>NW_028136048.1:0-479000 GCF_964662115.1 Mustela nivalis | reverse complement strand
CCTCAGGGGAGCATGCTGGTTTCTATATATCTGAAGGTACTGGATAGCACAGAAGGAAAGGGTCAGTTTCTGCCTTAGAGACTGAGTCCTTCCTACCGACTGACTTTCCCATCCACAGGAGGACCTGGGTTCAGTCCTCCGGTGTCCAGAGTCTGATCACGTAACCTAGGCTTAGCCTTTGGCTCTGGGAGAATGGCTGACCTGATTTGTCAGGGCAGAATTAGGCTTTCCACGGGACTCAGTTGAGGACGTAGCCCTGCCGGACCATCCTATTCCCGGATTGTGGTGTGGGGGTCCTAGGATGGTGTTGGTAGAATGATCGGAGAGGCAGATTTCTCCCGCCCCGAGGGTCTTCCACAGGGCTAAATTTTCCATTATCATAGTGGGCGGCACCCAGAAGCCTGCGATGTGAAGATGGAATCCCCTACCTAGAGGGCTACCAGGGCAAGCAACCAGGGATAGAAGTCTGAAGAAGCACCCTCGGGTTAGGGTTAGGCCGATGCACATGGGAGGCCCTACCGGCCCTTGCTGAGGGATCATCAAACTCCTGGTTCCCGCTTCAGGTGGGCACTGCTTGGAGCTGTGTCCCAAGGGGTGCATGCAGATTTCACCTGTTCTACGGATTCAGCTCATTTCTAAAGGGCAAACGTTCCCATTGGGATCGATGGACATTGTGCGGTGCAACTCAGGGTTCCCGCATCTGCAGAGTTCATGGACCAGGCTACTGAGGACAGAAGCCTGAGCATGGGACAGGGGCTTTGCATCAGGAATACCGTGAAGGTTATTTCACAAGTGAATGCTGTTGGTAACACCTGGGTGAGTCAGTGGGTTAGGCCACTGCCTTCAGCTCAGGACATGATCCCAGAGTCCTGGGATGGAGCCCCACATCGGGCTGTCTCCTCAGCAGGGAGCCTTCTTTCCCTTCTCTGGGCGTGCAATACTGCCTACATCTTTTCACGCCCTGTAAAATGAAAAAGTAAAATCTTGAGGCAATAAATAAATAAATACATAAATAATAAATATATAAAAAAGAGGGCATGATTTCCTATTGGAATCTAGGTCATTTGTGCGGGGCAGCTCAGGGTTCCCCCATGGGGAGAATTTGGGACCAGGCCTTTGAGGACAGAAGTCTGAGCACATGACTTGGGATTCGCATTATGCTAAGGCTGAAGGTCATTGCTATAGGGTATGCGTTCCAGAACACCTGTGTACCTCATTGGATGTGACCTCTTGCCTCGGCCCAGGTCAAGAGCCCCGGGAAGAGGAATCTAGTTTGACACCGGGCCCTCCCCACTGCAGGGAGCCTTATTCCCCCTTCCTTCAGACAAAAACACAGCCTACTTGTGATCTCAGTCTGTCCAACAAATAAATAAAATCATTATAAAAAAATAAATAAATATATTCAGGCATGTTTTATATAGTGATCAAGTGCAATTCTGCAGTGTGGCTCAGGGTTCTTCCATCGGGAGATTTTGGGAACCAGGCCTCTGAGGTTGGAAGGCTGAGCAGCCGACCACGGCTTCATGTGAGGTATAGGGTTAGGGTTAGGGTTAGGGTTAGGGTTACGTTTAGGGTTAGGGTTATGTTTAGGTGAGGGTTAGAGTAATGGTTAGGGTTATGTCTTAGGAACAAGGCATGTCGGAACTGGCCACACAATACTGGCACACCAAGGGCACACCAAGGGCTGAGTTGAGGGTGGGACTCAGCAGAATCCTCAGGCGATGGAATTTTGGACGGGACAGGCTAAGAGGGTGGAATGCCCTCAGGGGAGCATGCTGGTTTCTATATATCTGATGGTACTGGATAGCACAGAAGGAAAGGGTCAGTTTCTGCCTGAGAGGCTGAGTCCTTCCTACAGACTGACTTTCCCATCCACAGGAGGACCTGGGTTCAGTCCTCCGGTGTCCAGAGTTTGAACACGTAACCTAGGCTTAGGGTTTGGCTCTGGGAGAATGGCTGACCTGATTTGTCAGGGCAGAATTAGGCTTTCCACGGGACTCAGTTGAGGACGTAGCCCTGGCGGACCATCCTATTCCCGGATTGTGCTGTGGGGGTCCTAGGAAGGTGTTGGTAGAATGATCGGACAGGCAGATTTCTCCCGCCCCGAGGGTCTTCCACAGGGCTAAATTTCCCATTATCATAGTGGGCGGAACCCAGAAGCCTGCGATGTGAAGATGGAATCCCCTACCTAGAGGGCTACCAGGGCAAGCAACCAGGGATAGAAGTCTGAAGAAGCACCCACGGGTTAGGGTTAGGCCGATGCACATGGGAGGCCCTACCGGCCCTTGCTGAGGGATCATCAAACTCCTGGTTCCCGCTTCAGGTGGGCACTCCTTGGAGCTGTGTCCCAAGGGGTGCATGCAGATTTCACCTGTTCTACGGATTCAGCTCATTTCTAAAGGGCAAACGTTCCCATTGGGATCTATGGACATTGTGCGGTGCACCTCAAGGTTCCCGCATCTGCAGAGTTCATGGACCAGGCTACTGAGGACAGAAGCCTGAGCATGGGACTGGGGCTTTGCATCAGGATTACCGTGAAGGTTATTTCACAAGTGAATGCTGTTGGTAACACCTGGGTGAGTCAGTGGGTTAGGCCATTGCCTTCAGCTCAGGACATGATCCCAGAGTCCTGGGATAGAGCCCCACATCGGGCTGTCTCCTCAGCAGGGAGCCTTCTTTCCCTTCTCTGGGCGTGCAACACTGCCTACATCTTTTCGCTCCCTGCAAAGTGAAAAAGTAAAATCATGAAGCAATAAATAAATAAATACATAAATAATAAATATATAAAAGAGAGGGCATGATTTCCTATTGGAATCTAGGTCATTTGTGCGGGGCAGCTCAGGGTTCCCCCATGGGGAGAGTTTGGGACCAGGCCTTTGAGGACAGAAGTCTGAGCACATGACTTGGGCTTCGCATTATGCTAAGGCTGAAGGTCATTGCTATAGGGTATGCTTTACAGAACACCTGTGTACCTCATTGGATGTGACCTCTTGCCTCGGCCCAGGTCAAGATCCCAGGGAAGAGGAATCTAGTTTGACACCGGGCCCTCCCCACTGCAGGGAGCCTTATTCCCCCTTCCTTCAGACAAAAACACAGCCTACTCGTGATCTCAGTCTGTCCAACAAATAAATAAAATCATTATAAAAAAATAAATAAATATATTCAGGCATGTTTTATATAGTGATCAAGTGCAATTCTGCAGTGTGGCTCAGGGTTCTTCCATCGGGAGATTTTGGGAACCAGGCCTCTGAGGTTGGAAGGCTGAGCAGCCGACGACGGCTTCATGTGAGGTATAGGGTTAGGGTTAGGGTTAGGGTTAGGGTTACGGTTAGGGTTAGGGTTATGTTTAGGTGAGGGTTAGAGTAATGGTTAGGGTTATGTCTTAGGAACAAGGCATGTCGGAACTGGCCAAACAATACTGGCACACCAAGGGCTGAGTTGAGGGTGGGACTCAGCAGAATCCTCAGGCGATGGAATTTTGGACGGGACAGGCCAAGAGGGTGCAATGCCCTCAGGGGAGCATGCTGGTTTCTATATATCTGATGGTACTGGATAGCACAGAAGGAAAAGGTCAGTTTCTGCCTGAGAGGCTGAGTCCTTCCTACAGACTGACTTTCCCATCCACAGGAGGACCTGGGTTCAGTCCTCCAGTGTCCAGAGTCTGAACACGTAACCTAGGCTTAGGGTTTGGCTCTGGGAGAATGGCTGACCTGATTTGTCAGGGCAGAATTAGGCTTTCCACGGGAAAGTTGAGGACGTAGCCCTGGCGGACCATCCTATTCCCGGATTGTGCTGTGTGGGTCCTAGGAAGGTGTTGGTAGAATGATCGGACAGGCAGATTTCTCCCTCCCCTAGGGTCTTCCACAGGGCTAAACTTCCCATTTGCCTAGTGGGCGGCACCAAGGGCCTGCGATGTGAAGAAGGAATCCCCTACCTAGAGGGCTACCAGGGCAGGCAACCGGGGATAGAAGTCTGAAGAAGCACCCTCGGGTTAGGGTTAGGCCGATGCACATGGGAGGCCCTACCGGCCCTTGCTGAGGGATCATCAAACTCCTGGTTCCCGCTTCAGGTGGGCGCTCCTTGGAGCTGTGTCCCAAGGGGTGAATGCAGATTTCACCTGTTCTACGGATTCAGCTCATTTCTAAAGGGCAAACGTTCCCATTGGCATCTATGGACATTGTGCGGTGCACCTCAGGGTTCCCGCATCTGCAGTGTTCATCGACCAGGCTACTGAGGACAGAAGCCTGAGCATGGGACAGGGGCTTTGCATCAGGATTACCGTGAAGGTTATTTCACAAGTGAATGCTGTTGGTAACACCTGGGTGAGTCAGTGGGTTAGGCCACTGCCTTCAGCTCAGGACATGATCCCAGAGTCCTGGGATGGAGCCCCACATCGGGCTGTCTCCTCAGCAGGGAGCCTTCTTTCCCTTCTCTGGGCGTACAACACTGCCTACATCTTTTCGCTCCCTGAAAAGTGAAAAAGTAAAATCTTGAAGCAATAAATAAATAAATACATAAATAATAAATATATAAAAGAGAGGGCATGATTTCCTATTGGAATCTAGGTCATTTGTGTGGGGCAGCTCAGGGTTCCCCCATGGGGAGAGTTTGGGAACCAGGCCTTTGAGGACAGAAGACTGAGCACATGACTTGGGCTTCGCATTATGCTAAGGCTGAAGGTCATTGCTATAGGGTATGCTTTCCAGAACACCTGTGTACCTCATTGGATGTGACCTCTTGCCTCGGCCCAGGTCAAGATCCCAGGGAAGAGGAATCTAGTTTGACACGGGGCCCTCCCCACAGCAGGGAGCCTTATTCCCCCTTCCTTCAGACAAAAACACAGCCTACTTGTGATCTCAGTCTGTCCAACAAATAAATAAAATCATTATAAATAAATAAATAAATATATTCAGGCATGTTTTATATAGTGATCAAGTGCAATTCTGCAGTGTGGCTCAGGGTTCTTCCATCGGGAGATTTTGGGAACCAGGCCTCTGAGGTTGGAAGGCTGAGCAGCCGACCACGGCTTCATGTCAGGTATAGGGTTAGGGTTAGTTTTAGGGTTAGGGTTAGGGTTAGGGTTATGTTTAGGTGAGGGTTAGAGTAAGGGTTAGGGTTATGACTTAGGAACAAGGCATGTCGGAACTGGCCACACAATACTGGCACACCAAGGGCTGAGTTGAGGGTGGGACTCAGCAGAATCCTCAGGCGATGGAATTTTGGACGGGACAGGCCAAGAGGGTGGAATGCCCTCAGGGGAGCATGCTGGTTTCTATATATCTGAAGGTACTGGATAGCACAGAAGGAAAGGGTCAGTTTCTGCCTGAGAGGCTGAGTCCTTCCTACAGACTGACTTTCCCATCCACAGGAGGACCTGGGTTCAGTCCTCCGGTGTCCAGAGTCTGATCCTGTAACCTAGGCTTAGCCTTTGGCTCTGGGTGAATGGCTGACCTGATTTGTCAGGGCAGAATTAGGCTTTCCACGGGACTCAGTTGAGGACGTAGCCCTGGCGGACCATCCTATTCCCGGATTGTGGTGTGGGGGTTCTAGGAATGTGTTGGTAGAATGATCGGACAGGCAGATTTCTCCCTCCCCGAGGGTCTTCCACAGGGCTAAACTTCCCATTTTCCTAGTGGGCGGCACCCAGAGGCCTGCGATGTGAAGAAGGAATCCCCTACCTAGAGGGCTACCAGGGCAGGCAACCGGGGATAGAAGTCTGAAGAAGCACCCTCGGGTTAGGGTTAGGCCGATGCACATGAGAGGCCCTACTGGCCCTTGCTGAGGGATCATCAAACTCCTGGTTCCCGCTTCAGGTGGGCGCTCCTTGGAGCTGTGTCCCAAGGGGTGCATGCAGATTTCACCTGTTCTACGGATTCAGCTCATTTCTAAAGGGCAAACGTTCCCATTGGGATCGATGGACATTGTGCGGTGCAACTCAGGGTTCCCGCATCTGCAGAGTTCATGGACCAGGCTACTGAGGACAGAAGCCTGAGCATGGGACAGGGGCTTTGCATCAGGATTACCGTGAAGGTTATTTCACAAGTGAATGCTGTTGGTAACACCTGGGTGAGTCAGTGGGTTAGGCCACTGCCTTCAGCTCAGGACATGATCCCAGAGTCCTGGGATGGAGCCCCACATCGGGCTGTCTCCTCAGCAGGGAGCCTTCTTTCCCTTCTCTGGGTGTGCAATACTGCCTACATCTTTTCGCTCCCTGCAAAGTGAAAAAGTAAAATCTTGAAGCAATAAATAAATAAATACATAAATAATAAATATATAAAAGAGAGGGCATGATTTCCTATTGGAATCTAGGTCATTTGTGCGGGGCAGCTCAGGGTTCCCCCATGGGGAGAGTTTGGGAACCAGGCCTTTGAGGACAGAAGACTGAGCACATGACTTGGGCTTCGCATTATGCTAAGGCTGAAGGTCATTGCTATAGGGTATGCTTTCCAGAACACCTGTGTACCTCATTGGATGTGACCTCTTGCCTCGGCCCAGGTCAAGATCCCAGGGAAGAGGAATCTAGTTTGACACGGGGCCCTCCCCACTGCAGGGAGCCTTATTCCCCCTTCCTTCAGACAAAAACACAGCCTACTTGTGATCTCAGTCTGTCCAACAAATAAATAAAATCATTATAAATAAATAAATAAATATATTCAGGCATGTTTTATATAGTGATCAAGTGCAATTCTGCAGTGTGGCTCAGGGTTCTTCCATCGGGAGGTTTTGGGAACCAGGCCTCTGAGGTTGGAAGGCTGAGCAGCCGACCACGGCTTCATGTCAGGTATAGGGTTAGGGTTAGTTTTAGGGTTAGGGTTAGGGTTAGGGTTATGTTTAGGTGAGGGTTAGAGTAAGGGTTAGGGTTATGACTTAGGAACAAGGCATGTCGGAACTGGCCACACAATACTGGCACACCAAGGGCTGAGTTGAGGGTGGGACTCAGCAGAATCCTCAGGCGATGGAATTTTGGACGGGACAGGCCAAGAGGGTGGAATGCCCTCAGGGGAGCATGCTGGTTTCTATATATCTGAATGTACTGGATAGCACAGAAGGAAAGGGTCAGTTTCTGCCTGAGAGGCTGAGTCCTTCCTACAGACTGACTTTCCCATCCACAGGAGGACCTGGGTTCAGTCCTCCGGTGTCCAGAGTCTGATCCCGTAACCTAGGCTTAGCCTTTGGCGCTGGGTGAATGGCTGACCTGATTTGTCAGGGCAGAATTAGGCTTTCCACGGGACTCAGTTGAGGACGTAGCCCTGGCGGACCATCCTATTCCCGGATTGTGGTGTGGGGGTTCTAGGAATGTGTTGGTAGAATGATCGGACAGGCAGATTTCTCCCTCCCCGAGGGTCTTCCACAGGGCTAAACTTCCCATTTTCCTAGTGGGCGGCACCCAGAGGCCTGCGATGTGAAGAAGGAATCCCCTACCTAGAGGGCTACCAGGGCAGGCAACCGGGGATAGAAGTCTGAAGAAGCACCCTCGGGTTAGGGTTAGGCCGATGCACATGAGAGGCCCTACTGGCCCTTGCTGAGGGATCATCAAACTCCTGGTTCCCGCTTCAGGTGGGCGCTCCTTGGAGCTGTGTCCCAAGGGGTGCATGCAGATTTCACCTGTTCTACGGATTCAGCTCATTTCTAAAGGGCAAACGTTCCCATTGGGATCGATGGACATTGTGCCGTGCACCTCAGGGTTCCCGCATCTGCAGAGTTCATGGACCAGGCTACTGAGGACAGAAGCCTGAGCATGGGACAGGGGCTTTGCATCAGGATTACCGTGAAGGTTATTTCACAAGTGAATGCTGTTGGTAACACCTGGGTGAGTCAGTGGGTTAGGCCACTGCCTTCAGCTCAGGACATGTTCCCAGAGTCCTGGGATGGAGCCCCACATCGGGCTGTCTCCTCAGCAGGGAGCCTTCTTTCCCTTCTCTGGGTGTGCAATACTGCCTACATCTTTTCGCTCCCTGCAAAGAGAAAAAGTAAAATATTGAAGCAATAAATAAATAAATACATAAATAATAAATATATAAAAGAGAGGGCATGATTTCCTATTGGAATCTCGGTCATTTGTGCGGGGCAGCTCAGGGTTCCCCCATGGGGAGAGTTTGGGAACCAGGCCTTTGAGGACAGAAGACTGAGCACATGACTTGGGCTTCGCATTATGCTAAGGCTGAAGGTCATTGCTATAGGGTATGCTTTCCAGAACACCTGTGTACCTCATTGGATGTGACCTCTTGCCTCGGCCCAGGTCAAGATCCCAGGGAAGAGGAATCTAGTTTGACACGGGGCCCTCCCCACTGCAGGGAGCCTTATTCCCCCTTCCTTCACACAAAAACACAGCCTACTTGTGATCTCGGTCTGTCCAACAGATAAATAAAATCATTATAAAAAAATAAATAAATATATTCAGGCATGTTTTATATAGTGATCAAGTGCAATTCTGCAGTGTGGCTCAGGGTTCTTCCATCGGGAGATTTTGGGAACCAGGCCTCTGAGGTTGGAAGGCGGAGCAGCCGACCACGGCTTCATGTCAGGTATAGGGTTAGGGTTAGGGTTAGGGTTAGGGTTAGGGTTAGGGTTATGTTTAGGTGAGGGTTAGAGTAAGGGTTAGGGTTATGACTTAGGAACAAGGCATGTCGGAACTGGCCACACAATACTGGCACACCAAGGGCTGAGTTGAGGGTGGGACTCAGCAGAATCCTCAGGCGATGGAATTTTGGACGGGACAGGCCAAGAGGGTGGAATGCCCTCAGGGGAGCATGCTGGTTTCTATATATCTGAAGGTACTGGATAGCACAGAAGGAAAGGGTCAGTTTCTGCCTGAGAGGCTGAGTCCTTCCTACAGACTGACTTTCCCATCCACAGGAGGACCTGGGTTCAGTCCTCCGGTGTCCAGAGTCTGATCCCGTAACCTAGGCTTAGCCTTTGGCTCTGGGTGAATGGCTGACCTGATTTGTCAGGGCAGAATTAGGCTTTCCACGGGACTCAGTTGAGGACGTAGCCCTGGCTGACCATCCTATTCCCGGATTGTGGTGTGGGGGTCCTAGGAATGTGTTGGTAGAATGATCGGACAGGCAGATTTCTCCCTCCCCGAGGGTCTTCCACAGGGCTAAACTTCCCATTTGCCTAGTGGGCGGCACCCAGAGGCCTGCGATGTGAAGAAGGAATCCCCTACCTAGAGGGCTACCAGGGCAGGCAACCGGGGATAGAAGTCTGAAGAAGCACCCTCGGGTTAGGGTTAGGCCGATGCACATGGGAGGCCCTACCGGCCCTTGCTGAGGGATCATCAAACTCCTGGTTCCCGCTTCAGGTGGGCGCTCCTTGGAGCTGTGTCCCAAGGGGTGCATGCAGATTTCACCTGTTCTACGGATTCAGCTCATTTCTAAAGGGCAAACGTTCCCATTGGGATCGATGGACATTGTGCGGTGCACCTCAGGGTTCCCGCATCTGCAGAGTTCATGGACCAGGCTACTGAGGACAGAAGCCTGAGCATGGGACAGGGGCTTTGCATCAGGATTACCGTGAAGGTTATTTCACAAGTGAATGCTGTTGGTAACACCTGGGTGAGTCAGTGGGTTAGGCCACTGCCTTCAGCTCAGGACATGATCCCAGAGTCCTGGGATGGAGCCCCACATCGGGCTGTCTCCTCAGCAGGGAGCCTTCTTTCCCTTCTCTGGGTGTGCAATACTGCCCACATCTTTTTGCTCCCTGCAAAGTGAAAAAGTAAAATCTTGAAGCAATAAATAAATAAATACATAAATAATAAATATATAAAAGAGAGGGCATGATTTCCTATTGGAATCTAGGTCATTTGTGCGGGGCAGCTCAGGGTTCCCCCATGGGGAGAGTTTGGGAACCAGGCCTTTGAGGACAGAAGACTGAGCACATGACTTGGGCTTCGCATTATGCTAAGGCTGAAGGTCATTGCTATAGGGTATGCTTTCCAGAACACCTGTGTACCTCACTGGATGTGACCTCTTGCCTCGGCCCAGGTCAAGATCCCAGGGAAGAGGAATCTAGTTTGACACGGGGCCCTCCCCACTGCAGGGAGCCTTATTCCCCCTTCCTTCAGACAAAAACACAGCCTACTTGTGATCTCAGTCTGTCCAACAAATAAATAAAATCATTATAAAAAAATAAATAAATATATTCAGGCATGTTTTATATAGTGATCAAGTGCAATTCTGCAGTGTGGCTCAGGGTTCTTCCATCGGGAGATTTTGGGAACCAGGCCTCTGAGGTTGGAAGGCGGAGCAGCCGACCACGGCTTCATGTCAGGTATAGGGTTAGGGTTAGTTTTAGGGTTAGGGTTAGGGTTATGGTTATGTTTAGGTGAGGGTTAGAGTAAGGGTTTGGGTTATGGCTTAGGAACAAGGCATGTCGGAACTGGCCACACAATACTGGCACACCAAGGGCTGAGTTGAGGGTGGGACTCAGCAGAATCCTCAGGTGATGGAATTTTGGACAGGACAGGCCAAGAGGGTGGAATGCCCTCAGGGGAGCATGCTGGTTTCTATATATCTGAAGGTACTGGATAACACAGAAGGAAAGGGTCAGTTTCTGCCTGAGAGGCTGAGTCCTTCCTACAGACTGACTTTCCCATCCACAGGAGGACCTGGGTTCAGTCCTCTGGTGTCCAGAGTTTGATAACATAACCTAGGCTTAGCCTTTGGCTCTGGGAGAATGGCTGACCTGATTTGTCAGGGCAGAATTAGGCTTTCCACGGGACTCAGTTGAGGACGTAGCCCTGGCGGACCATCCTATTCCCGGATTGTGGTGTGGGGGTCCTAGGAAGGTGTTGGTAGAATGATCGGACAGGCAGATTTCTCCCGCCCCGAGGGTCTTCCACAGGGCTTAATTTCCCATTATCATAGTGGGCGGCACCCAGAGGCCTGCGATGTGAAGAAGGAATCCCCTACCTAGAGGGCTACCAGGGCAGGCAACCGGGGATAGAAGTCTGAAGAAGCACCCTCGGGTTAGGGTTAGGCCGATGCACATGGGAGGCCCTACCGGCCCTTGCTGAGGGATCATCAAACTCCTGGTTCCCCCTTCAGGTGGGCACTGCTTGGAGCTGTGTCCCAAGGGGTGCATGCAGATTTCACCTGTTCTACGGATTCAGCTCATTTCTAAAAGGCAAACGTTCCCATTGGGATCTATGGACATTGTGCGGTGCACCTCAGGGTTCCCGCATCTGCAGAGTTCATGGACCAGGCTACTGAGGACAGAAGCCTGAGCATGGGACAGGGGCTTTGCATCAGGATTACCGTGAAGGTTATTTCACAAGTGAATGCTGTTGGTAACACCTGGGTGAGTCAGTGGGTTAGGCCACTGCCTTCAGCTCAGGACATGATCCCAGAGTCCTGGGATGGAGCCCCACATCGGGCTGTCTCCTCAGCAGGGAGCCTTCTTTCCCTTCTCTGGGCGTGCAACACTGCCTACATCTTTTCGCTCCCTGCAAAGTGAAAAAGTAAAATCGTGAAGCAATAAATAAATAAATACATAAATAATAAATATATAAAAGAGAGGGCATGATTTCCTATTGGAATCTAGGTCATTTGTGCGGGGCAGCTCAGGGTTCCCCCATGGGGAGAGTTTGGGAACCAGGCCTTTGAGGACAGAAGTCTGAGCACATGACTTGGGCTTCGCATTATGCTAAGGCTGAAGGTCATTGCTATAGGGTATGCTTTCCAGAACACCTGTGTACCTCATTGGATGTGACCTCTTGCCTCGGCCCAGGTCAAGATCCCAGGGAAGAGGAATCTAGTTTGACACCGGGCCCTCCCCACTGCAGGGAGCCTTATTCCCCCTTCCTTCAGACAAAAACACAGCCTACTTGTGATCTCAGTCTGTCCAACAAATAAATAAAATCATTATAAAAAAATAAATAAATATATTCAGGCATGTTTTATATAGTGATCAAGTGCAATTCTGCAGTGTGGCTCAGGGTTCTTCCATCGGGAGATTTTGGGAACCAGGCATCTGAGGTTGGAAGGCTGAGCAGCCGACCACGGCTTCATGTGAGGTATAGATTTAGGGTTAGGGTTAGGGTTAGGGTTAGGGTAGGGTTATGTTTAGGTGAGGGTTAGAGTAAGGGTTAGGGTTATGTCTTAGGAACAAGGCATGTCGGAACTGGCCACACAATACTGGCACACCAAGGGCTGTGTTGAGGGTGGGACTCAGCAGAATCCTCAGGCGATGGAATTTTGGACGGGACAGGCCAAGAGGGTGGAATGCCCTCAGGGGAGCATGCTGGTTTCTATATATCTGAAGGTACTGGATAGCACAGAAGGAAAGGGTCAGTTTCTGCCTGAGAGGCTGAGTCCTTCCTACAGACTGACTTTCCCATCAACAGGAGGACCTGGGTTCAGTCCTCCGGTGTCCAGAGTCTGATCACGTAACCTAGGCTTAGCCTTTGGCTCTGGGAGAATGGCTGACCTGATTTGTCAGGGCAGAATTAGGCTTTCCACGGGACTCAGTTGAGAACGTAGCCCTGGCGGACCATCCTATTCCCGGATTGTGGTGTGGGGGTCCTAGGAAGGTGTTGGTAGAATGATCGGACAGGCAGATTTCTCCCGCCCCCAGGGTCTTCCACACGGCTAAATTTGCCATTATCATAGTGGGCGGCACCCAGAAGCCTGCAATGAGAAGAAGGAATCTCCTTCCTAGAGGGCTACCAGGGCAGGCAACCGGGGATAGAAGTCTGAAGAAGCACCCTCGGGTTAGGGTTAGGCCGATGCACATGGGAGGCCCTACCGGCCCTTGCTGAGGGATCATCAAACTCCTGGTTCCCGCTTCAGGTGGGCGCTCCTTGGAGCTGTGTCCCAAGGGGTGCATGCAGATTTCACCTGTTCTACGGATTCAGCTCATTTCTAAAGGGCAAACGTTCCCATTGGGATCTATGGACATTGTGCGGTGCACCTCAGGTTTCCCGCATCTGCAGAGTTCATGGACCAGGCTACTGAAGACAGAAGCCTGAGCATGGGACAGGGGCTTTGCATCAGGATTACCGTGAAGGTTATTTCACAAGTGAATGCTGTTGGTAACACCTGGGTGAGTCAGTGGGTTAGGCCACTGCCTTCAGCTCAGGACATGATCCCAGAGTCCTGGGATGGAGCCCCACATCGGGCTGTCTCCTCAGCAGGGAGCCTTCTTTCCTTTCTCTGGGCGTGCAACACTGCCTACATCTTTTCGCTCCCTGCAAAATGAAAAAGTAAAATCTTGAAGCAATAAATTAATAAATAAATAAATAATAAATGTATAAAAGAGAGGGCATGATTTCCTATTGGAATCTAGGTCATTTGTGCGGGGCAGCTCAGGGTTCCCCCATGGGGAGAGTTTGGGAACCAGGCCTTTGAGGACAGAAGACTGAGCACATGACTTGGGCTTCGCATTATGCTAAGGCTGAAGGTCATTGCTATAGGGTATGCTTTCCAGAACACCTGTGTACCTCATTGGATGTGACCTCTTGCCTCGGCCCAGGTCAAGATCCCAGGGAAGAGGAATCTAGTTTGACACCGGGCCCTCCCCACTGCAGGGAGCCTTATTCCCCCTTCCTTCAGACAAAAACACAGCCTACTTGTGATCTCAGTCTGTCCAACAAATAAATAAAATCATTATAAAAAAATAAATAAATATATTCAGGCATGTTTTATATAGTGATCAAGTGCAATTCGGCAGTGTAGCTCAGGGTTCTTCCATCGGGAGATTTTGGGAACCAGGCCTCTGAGGTTGGAAGGCTGAGCAGTCGACCACGGCTTCATGTGAGGTATAGGGTTAAGGTTGGGGTTAGGGTTAGGGTGAGGGTTATGTTTAGGTGAAGGTTAGAGTAACGGTTAGGGTTATGTCTTAGGAACAAGGCATGTCGGAACTGGCCACACAATACTGGCACACCAAGGTCTGAATTGAAGGTGGGACTCAGCAGAATCCTCAGGCGATGGAATTTTGGACGGGACAGGCCAAGAGGGTGGAATGCCCTCAGGGGAGCATGCTGGTTTCTATATATCTGAAGGTACTGGATAGCACAGAAGGAAAGGGTCAATTTCTGCCTGAGAGGCTGAGTCCTTCCTACAGACTGACTTTCCCATCCACAGGAGGACCTGGGTTCAGTCCTCCGGTGTCCAGAGTCTGATCACGTAACCTTGGCTTAGGGTTTGGCTCTGGGAGAATGGCTGACCTGATTTGTCAGGGCAGAATTAGGCTTTCCACGGGACTCAGTTGAGGACGTAGCCCTGGCGGACCATCCTATTCCCGGATTGTGGTGTGGGGGTCCTAGGAAGGTGTTGGTAGAATGATCGGACAGGCAGATTTCTCCCTCCCCGAGGGACTTCCACAGGGCTAAACTTCCCATTTGCCTAGTGGGCGGCACCCAGGGGCCTGCGATGTGAAGAAGGAATCCCCTACCTAGAGGGCTACCAGGGCAGGCAACCGGGGATAGAAGTCTGAAGAAGCACCCTCGGGTTAGGGTTAGGCCGATGCACATGGGAGGCCCTACCGGCCCTTGCTGAGGGATCATCAAACTCCTGGTTCCCGCTTCAGGTGGGCGCTCCTTGGAGCTGTGTCCCAAGGGGTGCATGCAGATTTCACCTGTTCTACGGATTCAGCTCATTTCTAAAGGGCAAACGTTCCCATTGGGATCTATGGACATTGTGCGGTGCACCTCAGGTTTCCCGCATCTGCAGAGTTCATGGACCAGGCTACTGAAGACAGAAGCCTGAGCATGGGACAGGGGCTTTGCATCAGGATTACCGTGAAGGTTATTTCACAAGTGAATGCTGTTGGTAACACCTGGGTGAGTCAGTGGGTTAGGCCACTGCCTTCAGCTCAGGACATGATCCCAGAGTCCTGGGATGGAGCCCCACATCGGGCTGTCTCCTCAGCAGGGAGCCTTCTTTCCCTTCTCTGGGCGTACAACACTGCCTACATCTTTTCGCTCCCTGCAAAGTGAAAAAGTAAAATCTTGAAGCAATAAATAAATAAATACATGAATAATAAATATATAAAAGGGAGGGCATGATTTCCTATTGGAATCTAGGTCATTTGTGTGGGGCAGCTCAGGGTTCCCCCATGGGGAGAGTTTGGGAACCAGGCCTTTGAGGACAGAAGACTGAGCACATGACTTGGGCTTCGCATTACGCTAAGGCTGAAGGTCATTGCTATAGGGTATGCTTTCCAGAACACCTGTGTACCTCATTGGATGTGACCTCTTGCTTCAGCCCAGGTCAAGATCCCAGGGAAGAGGAATCTAGTTTGACACCGGGCCCTCCCCAATGCAGGGAGCCTTATTCCCCTTTCCTTCAGACAAAAACACAGCCTACTTGTGATCTCAGTCTGTCCAACAAATAAATAAAATCATTATAAAAAAATAAATAAATATATTCAGGCATGTTTTATATAGTGATCAAGTGCAATTCTGCAGTGTGGCTCAGGGTTCTTCATCGGGAGATTTTGGGAACCAGGCCTCTGAGGTTGGAAGGCTGAGCAGCCGACGACGGCTTCATGTGAGGTATAGGGTTAGGGTTAGGGTTAGGGTTATGTTTAGGTGAGGGTTAGAGTAAGGGTTAGGGTTATGTCTTAGGAACAAGGCATGTCGGAACTGGCCACACAATACTGGCACACCAAGGGCTGAGTTGAGGGTGGGACTCAGCAGAATCCTCAGGCGATGGAATTTTGGACGGGACAGGCCAAGAGGGTGGAATGCCCTCAGGGGAGCATGCTGGTTTCTATATATCTGAAGGTACTGGATAGCACAAAGGAAAGGGTCAGTTTCTGCCTGAGAGGCTGAGTCCTTCCTACAGACTGACTTTCCCATCCACAGGAGGACCTGGGTTCAGTCCTCCGGTGTCCAGAGTCTGATCACGTAACCTTGGCTTAGGGTTTGGCTCTGGGAGAATGGCTGACCTGATTTGTCAGGGCAGAATTATGCTTTCCACGGGACTCAGTTGAGAACGTAGCCCTGGCGGACCATCCTATTCCCGGATTGTGGTGTGGGGGTCCTAGGAAGGTGTTGGTAGAATGATCGGACAGGCAGATTTCTCCCTCCCCGAGGGTCTTCCACAGGGCTAAACTTCCCTATTGTCTAGTGGGCGGCACCCAGAGGCCTGCGATGTGAAGAAGGAATCCCCTACCTAGAGGGCTACCAGGGCAGGAAACCGGGGATAGAAGTCTGAAGAAGCACCCTCGGGTTAGGGTTAGGCCGATGCACATGGGAGGCCCTACCGGCCCTTGCTGAGGGATCATCAAACTCCTGGTTCCCGCTTCAGGTGGGCGCTCCTTGGAGCTGTGTCCCAAGGGGTGCATGCAGATTTCACCTGTTCTACAGATTCAGCTCATTTCTAAAGGGCAAACGTTCCCATTGGGATCTATGGACATTGTGCGCTGCAACTCAGGGTTCCCGCATCTGCAGAGTTCATGGACCAGGCTACTGAGGACAGAAGCCTGAGCATGGGACAGGGGCTGTGCATCAGGATTACCGTGAAGGTTATTTCACAAGTGAATGTTGTTGGTAACACCTGGGTGAGTCAGTGGGTTAGGCCACTGCCTTCAGCTCAGGACATGATCCCAGAGTCCTGGGATGGAGCCCCACATCGGGCTGTCTCCTCAGCAGGGAGCCTTCTTTCCCTTCTCTGGGCATGCAACACTGCCTACATCTTTTCGCTCCCTGCAAAGTGAAAAAGTAAAATCTTGAAGCAATAAATAAATAAATACATAAATAATAAATATATAAAAGAGAGGGCATGATTTCCTATGGGAATCTAGGTCATTTGTGCGAGGCAGCTCAGGGTTCCCCCATGGGGAGAGTTTGGGAACCAGGCCTTTGAGGACAGAAGACTGAGCACATGACTTGGGCTTCGCATTATGCTAAGGCTGAAGGTCATTGCTATAGGGTATGCTTTCCAGAACACCTGTGTACCTCATTGGATGTGACCTCTTGCCTCGGCCCAGGTCAAGATCCCAGGGAAGAGGAATCTAGTTTGACACCGGGCCCTCCCCACTGCAGGGAGCCTTATTCCCCCTTTCTTCAGACAAAAACACAGCCTACTTGTGATCTCAGTCTGTCCAACAAATAAATAAAATCATTATAAATAAAAAAATAAATATATTCAGGCATGTTTTATATAGTGATCAAGTGCAATTCTGCAGTGTGGCTCAGGGTTCTTCCATCGGGAGATTTTGGGAACCAGGCCTCTGAGGTTGGAAGGCTGAGCAGCCGACCACGGCTTCATGTGAGGTATAGGGTTAGGGTTAGGGTTAGGGTTAGGGTTAGGGTTAGGGTTACGGTTAGGGTTAGGGTTATGTTTAGGTGAGGGTTAGAGTAATGGTTAGGGTTATGTCTTAGGAACAAGGCATGTCGGAACTGGCCACACAATACTGGCACACCAAGGGCTGAGTTGAGGGTGGGACTCAGCAGAATCCTCAGGCGATGGAATTTTGGACGGGACAGGCCAAGAGGGTGGAATGCCCTCAGGGGAGCATGCTGGTTTCTATATATCTGAAGGTACTGGATAGCACAGAAGGAAAGGGTCAGTTTCTGCCTGAGAGGCTGAGTCCTTCCTACAGACTGATTTTCCCATCCACAGGAGGACCTGGGTTCAGTACTCCGGTGTCCAGAGTCTGATAACGTAACCTAGGCTTAGTTTTTGGCTGTGGGAGAATGGCTGACCTGATTTGTCTGGACAGAATTAGGCTTTCCACGGGACTCAGTTGAGGACGTAGCTTTGGCGGATCATCCTATTCCCGGATTGTGGTGTGGGGGTCCTAGGAAGGTGTTGGTAGAATGATCGGACAGGCAGATTTCTCCCGCCCCGAGGGTCTTCCACAGGGCTAAACTTCCCATTTGCCTAGTGGGCGGCACCCAGAGGCCTGCGATGTGAAGAAGGAATCCCCTACCTAGAGGGCTACCAGGGCAGGCAACCGGGGATAGAAGTCTGAAGAAGCACCCTCGGGTTAGGCTTAGGCCGATGCACATGGGAGGCCCTACCGGCCCTTGCTGAGGGATCATCAAACTCCTGGTTCCCGCTTCAGGTGGGCGCTCCTTGGAGCTGTGTCCCCAGGGGTGCATGCAGATTTCACCTGATCTACGAATTCAGCTCATTTCTAAAGGGCAAACGTTCCCATTGGGATCTATGGACATTGTGCGGTGCACCTCAGGTTTCCCGCATCTGCAGAGTTCATGGACCAGGCTACTGAGGACAGAAGCCTGAGCATGGGACAGGGGCTTTGCATCAGGATTCCCGTGAAGGTTATTTCACAAGTGAATGCTGTTGGTAACACCTGGGTGAGTCAGTGGGTTAGGCCACTGCCTTCAGCTCAGGACATGATCCCAGAGTCCTGGGATGGAGCCCCACATCGGGCTGTCCTCTCAGCTGGGAGCCTTCTTTCCCTTCTCTGGGCGTGCAACACTGCCTACATCTTTTCGCTCCCTGCAAAGTGAAAAAGTAAAATCTTGAAGCAATGAATAAATAAATATATAAATAATAAATATATAAAAGAGAGGGCATGATTTCCTATTGGAATCTAGGTCATTTGTGCGGGGCAGCTCAGGGTTCCCCCATGGGGAGAGTATGGGAACGAGGCCTTTGAGAACAGAAGACTGAGCACATGACTTGGGCTTCGCATTATGCTAAGGCTGAAGGTCATTGCTATAAAGTATGCTTTCCAGAACACCTGTGTACCTCATTGGATGTGACCTCTTGCCTCGGCCCAGGTCAAGATCCCAGGGAAGAGGAATCTAGTTTGACACCGGGCCCTCCCCACTGCAGGGAGCCTCATTCCCCTTTCCTTCAGACAAAAACAAGGCCTACTTGTGATCTCAGTCTGTCCAATAAATAAATGAAATCATTATAAAAAAAATATATTCAGGCATGTTTTATATAGTGATCAAGTGCAATTCTGCAGTGTGGCTCAGGGTTCTTCCATCGGGATATTTTGGGAACCAGGCCTCTGAGGTTGGAAGGCTGAGCAGCCGACCACGGCATCATGTGAGGTATAGGGTTAGGGTTAGGGTTAGGGTTAGGGTTAGGGTTATGTTTAGGTGAAGGTTAGAGTAAGGGTTAGGGTTATGTCTTAGGAACAAGGCATGTCGGAACTGGCCACACAATACTGGCACACCAAGGGCTGAGTTGAGCGTGGGACTCAGCAGAATCCTCAGGCGATGGAATTTTGGACGGGACAGGCCAAGAGGGTGGAATGCCCTCAGGGGAGCATGCTGGTTTCTATATATCTGAAGGTACTGAATAGCACAGAAGGAAAGGATCAGTTTCTGCCTGAGAGGCTGAGTCCTTCCTACAGACTGACTTTCCCATCCACAGGAGGACCTGGGTTCAGGACTCCGGTGTCCAGAGTCTGATCACGTAACCTAGGCTTAGCCTTTGGCTCTGGGAGAATGGCTGACCTGATTTGTCAGGGCAGAATTAGGCTTTCCACGGGACTCAGTTGAGGACGTAGCCCTGGCAGACCATCCTATTCCCGGATTGTGGTGTGGGGGTCCTAGGAAGGTGTTGGTAGAATGATCGGACAGGCAGATTTCTCCCGCCCCGAGGGTCTTCCACAGGGCTAAATTTGCCATTATCATAGTGGGCGGGACCCAAAAGCCTTTGATGTGAAGAAGGAATCCCCTACCTAGGGAGCTACCAGGGCAGGCAACCGGGGATAGAAGTCTGAAGAAGCACCCTTGGGTTAGGCTTAGGCCGATGCACATGGGAGGCCCTACCGGCCCTTGCTGAGGGATCATCAAACTCCTGGTTCCCGCTTCAGGTGGGCGCTCCTTGGAGCTGTGTCCCAAGGGGTGCATGCAGATTTCACCTGTTCTACGGATTCAGCTCATTTCTAAAGGGCAAACGTTCCCATTGGCATCTATGGACATTGTGCGGTGCACCTCAGGGTTCCCGCATCTGCAGAGTTCATGGACCAGGCTACTGAGGACAGAAGCCTGAGCATGGGACAGGGGCTTTGCATCAGGATTACCTTGAAGGTTATTTCACAAGTGAATGCTGTTGGTAACACCTGGGTGAGTCAGTGGGTTAGGCCACTGCCTTCAGCTCAGGACATGATCCCAGAGTCCTGGGATGGAGCCCCACATCGGGCTGTCTCCTCAGCAGGGAGCCTTCTTTCCCTTCTCTGGGCGTGCAACACTGCCTACATCTTTTCGCTCCCTGCAAAGTGAAAAAGTAAAATCTTGAAGCAATAAATAAATAAATAAATAAATAATAAATATATAAAGGAGAGGGCATGAATTCCTATTGGAATCTAGGTCATTTGTGCGGGGCAGCTCAGGGTTCCCCCATGGGGAGAGTTTGGGAACCAGGCCTTTGAGGACAGAAGACTGAGCACATGACTTGGGCTTCGCATTATGCTAAGGCTGAAGGTCATTGCTATAAAGTATGCTTTCCAGAACAAGTGTGTACCTCATTGGATGTGACCTCTTGCCTCGGCCCAGGTCAAGATCCCAGGGAAGAGGAATCTAGTTTGACACCGGGCACTCCCCACTGCAGGGAGCCTCATTCCCCCTTCCTTCAGACAAAAACACACCCTACTTGTGATCTCAGTCTGTCCAACAAATAAATGAAATCATTATAAAAAAAAAATATATTCAGGCATGTTTTATATAGTGATCAAGTGCAATTCTGCAGTGTGGCTCAGGGTTCTTTCATCGGGAGATTTTGGGCACCAGGCCTCTGAGGTTGGAAGGCTGAGCAGCCGACCACGGCTTCATGTGAGGTATAGGGTTAAGGTTGGGGTTAGGGTTAGGGTTAAGGTTATGTTTAGGTGAGGTTTAGAGTAAGGGTTAGGGTTATGTCTTAGGAACAAGGCATGTCAGAACTGGCCACACAATACTGGCACACCAAGGGCTGAGTTGAGGGTGGGACTCAGCAGAATCCTCAGGCGATGGAATTTTGGACGGGACAGGCCAAGAGGGTGGAATGCCCTCAGGGGAGCATGCTGGTTTCTATATAGCTGAAGGTACTGGATAGCACAGAAGGAAAGGGTCAGTTTCTGCCTGAGAGGCTGAGTCCTTCCTACAGACTGACTTTCCCATCCACAGGAGGACCTGGGTTCAGTCCTCCGGTGTCCAGAGTCTGATCATGTAACCTAGGCTTAGGGTTTGGCTCTGGGAGAATGGCTGACCTGATTTGTCAGGGCAGAATTAGGCTTTCCACGGGACTGAGTTGAGGACGTAGCCCTGGCGGACCATCCTATTCCCGGATTGTGCTGTGGGGGTCCTAGGAAGGTGTTGGTAGAATGATCGGACAGGCAGATTTCTCCCGCCCCCAGGGTCTTCCACAGGGCTAAATTTGCCATTATCATAGTGGGCGGCACCCAGAAGCCTGCAATGAGAAGAAGGAATCTCCTTCCTAGAGGGCTACCAGGGCAGGCAACCGGGGATAGAAGTCTGAAGAAGCACCCTCGGGTTAGGGTTAGGCCGATGCACATGGGAGGCCCTACCGGCCCTTGCTGAGGGATCATCAAACTCCTGGTTCCCGCTTCAGGTGGGCGCTCCTTGGAGCTGTGTCCCAAGGGGTGCATGCAGATTTCACCTGTTCTACGGATTCAGCTCATTTCTAAAGGGCAAACGTTCCCATTGGGATCTATGGACATTGTGCGGTGCACCTCAGGGTTCCCGCATCTGCAGAGTTCCTGGACCAGGCTACTGAAGACAGAAGCCTGAGCATAGGACAGGGCCTTTGCATCAGGATTACCGTGAAGGTTATTTCACAAGTGAATGCTGTTGGTAACACCTGGGTGAGTCAGTGGGTTAGGCCACTGCCTTCAGCTCAGGACATGATCCCAGAGTCCTGGGATGGAGCCCCACATTGGGCTATCTCCTCAGCAGGGAGCCTTCTTTCCTTTCTCTGGGCGTGCAACACTGCCTACATCTTTTCGCTCCCTGCAAAATGAAAAAGTAAAATCTTGAAGCAATAAATTAAAAAATAAATAAATAATAAATATATAAAAGAGAGGGCATGATTTCCTATTGGAATCTAGGTCATTTGTGCGGGGCAGCTCAGGGTTCCCCCATGGGGAGAGTTGGGAACCAGGCCTTTGAGGACAGAAGACTGAGCACATGACATGGGCTTCGCATTATGCTAAGGCTGAAGGTCATTGCTATAGGGTATGCTTTCCAGAACACCTGTGTACCTCATTGGATGTGACCTCTTGCCTCGGCCCAGGTCAAGATCCCAGGGAAGAGGAATCTAGTTTGACACCGGGCCCTCCCCACTGCAGGGAGCCTTATTCCCACTTCCTTCAGACAAAAACACAGCCTACTTGTGATCTCAGTCTGTCCAACAAATAAATAAAATCATTATAAAAAAATAAATAAATATATTCAGGCATGTTTTATATAGTGATCAAGTGCAATTCTGCAGTGTGGCTCAGGGTTCTTCCATCGGGAGATTTTGGGAACCAGGCCTCTGAGGTTGGAAGGCTGAGCAGCCGACCACGGCTTCATGTGAGGTATAGGGTTAAGGTTGGGGTTAGGGTTAGGGTTAGGGTTATGTTTAGGTGAAGGTTAGACTAAGGGTTAGGGTTATGTCTTAGGAACAAGGCATGTCGGATCTGGCCACACAATACTGGCACACCAATGTCTGAGTTGAAGGTGGGACTCAGCAGAATCCTCAGGGGATGGAATTTTGGACGGGACAGGCCAAGAGGGTGGAATGCCCTCAGGGGAGCATGCTGGTTTCTATATATCTGAAGGTACTGGATAGCACAGAAGGAAAGGGTCAGTTTCTGCCTGAGAGGCTGAGTCCTTCCTACAGACTGACTTTCCCATCCACAGGAGAACCTGGGTTCAGTACTCCGGTGTCCAGAGTCTGATCACGTAACCTAGGCTTAGCCTTTGGCTCTGGGAGAATGGCTGACCTGATTTGTCAGGGCAGAATTAGGCTTTCCACGGGACTCAGTTGAGAACGTAGCCCTGGCGGACCATCCTATTCCCGGATTGTGGTGTGGGGGTCCTAGGAAGGTGTTGGTAGAATGATCGGACAGGCAGATTTCTCCCTCCCCGAGGGTCTTCCACAGGGCTAAACTTCCCATTTGTCTAGTGGACGGCACCCAGAGGCCTGCGATGTGAAGAAGGAATCCCCTACCTAGAGGGCTACCAGGGCAGGCAACCGGGGATAGAAGTCTGAAGAAGCACCCTCGGGTTAGGGTTAGGCCGATGCACATGGGAGGCCCTACCGGCCCTTGCTGAGGGATCATCAAACTCCTGGTTCCCGCTTCAGGTGGGCGCTCCTTGGAGCTGTGTCCCAAGGGGTGCATGCAGATTTCACCTGATCTACAGATTCAGCTCATTTCTAAAGGGCAAAAGTTCCTATTGGGATCTATGGACATTGTGCGGTGCAACTCAGGGTTCCCGCATCTGCAGAGTTCATGGACCAGGCTACTGAGGACAGAAGCCTGAGCATGGGACAGGGGCTGTGCATCAGGATTACCGTGAAGGTTATTTCACAAGTGAATGCTGTTGGTAACACCTGGGTGAGTCAGTGGGTTAGGCCACTGCCTTCAGCTCAGGACATGATCCCAGAGTCCTGGGATGGAGCCCCACATCGGGCTGTCTCCTCAGCAGGGAGCCTTCTTTCCCTTCTCTGGGCGTGCAACACTGCCTACATCTTTTCGCTCCCTGCAAAGTGAAAAACTAAAATCTTGAAGCAATAAATAAATAAATACATAAATAATAAATATATAAAAGAGAGGGCATGATTTCCTATTGGAATCTAGGTCATTTGTGCGGGGCAGCTCAGGGTTCCCCCATGGGGAGAGTTTGGGAACCAGGCCTTTGAGGACAGAAGACTGAGCACATGACTTGGGCTTCGCATTATGCTAAGGCTGAAGGTCATTGCTATAGGGTATGCTTTCCAGAACACCTGTGTACCTCATTGGATGTGACCTCTTGCCTCGGCCCAGGTCAAGATCCCAGGGAAGAGGAATCTAGTTTGACACCGGGCCCTCCCCACTGCAGGGAGCCTTATTCCCCCTTCCTTCAGACAAAAACACAGCCTACTTGTGATCTCAGTCTGTCCAACAAATAAATAAAATCATTATAAAAAAATAAATAAATATATTCAGGCATGTTTTATATAGTGATCAAGTGCAATTCTGCAGTGTGGCTCAGGGTTCTTCCATCGGGAGATTTTAGGAACCAGGCCTCTGAGGTTGGAAGGCTGAGCAGCCGACCACGGCTTCATGTGAGGTATAGGGTTAAGGTTGGGGTTAGGGTTAGGGTTAGGGTTATGTTTAGGTGAAGGCTAGAGTAAGGGTTAGGGTTATGTCTTAGGAACAAGGCATGTCGGATCTGGCCACACAATACTGGCACACCAAGGTCTGAGTTGAAGGTGGGACTCAGCAGAATCCTCAGGCGATGGAATTTTGGACGGGACAGGCCAAGAGGGTGGAATGCCCTCAGGGGAGCATGCTGGTTTCTATATATCTGAAGGTACTGGATAGCACAGAAGGAAAGGGTCAGTTTCTGCCTGAGAGGCTGAGTCCTTCCTACAGACTGACTTTCCCATCCACAGGAGGACCTGGGTTCAGTACTCCGGTGTCCAGAGTCTGATCACGTAACCTAGGCTTAGCCTAGGCTCTGGGAGAATGGCTGACCTGATTTGTCAGGACAGAATTAGGCTTTCCACGGGACTCAGTTGAGAACGTAGCCCTGGCGGACCATCCTATTCCCGGATTGTGGTGTGGGGGTCCTAGGAAGGTGTTGGTAGAATGATCGGACAGGCAGATTTCTCCCTCCCCGAGGGTCTTCCACAGGGCTAAACTTCCCATTTGTCTAGTGGGCGGCACCCAGAGGCCTGCGATGTGAAGAAGGAATCCCCTACCTAGAGGGCTACCAGGGTAGGCAACCGGGGATAGAAGTCTGAAGAAGCACCCTCGGGTTAGGGTTAGGCCGATGCACATGGGAGGCCCTACCGGCCCTTGCTGAGGGATCATCAAACTCTTGGTTCCCGCTTCAGGTGGGCGCTCCTTGGAGCTGTGTCCCAAGGGTTGCATGCAGATTTCACCTGTTCTACGGATTCAGCCCATTTCTAAAGGGCAAACGTTCCCATTGGGATCTATGGACATTGTGCGGTGCACCTCAGGGTTCCCGCATCTGCAGAGTTCATGGACCAGGCTACTGAGGACAGAAGCCTGAGCATGGGACAGGGGCTTTGCATCAGGATTACCTTGAAGGTTATTTCACAAGTGAATGCTGTTGGTAACACCTGGGTGAGTCAGTGGGTTAGGCCACTGCCTTCAGCTCAGGACATGATCCCAGAGTCCTGGGATGGAGCCCCACATCGAGCTGTCTTCTCAGCAGGGAGCCTTCTTTCCCTTCTCTGGGCAAGCAACACTGCCTACATCTTTTCGCTCCCTGCAAAGTGAAAAAGTAAAATCTTGAAGCAATAAATAAATAAATAAATAAATAATAAATATATAAAAGAGCGGGCATGAATTCCTATTGGAATCTAGGTCATTTGTGCGGGGCAGCTCAGGGTTCCCCCATGGGGAGAGTTTGGGAACCAGGCCTTTGAGGACAGAAGACTGAGCACATGACTTGGGCTTCGCATTATGCTAAGGCTGAAGGTCATTGCTATAAAGTATGCTTTCCAGAACAAGTGTGTACCTCATTGGATGTGACCTCTTGCCTCGGCCCAGGTCAAGATCCCAGGGAAGAGGAATCTAGTTTGACACCGGGCCCTCCCCACTGCAGGGAGCCTCATTCCCCTTTCCTTCAGACAAAAACAAGGCCTACTTGTGATCTCAGTCTGTCCAATAAATAAATGAAATCATTATAAAAAAAATATATTCAGGCATGTTTTATATAGTGATCAAGTGCAATTCTGCAGTGTGGCTCAGGGTTCTTCCATCGGGAGATTTTGGGAACCAGGCCTCTGAGGTTGGAAAGCTGAGCAGCGACCACGGCTTGATGTGAGGTATAGGGTAAGGGTTAGGATTAGGGTTAGGGTTAAGGTTATGTTTATGTGAGGGTTAGAGTAAGGGTTAGGGTTATGTCTTAGGAACAAGGCATGTCGGAACTGGCCACACAATACTGGCACACCAAGGGCTGAGTTGAGGGTGGGACTCAGCAGAATCCTCAGGCGATGGAATTTTGGACGGGACAGGTCAAGAGGGTGGAATGCCCTCAGGGGAGCATGCTGGTTTCTATATATCTGAAGGTACTGGATAGCACAGAAGGAAAGGGTCAGTTTCTGCCTGAGAGGCTGAGTCCTTCCTACAGACTGACTTTCCCATCCACAGGAGGACCTGGGTTCAGTCCTCCGGTGTCCAGAGTCTGATCACGTAACCTAGGCTTAGAGTTTGGCTCTGGGAGAATGGCTGTCCTGATTAGTCAGGGCAGAATTAGGCTTTCCACGGGACTGAGTTGAGGACGTAGCCCTGGCGGACCATCCTATTCCCGGATTGTGCTGTGGGGGTCCTAGGAAGGTGTTGGTAGAATGATCGGACCGGCAGATTTCTCCCGCCCCGAGAGGCTACCAGGGCAGGAAACCGGGGATAGAAGGCTGAAGAAGCACCCTCGGGTTAGGGTTAGGCCGATGCACATGGGAGACCCTTTCGGCCCTTGCTGAGGGATCATCAAACTCCTGGTTCCCGCTTCAGGTGGGCGCTCCTTGGAGCTGTGTCCCAAGGGGTGCATGCAGTTTTCACCTGTTCTACGGATTCAGCTCATTTCTAAAGGGCAAACGTTCCCATTGGGATCTATGGACATTGTGCGGTGCACCTCAGGGTTCCCGCATCTGCAGAGTTCATGGACCAGGCTACTGAGGACAGAAGCCTGAGCATGGGACAGGGGCTGTGCATCAGGATTACCGTGAAGGTTATTTCACAAGTGAATGCTGTTGGTAACACCTGGGTGAGTCAGTGGGTTAGGCCACTGCCTTCAGCTCAGGACATGATCCCAGAGTCCTGGGATGGAGCCCCACATCGGGCTGTCTCCTCAGCAGGGAGCCTTCTTTCCCTTCTCTGGGCGTGCAACACTGCCTACATCTTTTCGCTCCCTGCAAATTGAAAAAGTAAAATCTTGAAGCAATGAATAAATAAATATATAAATAATAAATATATAAAAGAGAGGGCATGATTTCCTATTGGAATCTAGGTCATTTGTGCGGGGCAGCTCAGGGTTCCCCCATGGGGAGAGTTTGGGAACCAGGCCTTTGAGGACAGAAGACTGAGCACATGACTTGGGCTTCGCATTATGCTAAGGCTGAAGGTCATTGCTATAGGGTATGCTTTCCAGAACACCTGTGTACCTCACTGGATGTGACCTCTTGCCTCGGCCCAGGTCAAGATCCCAGGGAAGAGGAATCTAGTTTGACACCGGGCCCTCCCCACTGCAGGGAGCCTTATTCCCCCTTCCTTCAGACAAAAACACAGCCTACTTGTGATCTCAGTCTGTCCAACAAATAAATAAAATCATTATAAAAAAATAAATAAATATATTCAGGCATGTTTTATATAGTGATCAAGTGCAATTCTGCAGTGTGGCTCAGGGTTCTTCCATCGGGAGATTTTGGGAACCAGGCCTCTGAGGTTGGAAGGCGGAGCAGCCGACCACGGCTTCATGTCAGGTATAGGGTTAGGGTTAGTTTTAGGGTTAGGGTTAGGGTTATGGTTATGTTTAGGTGAGGGTTAGAGTAAGGGTTTGGGTTATGGCTTAGGAACAAGGCATGTCGGAACTGGCCACACAATACTGGCACACCAAGGGCTGAGTTGAGGGTGGGACTCAGCAGAATCCTCAGGTGATGGAATTTTGGACAGGACAGGCCAAGAGGGTGGAATGCCCTCAGGGGAGCATGCTGGTTTCTATATATCTGAAGGTACTGGATAACACAGAAGGAAAGGGTCAGTTTCTGCCTGAGAGGCTGAGTCCTTCCTACAGACTGACTTTCCCATCCACAGGAGGACCTGGGTTCAGTCCTCCGGTGTCCAGAGTTTGATAACATAACCTAGGCTTAGCCTTTGGCTCTGGGAGAATGGCTGACCTGATTTGTCAGGGCAGAATTAGGCTTTCCACGGGACTCAGTTGAGGACGTAGCCCTGGCGGACCATCCTATTCCCGGATTGTGGTGTGGGGGTCCTAGGAAGGTGTTGGTAGAATGATCGGACAGGCAGATTTCTCCCGCCCCGAGGGTCTTCCACAGGGCTTAATTTCCCATTATCATAGTGGGCGGCACCCAGAGGCCTGCGATGTGAAGAAGGAATCCCCTACCTAGAGGGCTACCAGGGCAGGCAACCGGGGATAGAAGTCTGAAGAAGCACCCTCGGGTTAGGGTTAGGCCGATGCACATGGGAGGCCCTACCGGCCCTTGCTGAGGGATCATCAAACTCCTGGTTCCCCCTTCAGGTGGGCACTGCTTGGAGCTGTGTCCCAAGGGGTGCATGCAGATTTCACCTGTTCTACGGATTCAGCTCATTTCTAAAAGGCAAACGTTCCCATTGGGATCGATGGACATTGTGCGGTGCACCTCAGGGTTCCCGCATCTGCAGAGTTCATGGACCAGGCTACTGAGGACAGAAGCCTGAGCATGGGACAGGGGCTTTGCATCAGGATTACCGTGAAGGTTATTTCACAAGTGAATGCTGTTGGTAACACCTGGGTGAGTCAGTGGGTTAGGCCACTGCCTTCAGCTCAGGACATGATCCCAGAGTCCTGGGATGGAGCCCCACATCGGGCTGTCTCCTCAGCAGGGAGCCTTCTTTCCCTTCTCTGGGCGTGCAACACTGCCTACATCTTTTCGCTCCCTGCAAAGTGAAAAAGTAAAATCGTGAAGCAATAAATAAATAAATACATAAATAATAAATATATAAAAGAGAGGGCATGATTTCCTATTGGAATCTAGGTCATTTGTGCGGGGCAGCTCAGGGTTCCCCCATGGGGAGAGTTTGGGAACCAGGCCTTGAGGACAGAAGTCTGAGCACATGACTTGGGCTTCGCATTATGCTAAGGCTGAAGGTCATTGCTATAGGGTATGCTTTCCAGAACACCTGTGTACCTCATTGGATGTGACCTCTTGCCTCGGCCTAGGTCAAGATCCCAGGGAAGAGGAATCTAGTTTGACACCGGGCCCTCCCCACTGCAGGGAGCCTTATTCCCCCTTCCTTCAGACAAAAACACAGCCTACTTGTAATCTCAGTCTGTCCAACAAATAAATAAAATCATTATAAAAAAATAAATAAATATATTCAGGCATGTTTTATATAGTGATCAAGTGCAATTCTGCAGTGTGGCTCAGGGTTCTTCCATCGGGAGATTTTGGGAACCAGGCATCTGAGGTTGGAAGGCTGAGCAGCCGACCACGGCTTCATGTGAGGTATAGATTTAGGGTTAGGGTTAGGGTTAGGGTTAGGGTAGGGTTATGTTTAGGTGAGGGTTAGAGTAAGGGTTAGGGTTATGTCTTAGGAACAAGGCATGTCGGAACTGGCCACACAATACTGGCACACCAAGGGCTGTGTTGAGGGTGGGACTCAGCAGAATCCTCAGGCGATGGAATTTTGGACGGGACAGGCCAAGAGGGTGGAATGCCCTCAGGGGAGCATGCTGGTTTCTATATATCTGAAGGTACTGGATAGCACAGAAGGAAAGGGTCAGTTTCTGCCTGAGAGGCTGAGTCCTTCCTACAGACTGACTTTCCCATCAACAGGAGGACCTGGGTTCAGTACTCCGGTGTCCAGAGTCTGATCACGTAACCTAGGCTTAGCCTTTGGCTCTGGGAGAATGGCTGACCTGATTTGTCAGGGCAGAATTAGGCTTTCCACGGGACTCAGTTGAGAACGTAGCCCTGGCGGACCATCCTATTCCCGGATTGTGGTGTGGGGGTCCTAGGAAGGTGTTGGTAGAATGATCGGACAGGCAGATTTCTCCCGCCCCCAGGGTCTTCCACACGGCTAAATTTGCCATTATCATAGTGGGCGGCACCCAGAAGCCTGCAATGAGAAGAAGGAATCTCCTTCCTAGAGGGCTACCAGGGCAGGCAACCGGGGATAGAAGTCTGAAGAAGCACCCTCGGGTTAGGGTTAGGCCGATGCACATGGGAGGCCCTACCGGCCCTTGCTGAGGGATCATCAAACTCCTGGTTCCCGCTTCAGGTGGGCGCTCCTTGGAGCTGTGTCCCAAGGGGTGCATGCAGATTTCACCTGTTCTACGGATTCAGCTCATTTCTAAAGGGCAAACGTTCCCATTGGGATCTATGGACATTGTGCGGTGCACCTCAGGTTTCCCGCATCTGCAGAGTTCATGGACCAGGCTACTGAAGACAGAAGCCTGAGCATGGGACAGGGGCTTTGCATCAGGATTACCGTGAAGGTTATTTCACAAGTGAATGCTGTTGGTAACACCTGGGTGAGTCAGTGGGTTAGGCCACTGCCTTCAGCTCAGGACATGATCCCAGAGTCCTGGGATGGAGCCCCACATCGGGCTGTCTCCTCAGCAGGGAGCCTTCTTTCCTTTCTCTGGGCGTGCAACACTGCCTACATCTTTTCGCTCCCTGCAAAATGAAAAAGTAAAATCTTGAAGCAATAAATTAATAAATAAATAAATAATAAATGTATAAAAGAGAGGGCATGATTTCCTATTGGAATCTAGGTCATTTGTGCGGGGCAGCTCAGGGTTCCCCCATGGGGAGAGTTTGGGAACCAGGCCTTTGAGGACAGAAGACTGAGCACATGACTTGGGCTTCGCATTATGCTAAGGCTGAAGGTCATTGCTATAGGGTATGCTTTCCAGAACACCTGTGTACCTCATTGGATGTGACCTCTTGCCTCGGCCCAGGTCAAGATCCCAGGGAAGAGGAATCTAGTTTGACACCGGGCCCTCCCCACTGCAGGGAGCCTTATTCCCCCTTCCTTCAGACAAAAACACAGCCTACTTGTGATCTCAGTCTGTCCAACAAATAAATAAAATCATTATAAAAAAATAAATAAATATATTCAGGCATGTTTTATATAGTGATCAAGTGCAATTCGGCAGTGTGGCTCAGGGTTCTTCCATCGGGAGATTTTGGGAACCAGGCCTCTGAGGTTGGAAGGCGGAGCAGTCGACCACGGCTTCATGTGAGGTATAGGGTTAAGGTTGGGGTTAGGGTTAGGGTGAGGGTTATGTTTAGGTGAAGGTTAGAGTAACGGTTAGGGTTATGTCTTAGGAACAAGGCATGTCGGAACTGGCCACACAATACTGGCACACCAAGGTCTGAATTGAAGGTGGGAATCAGCAGAATCCTCAGGCGATGGAATTTTGGACGGGACAGGCCAAGAGGGTGGAATGCCCTCAGGGGAGCATGCTGGTTTCTATATATCTGAAGGTACTGGATAGCACAGAAGGAAAGGGTCAATTTCTGCCTGAGAGGCTGAGTCCTTCCTACAGACTGACTTTCCCATCCACAGGAGGACCTGGGTTCAGTCCTCCGGTGTCCAGAGTCTGATCACGTAACCTTGGCTTAGGGTTTGGCTCTGGGAGAATGGCTGACCTGATTTGTCAGGGCAGAATTAGGCTTTCCACGGGACTCAGTTGAGGACGTAGCCCTGGCGGACCATCCTATTCCCGGATTGTGGTGTGGGGGTCCTAGGAAGGTGTTGGTAGAATGATCGGACAGGCAGATTTCTCCCTCCCCGAGGGACTTCCACAGGGCTAAACTTCCCATTTGCCTAGTGGGCGGCACCCAGGGGCCTGCGATGTGAAGAAGGAATCCCCTACCTAGAGGGCTACCAGGGCAGCCACCCGGGGATAGAAGTCTGAAGAAGCACCCTCGGGTTAGGGTTAGGCCGATGCACATGGGAGGCCCTACCGGCCCTTGCTGAGGGATCATCAAACTCCTGGTTCCCGCTTCAGGTGGGCGCTCCTTGGAGCTGTGTCCCAAGGGGTGCATGCAGATTTCACCTGTTCTACGGATTCAGCTCATTTCTAAAGGGCAAACGTTCCCATTGGGATCTATGGACATTGTGCGGTGCACCTCAGGTTTCCCGCATCTGCAGAGTTCATGGACCAGGCTACTGAAGACAGAAGCCTGAGCATGGGACAGGGGCTTTGCATCAGGATTACCGTGAAGGTTATTTCACAAGTGAATGCTGTTGGTAACACCTGGGTGAGTCAGTGGGTTAGGCCACTGCCTTCAGCTCAGGACATGATCCCAGAGTCCTGGGATGGAGCCCCACATCGGGCTGTCTCCTCAGCAGGGAGCCTTCTTTCCCTTCTCTGGGCGTACAACACTGCCTACATCTTTTCGCTCCCTGCAAAGTGAAAAAGTAAAATCTTGAAGCAATAAATAAATAAATACATGAATAATAAATATATAAAAGGGAGGGCATGATTTCCTATTGGAATCTAGGTCATTTGTGTGGGGCAGCTCAGGGTTCCCCCATGGGGAGAGTTTGGGAACCAGGCCTTTGAGGACAGAAGACTGAGCACATGACTTGGGCTTCGCATTACGCTAAGGCTGAAGGTCATTGCTATAGGGTATGCTTTCCAGAACACCTGTGTACCTCATTGGATGTGACCTCTTGCTTCAGCCCAGGTCAAGATCCCAGGGAAGAGGAATCTAGTTTGACACCGGGCCCTCCCCAATGCAGGGAGCCTTATTCCCCTTTCCTTCAGACAAAAACACAGCCTACTTGTGATCTCAGTCTGTCCAACAAATAAATAAAATCATTATAAAAAAATAAATAAATATATTCAGGCATGTTTTATATAGTGATCAAGTGCAATTCTGCAGTGTGGCTCAGGGTTCTTCCATCGGGAGATTTTGGGAACCAGGCCTCTGAGGTTGGAAGGCTGAGCAGCCGACGACGGCTTCATGTGAGGTATAGGGTTAGGGTTAGGGTTAGGGTTATGTTTAGGTGAGGGTTAGAGTAAGGGTTAGGGTTATGTCTTAGGAACAAGGCATGTCGGAACTGGCCACACAATACTGGCACACCAAGGGCTGAGTTGAGGGTGGGACTCAGCAGAATCCTCAGGCGATGGAATTTTGGACGGGACAGGCCAAGAGGGTGGAATGCCCTCAGGGGAGCATGCTGGTTTCTATATATCTGAAGGTACTGGATAGCACAAAGGAAAGGGTCAGTTTCTGCCTGAGAGGCTGAGTCCTTCCTACAGACTGACTTTCCCATCCACAGGAGGACCTGGGTTCAGTCCTCCGGTGTCCAGAGTCTGATCACGTAACCTTGGCTTAGGGTTTGGCTCTGGGAGAATGGCTGACCTGATTTGTCAGGGCAGAATTATGCTTTCCACGGGACTCAGTTGAGAACGTAGCCCTGGCGGACCATCCTATTCCCGGATTGTGGTGTGGGGGTCCTAGGAAGGTGTTGGTAGAATGATCGGACAGGCAGATTTCTCCCTCCCCGAGGGTCTTCCACAGGGCTAAACTTCCCTATTGTCTAGTGGGCGGCACCCAGAGGCCTGCGATGTGAAGAAGGAATCCCCTACCTAGAGGGCTACCAGGGCAGGAAACCGGGGATAGAAGTCTGAAGAAGCACCCTCGGGTTAGGGTTAGGCCGATGCACATGGGAGGCCCTTCCGGCCCTTGCTGAGGGATCATCAAACTCCTGGTTCCCGCTTCAGGTGGGCGCTCCTTGGAGCTGTGTCCCAAGGGGTGCATGCAGATTTCACCTGTTCTACAGATTCAGCTCATTTCTAAAGGGCAAACGTTCCCATTGGGATCTATGGACATTGTGCGGTGCAACTCAGGGTTCCCGCATCTGCAGAGTTCATGGACCAGGCTACTGAGGACAGAAGCCTGAGCATGGGACAGGGGCTGTGCATCAGGATTACCGTGAAGGTTATTTCACAAGTGAATGTTGTTGGTAACACCTGGGTGAGTCAGTGGGTTAGGCCACTGCCTTCAGCTCAGGACATGATCCCAGAGTCCTGGGATGGAGCCCCACATCGGGCTGTCTCCTCAGCAGGGAGCCTTCTTTCCCTTCTCTGGGCATGCAACACTGCCTACATCTTTTCGCTCCCTGCAAAGTGAAAAAGTAAAATCTTGAAGCAATAAATAAATAAATACATAAATAATAAATATATAAAAGAGAGGGCATGATTTCCTATTGGAATCTAGGTCATTTGTGCGAGGCAGCTCAGGGTTCCCCCATGGGGAGAGTTTGGGAACCAGGCCTTTGAGGACAGAAGACTGAGCACATGACTTGGGCTTCGCATTATGCTAAGGCTGAAGGTCATTGCTATAGGGTATGCTTTCCAGAACACCTGTGTACCTCATTGGATGTGACCTCTTGCCTCGGCCCAGGTCAAGATCCCAGGGAAGAGGAATCTAGTTTGACACCGGGCCCTCCCCACTGCAGGGAGCCTTATTCCCCCTTTCTTCAGACAAAAACACAGCCTACTTGTGATCTCAGTCTGTCCAACAAATAAATAAAATCATTATAAATAAAAAAATAAATATATTCAGGCATGTTTTATATAGTGATCAAGTGCAATTCTGCAGTGTGGCTCAGGGTTCTTCCATCGGGAGATTTTGGGAACCAGGCCTCTGAGGTTGGAAGGCTGAGCAGCCGACCACGGCTTCATGTGAGGTATAGGGTTAGGGTTAGGGTTAGGGTTAGGGTTAGGGTTACGGTTAGGGTTAGGGTTATGTTTAGGTGAGGGTTAGAGTAATGGTTAGGGTTATGTCTTAGGAACAAGGCATGTCGGAACTGGCCACACAATACTGGCACACCAAGGGCTGAGTTGAGGGTGGGACTCAGCAGAATCCTCAGGCGATGGAATTTTGGACGGGACAGGCCAAGAGGGTGGAATGCCCTCAGGGGAGCATGCTGGTTTCTATATATCTGAAGGTACTGGATAGCACAGAAGGAAAGGGTCAGTTTCTGCCTGAGAGGCTGAGTCCTTCCTACAGACTGACTTTCCCATCCACAGGAGGACCTGGGTTCAGTACTCCGGTGTCCAGAGTCTGATAACGTAACCTAGGCTTAGTTTTTGGCTGTGGGAGAATGGCTGACCTGATTTGTCTGGACAGAATTAGGCTTTCCACGGGACTCAGTTGAGGACGTAGCTTTGGCGGATCATCCTATTCCCGGATTGTGGTGTGGGGGTCCTAGGAAGGTGTTGGTAGAATGATCGGACAGGCAGATTTCTCCCGCCCCGAGGGTCTTCCACAGGGCTAAACTTCCCATTTGCCTAGTGGGCGGCACCCAGAGGCCTGCGATGTGAAGAAGGAATCCCCTACCTAGAGGGCTACCAGGGCAGGCAACCGGGGATAGAAGTCTGAAGAAGCACCCTCGGGTTAGGCTTAGGCCGATGCACATGGGAGGCCCTACCGGCCCTTGCTGAGGGATCATCAAACTCCTGGTTCCCGCTTCAGGTGGGCGCTCCTTGGAGCTGTGTCCCCAGGGGTGCATGCAGATTTCACCTGATCTACGAATTCAGCTCATTTCTAAAGGGCAAACGTTCCCATTGGGATCTATGGACATTGTGCGGTGCACCTCAGGTTTCCCGCATCTGCAGAGTTCATGGACCAGGCTACTGAGGACAGAAGCCTGAGCATGGGACAGGGGCTTTGCATCAGGATTCCCGTGAAGGTTATTTCACAAGTGAATGCTGTTGGTAACACCTGGGTGAGTCAGTGGGTTAGGCCACTGCCTTCAGCTCAGGACATGATCCCAGAGTCCTGGGATGGAGCCCCACATCGGGCTGTCCTCTCAGCTGGGAGCCTTCTTTCCCTTCTCTGGGCGTGCAACACTGCCTACATCTTTTCGCTCCCTGCAAAGTGAAAAAGTAAAATCTTGAAGCAATGAATAAATAAATATATAAATAATAAATATATAAAAGAGAGGGCATGATTTCCTATTGGAATCTAGGTCATTTGTGCGGGGCAGCTCAGGGTTCCCCCATGGGGAGAGTATGGGAACGAGGCCTTTGAGAACAGAAGACTGAGCACATGACTTGGGCTTCGCATTATGCTAAGGCTGAAGGTCATTGCTATAAAGTATGCTTTCCAGAACACCTGTGTACCTCATTGGATGTGACCTCTTGCCTCGGCCCAGGTCAAGATCCCAGGGAAGAGGAATCTAGTTTGACACCGGGCCCTCCCCACTGCAGGGAGCCTCATTCCCCTTTCCTTCAGACAAAAACAAGGCCTACTTGTGATCTCAGTCTGTCCAATAAATAAATGAAATCATTATAAAAAAAATATATTCAGGCATGTTTTATATAGTGATCAAGTGCAATTCTGCAGTGTGGCTCAGGGTTCTTCCATCGGGATATTTTGGGAACCAGGCCTCTGAGGTTGGAAGGCTGAGCAGCCGACCACGGCATCATGTGAGGTATAGGGTTAGGGTTAGGGTTAGGGTTAGGGTTAGGGTTATGTTTAGGTGAAGGTTAGAGTAAGGGTTAGGGTTATGTCTTAGGAACAAGGCATGTCGGAACTGGCCACACAATACTGGCACACCAAGGGCTGAGTTGAGCGTGGGACTCAGCAGAATCCTCAGGCGATGGAATTTTGGACGGGACAGGCCAAGAGGGTGGAATGCCCTCAGGGGAGCATGCTGGTTTCTATATATCTGAAGGTACTGAATAGCACAGAAGGAAAGGATCAGTTTCTGCCTGAGAGGCTGAGTCCTTCCTACAGACTGACTTTCCCATCCACAGGAGGACCTGGGTTCAGGACTCCGGTGTCCAGAGTCTGATCACGTAACCTAGGCTTAGCCTTTGGCTCTGGGAGAATGGCTGACCTGATTTGTCAGGGCAGAATTAGGCTTTCCACGGGACTCAGTTGAGGACGTAGCCCTGGCAGACCATCCTATTCCCGGATTGTGGTGTGGGGGTCCTAGGAAGGTGTTGGTAGAATGATCGGACAGGCAGATTTCTCCCGCCCCGAGGGTCTTCCACAGGGCTAAATTTGCCATTATCATAGTGGGCGGGACCCAAAAGCCTTTGATGTGAAGAAGGAATCCCCTACCTAGGGAGCTACCAGGGCAGGCAACCGGGGATAGAAGTCTGAAGAAGCACCCTTGGGTTAGGCTTAGGCCGATGCACATGGGAGGCCCTACCGGCCCTTGCTGAGGGATCATCAAACTCCTGGTTCCCGCTTCAGGTGGGCGCTCCTTGGAGCTGTGTCCCAAGGGGTGCATGCAGATTTCACCTGTTCTACGGATTCAGCTCATTTCTAAAGGGCAAACGTTCCCATTGGCATCTATGGACATTGTGCGGTGCACCTCAGGGTTCCCGCATCTGCAGAGTTCATGGACCAGGCTACTGAGGACAGAAGCCTGAGCATGGGACAGGGGCTTTGCATCAGGATTACCTTGAAGGTTATTTCACAAGTGAATGCTGTTGGTAACACCTGGGTGAGTCAGTGGGTTAGGCCACTGCCTTCAGCTCAGGACATGATCCCAGAGTCCTGGGATGGAGCCCCACATCGGGCTGTCTCCTCAGCAGGGAGCCTTCTTTCCCTTCTCTGGGCGTGCAACACTGCCTACATCTTTACGCTCCCTGCAAAGTGAAAAAGTAAAATCTTGAAGCAATAAATAAATAAATAAATAAATAATAAATATATAAAGGAGAGGGCATGAATTCCTATTGGAATCTAGGTCATTTGTGCGGGGCAGCTCAGGGTTCCCCCATGGGGAGAGTTTGGGAACCAGGCCTTTGAGGACAGAAGACTGAGCACATGACTTGGGCTTCGCATTATGCTAAGGCTGAAGGTCATTGCTATAAAGTATGCTTTCCAGAACACCTGTGTACCTCATTGGATGTGACCTCTTGCCTCGGCCCAGGTCAAGATCCCAGGGAAGAGGAATCTAGTTTGACACCGGGCACTCCCCACTGCAGGGAGCCTCATTCCCCCTTCCTTCAGACAAAAACACACCCTACTTGTGATCTCAGTCTGTCCAACAAATAAATGAAATCATTATAAAAAAAAAATATATTCAGGCATGTTTTATATAGTGATCAAGTGCAATTCTGCAGTGTGGCTCAGGGTTCTTTCATCGGGAGATTTTGGGCACCAGGCCTCTGAGGTTGGAAGGCTGAGCAGCCGACCACGGCTTCATGTGAGGTATAGGGTTAAGGTTGGGGTTAGGGTTAGGGTTAAGGTTATGTTTAGGTGAGGTTTAGAGTAAGGGTTAGGGTTATGTCTTAGGAACAAGGCATGTCAGAACTGGCCACACAATACTGGCACACCAAGGGCTGAGTTGAGGGTGGGACTCAGCAGAATCCTCAGGCGATGGAATTTTGGACGGGACAGGCCAAGAGGGTGGAATGCCCTCAGGGGAGCATGCTGGTTTCTATATAGCTGAAGGTACTGGATAGCACAGAAGGAAAGGGTCAGTTTCTGTCTGAGAGGCTGAGTCCTTCCTACAGACTGACTTTCCCATCCACAGGAGGACCTGGGTTCAGTCCTCCGGTGTCCAGAGTCTGATCATGTAACCTAGGCTTAGGGTTTGGCTCTGGGAGAATGGCTGACCTGATTTGTCAGGGCAGAATTAGGCTTTCCACGGGACTGAGTTGAGGACGTAGCCCTGGCGGACCATCCTATTCCCGGATTGTGCTGTGGGGGTCCTAGGAAGGTGTTGGTAGAATGATCGGACAGGCAGATTTCTCCCGCCCCCAGGGTCTTCCACAGGGCTAAATTTGCCATTATCATAGTGGGCGGCACCCAGAAGCCTGCAATGAGAAGAAGGAATCTCCTTCCTAGAGGGCTACCAGGGCAGGCAACCGGGGATAGAAGTCTGAAGAAGCACCCTCGGGTTAGGGTTAGGCCGATGCACATGGGAGGCCCTACCGGCCCTTGCTGAGGGATCATCAAACTCCTGGTTCCCGCTTCAGGTGGGCGCTCCTTGGAGCTGTGTCCCAAGGGGTGCATGCAGATTTCACCTGTTCTACGGATTCAGCTCATTTCTAAAGGGCAAACGTTCCCATTGGGATCTATGGACATTGTGCGGTGCACCTCAGGGTTCCCGCATCTGCAGAGTTCCTGGACCAGGCTACTGAAGACAGAAGCCTGAGCATAGGACAGGGCCTTTGCATCAGGATTACCGTGAAGGTTATTTCACAAGTGAATGCTGTTGGTAACACCTGGGTGAGTCAGTGGGTTAGGCCACTGCCTTCAGCTCAGGACATGATCCCAGAGTCCTGGGATGGAGCCCCACATTGGGCTATCTCCTCAGCAGGGAGCCTTCTTTCCTTTCTCTGGGCGTGCAACACTGCCTACATCTTTTCGCTCCCTGCAAAATGAAAAAGTAAAATCTTGAAGCAATAAATTAAAAAATAAATAAATAATAAATATATAAAAGAGAGGGCATGATTTCCTATTGGAATCTAGGTCATTTGTGCGGGGCAGCTCAGGGTTCCCCCATGGGGAGAGTTGGGAACCAGGCCTTTGAGGACAGAAGACTGAGCACATGACATGGGCTTCGCATTATGCTAAGGCTGAAGGTCATTGCTATAGGGTATGCTTTCCAGAACACCTGTGTACCTCATTGGATGTGACCTCTTGCCTCGGCCCAGGTCAAGATCCCAGGGAAGAGGAATCTAGTTTGACACCGGGCCCTCCCCACTGTTGGGAGCCTTATTCCCACTTCCTTCAGACAAAAACACAGCCTACTTGTGATCTCAGTCTGTCCAACAAATAAATAAAATCATTATAAAAAAATAAATAAATATATTCAGGCATGTTTTATATAGTGATCAAGTGCAATTCTGCAGTGTGGCTCAGGGTTCTTCCATCGGGAGATTTTGGGAACCAGGCCTCTGAGGTTGGAAGGCTGAGCAGCCGACCACGGCTTCATGTGAGGTATAGGGTTAAGGTTGGGGTTAGGGTTAGGGTTAGGGTTATGTTTAGGTGAAGGTTAGACTAAGGGTTAGGGTTATGTCTTAGGAACAAGGCATGTCGGATCTGGCCACACAATACTGGCACACCAATGTCTGAGTTGAAGGTGGGACTCAGCAGAATCCTCAGGGGATGGAATTTTGGACGGGACAGGCCAAGAGGGTGGAATGCCCTCAGGGGAGCATGCTGGTTTCTATATATCTGAAGGTACTGGATAGCACAGAAGGAAAGGGTCAGTTTCTGCCTGAGAGGCTGAGTCCTTCCTACAGACTGACTTTCCCATCCACAGGAGAACCTGGGTTCAGTACTCCGGTGTCCAGAGTCTGATCACGTAACCTAGGCTTAGCCTTTGGCTCTGGGAGAATGGCTGACCTGATTTGTCAGGGCAGAATTAGGCTTTCCACGGGACTCAGTTGAGAACGTAGCCCTGGCGGACCATCCTATTCCCGGATTGTGGTGTGGGGGTCCTAGGAAGGTGTTGGTAGAATGATCGGACAGGCAGATTTCTCCCTCCCCGAGGGTCTTCCACAGGGCTAAACTTCCCATTTGTCTAGTGGACGGCACCCAGAGGCCTGCGATGTGAAGAAGGAATCCCCTACCTAGAGGGCTACCAGGGCAGGCAACCGGGGATAGAAGTCTGAAGAAGCACCCTCGGGTTAGGGTTAGGCCGATGCACATGGGAGGCCCTACCGGCCCTTGCTGAGGGATCATCAAACTCCTGGTTCCCGCTTCAGGTGGGCGCTCCTTGGAGCTGTGTCCCAAGGGGTGCATGCAGATTTCACCTGATCTACAGATTCAGCTCATTTCTAAAGGGCAAAAGTTCCCATTGGGATCTATGGACATTGTGCGGTGCAACTCAGGGTTCCCGCATCTGCAGAGTTCATGGACCAGGCTACTGAGGACAGAAGCCTGAGCATGGGACAGGGGCTGTGCATCAGGATTACCGTGAAGGTTATTTCACAAGTGAATGCTGTTGGTAACACCTGGGTGAGTCAGTGGGTTAGGCCACTGCCTTCAGCTCAGGACATGATCCCAGAGTCCTGGGATGGAGCCCCACATCGGGCTGTCTCCTCAGCAGGGAGCCTTCTTTCCCTTCTCTGGGCGTGCAACACTGCCTACATCTTTTCGCTCCCTGCAAAGTGAAAAACTAAAATCTTGAAGCAATAAATAAATAAATACATAAATAATAAATATATAAAAGAGAGGGCATGATTTCCTATTGGAATCTAGGTCATTTGTGCGGGGCAGCTCAGGGTTCCCCCATGGGGAGAGTTTGGGAACCAGGCCTTTGAGGACAGAAGACTGAGCACATGACTTGGGCTTCGCATTATGCTAAGGCTGAAGGTCATTGCTATAGGGTATGCTTTCAAGAACACCTGTGTACCTCATTGGATGTGACCTCTTGCCTCGGCCCAGGTCAAGATCCCAGGGAAGAGGAATCTAGTTTGACACCGGGCCCTCCCCACTGCAGGGAGCCTTATTCCCCCTTCCTTCAGACAAAAACACAGCCTACTTGTGATCTCAGTCTGTCCAACAAATAAATAAAATCATTATAAAAAAATAAATAAATATATTCAGGCATGTTTTATATAGTGATCAAGTGCAATTCTGCAGTGTGGCTCAGGGTTCTTCCATCGGGAGATTTTAGGAACCAGGCCTCTGAGGTTGGAAGGCTGAGCAGCCGACCACGGCTTCATGTGAGGTATAGGGTTAAGGTTGGGGTTAGGGTTAGGGTTAGGGTTATGTTTAGGTGAAGGCTAGAGTAAGGGTTAGGGTTATGTCTTAGGAACAAGGCATGTCGGATCTGGCCACACAATACTGGCACACCAAGGTCTGAGTTGAAGGTGGGACTCAGCAGAATCCTCAGGCGATGGAATTTTGGACGGGACAGGCCAAGAGGGTGGAATGCCCTCAGGGGAGCATGCTGGTTTCTATATATCTGAAGGTACTGGATAGCACAGAAGGAAAGGGTCAGTTTCTGCCTGAGAGGCTGAGTCCTTCCTACAGACTGACTTTCCCATCCACAGGAGGACCTGGGTTCAGTACTCCGGTGTCCAGAGTCTGATCACGTAACCTAGGCTTAGCCTAGGCTCTGGGAGAATGGCTGACCTGATTTGTCAGGACAGAATTAGGCTTTCCACGGGACTCAGTTGAGAACGTAGCCCTGGCGGACCATCCTATTCCCGGATTGTGGTGTGGGGGTCCTAGGAAGGTGTTGGTAGAATGATCGGACAGGCAGATTTCTCCCTCCCCGAGGGTCTTCCACAGGGCTAAACTTCCCATTTGTCTAGTGGGCGGCACCCAGAGGCCTGCGATGTGAAGAAGGAATCCCCTACCTAGAGGGCTACCAGGGTAGGCAACCGGGGATAGAAGTCTGAAGAAGCACCCTCGGGTTAGGGTTAGGCCGATGCACATGGGAGGCCCTACCGGCCCTTGCTGAGGGATCATCAAACTCTTGGTTCCCGCTTCAGGTGGGCGCTCCTTGGAGCTGTGTCCCAAGGGTTGCATGCAGATTTCACCTGTTCTACGGATTCAGCCCATTTCTAAAGGGCAAACGTTCCCATTGGGATCTATGGACATTGTGCGGTGCACCTCAGGGTTCCCGCATCTGCAGAGTTCATGGACCAGGCTACTGAGGACAGAAGCCTGAGCATGGGACAGGGGCTTTGCATCAGGATTACCTTGAAGGTTATTTCACAAGTGAATGCTGTTGGTAACACCTTGGTGATTCAGTGCGTTAGGCCACTGCCTTCAGCTCAGGACATGATCCCAGAGTCCTGGGATGGAGCCCCACATCGGGCTGTCTTCTCAGCAGGGAGCCTTCTTTCCCTTCTCTGGGCGTGCAACACTGCCTACATCTTTTCGCTCCCTGCAAATTGAAAAAGTAAAATCTTGAAGCAATGAATAAATAAATATATAAATAATAAATATATAAAAGAGAGGGCATGATTTCCTATTGGAATCTAGGTCATTTGTGCGGGGCAGCTCAGGGTTCCCCCATGGGGAGAGTTTGGGAACCAGGCCTTTGAGGACAGAAGACTGAGCACATGACTTGGGCTTCGCATTATGCTAAGGTTGAAGGTCATTGCTTAGGGTATGCTTTCCAGAACACCTGTGTACTTCATTGGATGTGACCTCTTGCCTCGACCCAGGTCAAGATCCCAGGGAAGAGGAATCTAGTTTGACACCGGGCACTCCCCACTGCAGGGAGCCTCATTCCCCCTTCCTTCAGACAAAAACACAGCCTACTTGTGATCTCAGTCTGTCCAACAAATAAATGAAATCATTATAAAAAAAAAATATATTCAGGCATGTTTTATATAGTGATCAAGTGCAATTCTGCAGTGTGGCTCAGGGTTCTTTCATCGGGAGATTTTGGGCTCCAGGCCTCTGAGGTTGGAAGGCTGAGCAGCCGACCACGGCTTCATGTGAGGTATAGGGTTAAGGTTGGGGTTAGTGTTAGGGTTAAGGTTATGTTTAGGTGAGGTTTAGAGTAAGGGTTAGGGTTATGTCTTAGGAACAAGGCATGTCAGAACTGGCCACACAATACTGGCACACCAAGGGCTGAGTTGAGGGTGGGACTCAGCAGAATCCTCAGGCGATGGAATTTTGGACGGGACAGGCCAAGAGGGTGGAATGCCCTCAGGGGAGCATGCTGGTTTCTATATAGCTGAAGGTACTGGATAGCACAGAAGGAAAGGGTCAGTTTCTGCCTGAGAGGCTGAGTCCTTCCTACAGACTGACTTTCCCATCCACAGGAGGACCTGGGTTCAGTCCTCCGGTGTCCAGAGTCTGAACACGTAACCTAGGCTTAGAGTTTGGCTCTGGGAGAATGGCTGACCTGATTAGTCAGGGCAGAATTAGGCTTTCCACGGGACTGAGTTGAGGACGTAGCCCTGGCGGACCATCCTATTCCCGGATTGTGCTGTGGGGGTCCTAGGAAGGTGTTGGTAGAATGATCGGACCGGCAGATTTCTCCCGCCCCGAGAGGCTACCAGGGCAGGAAACCGGGGATAGAAGGCTGAAGAAGCACCCTCGGGTTAGGGTTAGGCCGATGCACATGGGAGACCCTATCGGCCCTTGCTGAGGGATCATCAAACTCCTGGTTCCCGCTTCAGGTGGGCGCTCCTTGGAGCTGTGTCCCAAGGGGTGCATGCAGTTTTCACCTGTTCTACGGATTCAGCTCATTTCTAAAGGGCAAACGTTCCCATTGGGATCTATGGACATTGTGCGGTGCACCTCAGGGTTCCCGCATCTGCAGAGTTCATGGACCAGGCTACTGAGGACAGAAGCCTGAGCATGGGACAGGGGCTTTGCATCAGGATTACCTTGAAGGTTATTTCACAAGTGAATGCTGTTGGTAACACCTTGGTGATTCAGTGCGTTAGGCCACTGCCTTCAGCTCAGGACATGATCCCAGAGTCCTGGGATGGAGCCCCACATCGGGCTGTCTTCTCAGCAGGGAGCCTTCTTTCCCTTCTCTGGGCGTGCAACACTGCCTACATCTTTTCGCTCCCTGCAAATTGAAAAAGTAAAATCTTGAAGCAACGAATAAATAAATATATAAATAATAAATATATAAAAGAGAGGGCATGATTTCCTATTGGAATCTAGGTCATTTGTGCGGGGCAGCTCAGGGTTCCCCCATGGGGAGAGTTTGGGAACCAGGCCTTTGAGGACAGAAGACTGAGCACATGACTTGGGCTTCGCATTATGCTAAGGTTGAAGGTCATTGCTTAGGGTATGCTTTCCAGAACACCTGTGTACTTCATTGGATGTGACCTCTTGCCTCGACCCAGGTCAAGATCCCAGGGAAGAGGAATCTAGTTTGACACCGGGCACTCCCCACTGCAGGGAGCCTCATTCCCCCTTCCTTCAGACAAAAACACAGCCTACTTGTGATCTCAGTCTGTCCAACAAATAAATGAAATCATTATAAAAAAAAAATATATTCAGGCATGTTTTATATAGTGATCAAGTGCAATTCTGCAGTGTGGCTCAGGGTTCTTTCATCGGGAGATTTTGGGCTCCAGGCCTCTGAGGTTGGAAGGCTGAGCAGCCGACCACGGCTTCATGTGAGGTATAGGGTTAAGGTTGGGGTTAGTGTTAGGGTTAAGGTTATGTTTAGGTGAGGTTTAGAGTAAGGGTTAGGGTTATGTCTTAGGAACAAGGCATGTCAGAACTGGCCACACAATACTGGCACACCAAGGGCTGAGTTGAGGGTGGGACTCAGCAGAATCCTCAGGCGATGGAATTTTGGACGGGACAGGCCAAGAGGGTGGAATGCCCTCAGGGGAGCATGCTGGTTTCTATATAGCTGAAGGTACTGGATAGCACAGAAGGAAAGGGTCAGTTTCTGCCTGAGAGGCTGAGTCCTTCCTACTGACTGACTTTCCCATCCACAGGAGGACCTGGGTTCAGTCCTCCAGTGTCCAGAGTCTGATCATGTAACCTAGGCTTAGGGTTTGGCTCTGGGAGAATGGCTGACCTGATTAGTCAGGGCAGAATTAGGCTTTCCACGGGACTGAGTTGAGGACGTAGCCCTGGCGGACCATCCTATTCCCGGATTGTGCTGTGGGGGTCCTAGGAAGGTGTTGGAAGAATGATCGGACAGGCAGATTTCTCCCGCCCCCAGGGTCTTCCACAGGGCTAAATTTGCCATTATCATAGTGGGCGGCACCCAGAAGCCTGCAATGAGAAGAAGGAATCTCCTTCCTAGAGGGCTACCAGGGCAGGCAACCGGGGATAGAAGTCTGAAGAAGCACCCTCGGGTTAGGGTTAGGCCGATGCACATGGGAGGCCCTACCGGCCCTTGCTGAGGGATCATCAAACTCCTGGTTCCCGCTTCAGGTGGGCGCTCCTTGGAGCTGTGTCCCAAGGGGTGCATGCAGATTTCACCTGTTCTACGGATTCAGCTCATTTCTAAAGGGCAAACGTTCCCATTGGGATCTATGGACATTGTGCGGTGCACCTCAGGGTTCCCGCATCTGCAGAGTTCCTGGACCAGGCTACTGAAGACAGAAGCCTGAGCATAGGACAGGGCCTTTGCATCAGGATTACCGTGATGGTTATTTCACAAGTGAATGCTGTTGGTAACACCTGGGTGAGTCAGTGGGTTAGGCCACTGCCTTCAGCTCAGGACATGATCCCAGAGTCCTGGGATGGAGCCCCACATTGGGCTATCTCCTCAGCAGGGAGCCTTCTTTCCTTTCTCTGGGCGTGCAACACTGCCTACATCTTTTCGCTCCCTGCAAAATGAAAAAGTAAAATCTTGAAGCAATAAATTAAAAAATAAATAAATAATAAATATATAAAAGAGAGGGCATGATTTCCTATTGGAATCTAGGTCATTTGTGCGGGGCAGCTCAGGGTTCCCCCATGGGGAGAGTTGGGAACCAGGCCTTTGAGGACAGAAGACTGAGCACATGACATGGGCTTCGCATTATGCTAAGGCTGAAGGTCATTGCTATAGGGTATGCTTTCCAGAACACCTGTGTACCTCATTGGATGTGACCTCTTGCCTCGGCCCAGGTCAAGATCCCAGGGAAGAGGAATCTAGTTTGACACCGGGCCCTCCCCACTGCAGGGAGCCTTATTCCCACTTCCTTCAGACAAAAACACAGCCTACTTGTGATCTCAGTCTGTCCAACAAATAAATAAAATCATTATAAAAAAATAAATAAATATATTCAGGCATGTTTTATATAGTGATCAAGTGCAATTCTGCAGTGTGGCTCAGGGTTCTTCCATCGGGAGATTTTGGGAACCAGGCCTCTAAGGTTGGAAGGCTGAGCAGCCGACCACGGCTTCATGTGAGGTATAGAGTTAAGGTTGGGGTTAGGGTTAGGGTTAGGGTTATGTTTAGGTGAAGGTTAGACTAAGGGTTAGGGTTATGTCTTAGGAACAAGGCATGTCGGATCTGGCCACACAATACTGGCACACCAAGGTCTGAGTTGAAGGTGGGACTCAGCAGAATCCTCAGGCGATGGAATTTTGGACGGGACAGGCCAAGAGGGTGGAATGCCCTCAGGGGAGCATGCTGGTTTCTATATATCTGAAGGTACTGGATAGCACAGAAGGAAAGGGTCAGTTTCTGCCTGAGAGGCTGAGTCCTTCCTACAGACTGACTTTCCCATCCACAGGAGGACCTGGGTTCAGTCCTCCGGTGTCCAGAGTCTGATCACGTAACCTAGGCTTAGCCTTTGGCTCTGGGAGAATGGCTGACCTGATTTGTCAGGGCAGAATTAGGCTTTCCACGGGACTCAGTTGAGAACGTAGCCCTGGCGGACCATCCTATTCCCGGATTGTGGTGTGGGGGTCCTAGGAAGGTGTTGGTAGAATGATCGGACAGGCAGATTTCTCCCTCCCCGAGGGTCTTCCACAGGGCTAAACTTCCCATTTGTCTAGTGGACGGCACCCAGAGGCCTGCGATGTGAAGAAGGAATCCCCTACCTAGAGGGCTACCAGGGCAGGCAACCGGGGATAGAAGTCTGAAGAAGCACCCTCGGGTTAGGGTTAGGCCGATGCACATGGGAGGCCCTACCGGCCCTTGCTGAGGGATCATCAAACTCCTGGTTCCCGCTTCAGGTGGGCGCTCCTTGGAGCTGTGTCCCAAGGGGTGCATGCAGATTTCACCTGTTCTACAGATTCAGCTCATTTCTAAAGGGCAAAAGTTCCCATTGGGATCTATGACATTGTGCGGTGCACCTCAGGGTTCCCGCATCTGCAGAGTTCATGGACCAGGCTACTGAGGACAGAAGCCTGAGCATGGGACAGGGGCTTTGCATCAGGATTCCCGTGAAGGTTATTTCACAAGTGAATGCTGTTGGTAACACCTGGGTGAGTCAGTGGGTTAGGCCACTGCCTTCAGCTCAGGACATGATCCCAGAGTCCTGGGATGGAGCCCCACATCGGGCTGTCTCCTCAGCAGGGAGCCTTCTTTCCCTTCTCTGGGCGTGCAACACTGCCTACATCTTTTCGCTCCCTGCAAAGTGAAAAACTAAAATCTTGAAGCAATAAATAAATAAATACATAAATAATAAATATATAAAAGAGAGGGCATGATTTCCTATTGGAATCTAGGTCATTTGTGCGGGGCAGCTCAGGGTTCCCCCATGGGGAGAGTTTGGGAACCAGGCCTTTGAGGACAGAAGACTGAGCACATGACTTGGGCTTCGCATTATGCTAAGGCTGAAGGTCATTGCTATAGGGTATGCTTTCCAGACCACCTGGGTACCTCACTGGATGTGACCTCTTGCCTCGGCCCAGGTCAAGATCCCAAGGAAGAGGAATCTAGTTTGACACCGAGCCCTCCCCACTGCAGGGAGCCTTATTCCCCCTTCCTTCAGACAAAAACACAGCCTACTTGTGATCTCAGTCTGTCCAACAAATAAATAAAATCATTATAAAAAAATATATATTCAGGCATGTTTTATATAGTGATCAAGTGCAATTCTGCAGTGTGGCTCAGGGTTCTTCCATCGGGAGATTTTGGGAACCAGGCCTCTGAGGTTGGAAGGCTGAGCAGCCGACCACGGCTTCATGTGAGGTATAGGGTTAAGGTTGGGGTTAGGGTTAGGGTTAGGGTTATGTTTAGGTGAAGGTTAGAGTAAGGGTTAGGGTTATGTCTTAGGAACAAGGCATGTCGGATCTGGCCACACAATACTGGCACACCAAGGTCTGAGTTGAAGGTGGGACTCAGCAGAATCCTCAGGCGATGGAATTTTGGACGGGACAGGCCAAGAGGGTGGAATGCCCTCAGGGGAGCATGCTGGTTTCTATATATCTGAAGGTACTGGATAGCACAGAAGGAAAGGGTCAGTTTCTGCCTGAGAGGCTGAGTCCTTCCTACAGACTGACTTTCCCATCCACAGGAGGACCTGGGTTCAGTCCTCCGGTGTCCAGAGTCTGATCACGTAACCTAGGCTTAGCCTTTGGCTCTGGGAGAATGGCTGACCTGATTTGTCAGGGCAGAATTAGGCTTTCCACGGGACTCAGTTGAGAACGTAGCCCTGGCGGACCATCCTATTCCCGGATTGTGGTGTGGGGGTCCTAGGAAGGTGTTGGTAGAATGATCGGACAGGCAGATTTCTCCCTCCCCGAGGGTCTTCCACAGGGCTAAACTTCCCATTTGTCTAGTGGGCGGCACCCAGAGGCCTGCGATGTGAAGAAGGAATCCCCTACCTAGAGGGCTACCAGGGTAGGCAACCGGGGATAGAAGTCTGAAGAAGCACCCTCGGGTTAGGGTTAGGCCGATGCACATGGGAGGCCCTACCGGCCCTTGCTGAGGGATCATCAAACTCTTGGTTCCCGCTTCAGGTGGGCGCTCCTTGGAGCTGTGTCCCAAGGGGTGCATGCAGATTTCACCTGTTCTACGGATTCAGCCCATTTCTAAAGGGCAAACGTTCCCATTGGGATCTATGGACATTGTGCGGTGCACCTCAGGGTTCCCGCATCTGCAGAGTTCATGGACCAGGCTACTGAGGACAGAAGCCTGAGCATGGGACAGGGGCTTTGCATCAGGAATACCGTGAAGGTTATTTCACAAGTGAATGCTGTTGGTAACACCTGGGTGAGTCAGTCGGTTAGGCCACTGCCTTCAGCTCAGGACATGATCCCAGAGTCCTGGGATGGAGCCCCACATCGGGCTGTCTCCTCAGCAGGGAGCCTTCTTTCCTTTCTCTGGGCCTGCAACACTGCCTACATCTTTTCGCTCCCTGCAAAGTTAAAAAGTAAAATCTTGAAGCAATAAATAAATAAATACGTAAATAATAAATATATAAAAGAGAGGGCATGATTTCCTATTGGAATCTAGGTCATTTGTGCTGGGCAGCTCAGGGTTCCCCCATGGGGAGAGTTTGGGAACCAGGCCTTTGAGGACAGAAGACTGAGCACATGACTTGGGCTTCGCATTAAGCTAAGGCTGAAGGTCATTGCTATAGGGTATGCTTTCCAGAACACCTGTGTACCTCATTGGATGTGACCTCTTGCCTCGGCCCAGGTCAAGATCCCAGGGAAGAGGAATCTAGTTTGACACAGGGCCCTCCCCACTACAGGGAGCCTTATTCCCCCTTCCTTCAGACAAAAACACAGCCTACTTGTGATCTCAGTCTGTCCAACAAATAAATAAAATCATTATAAATAAAACAATAAATATATTCAGGCATGTTTTATATAGTGATCAAGTGCAATTCTGCAGTGTGGCTCAGGGTTCTTCCATCGGGAGATTTTGGGAACCAGGCCTCTGAGGTTGGAAGGCTGAGCAGCCGACCACGGCTTCATGTGAGGTATAGGGTTAGGGTTAGGGTTAGGGTTAGGGTTAGGGTTACGGTTAGGGTTAGGGTTATGTTTAGGTGAGGGTTAGAGTAAGGGTTAGGGTTCTGTCTTAGGAACAAGGCATTTCGGAACTGGCCACACAATACTGGCACACCAAGGGCTGAGTTGAGGGTGGGACTCAGCAGAATCCTCAGGCGATGGAATTTTGGATGGGACAGGCCAAGAGGGTGGAATGCCCTCAGGGGAGCATGCTGGTTTCTATATATCTAAAGGTACTGGATAGCTCAGAAGGAAAGGGTCAGTTTCTGCCTGAGAGGCTGAGTCCTTCCTACAGACTGACTTTCCCATCCACAGGAGGACCTGGGTTCAGTCCTCCGGTGTCCAGAGTCTGATCACGTAACCTAGGCTTAGCCTTTGCCTCTGGGAGAATGGCTGACCTGATTTGTCAGGGCAGAATTAGGCTTTCCACGGGTCTCAGTTGAGGACGTAGCCCTGACGGACCATCCTATTCCCGGATTGTGGTGTGGGGGTCCTAGGAAGGTGTTGGTAGAATGATCGGACAGGCAGATTTCTCCCGCCCCGAGGGTCTTCCACAGGGCTAAATTTCCCTTTATCATAATGGGCGGCACCCAGAAGCCTGCGATGGGAAGAAGGAATCCCCTACCTAGAGGGCTACCAGGGCAGGCAACCGGGGATAGAAGTCTGAAGAAGCACCCTCGGGTTAGGGTTAGGCCGATGCACATGGGAGGCCCTACCGGCCCTTGCTGAGGGATCATTAAACTCCTGGTTCCTGCTTCAGGTGGGCGCTCCTTGGAGCTGTGTCCCATGGGGTGCATGCAGATTTCACCTGTTCTACGGATTCAGCTCATTTCTAAAGGGCAAACGTTCCCATTGGGATCTATGGACATTGTGCGGTGCACCTCAGGCTTCCTGCATCTGCAGAGTTCATGGACAGAAGCCTGAGCATGGGACAGGGGCTTTGCATCAGGATTACCTTGAAGGTTATTTCACAAGTGAATGCTGTTGGTAACACCTGGGTGAGTCAGTGGGTTAGGCCACTGCCTTCAGCTCAGGACATGATCCCAGAGTCCTGGGATGGAGCCCCACATCGGGCTGTCTCCTCAGCAGGGAGCATTCTTTCCCTTCTCTGGTCTTGCAACACTGCCTACATCTTTTCACTCCCTGCAAAGTGAAAAAGTAAAATCTTGAAGCAATGAATAAATAAATATATAAATAATAAATATATAAAAGAGAGGGCATGAATTCCTATGGAATCTAGGTCATTTGTGCGGGGCAGCTCAGGGTTCCCCCATGGGGAGAGTTTGGGAACCAGGCCTTTGAGGACAGAAGTCTGAGCACATGACTTGGGCTTCGCATTATGCTAAGGCTGAAGGTCATTGCTATAGGGTATGCTTTCCAGAACACCTGAGTACCTCATTGGATGTGACCTCTTGCCTCGACCCAGGTCAAGATCCCAGGGAAGAGGAATCTAGTTTGACACCGGGCCCTCCCCACTGCAGGGAGCCTCATTCCCCCTTACTTCAGACAACAACACAGCCTACTTGTGATCTCAGTCTGTCTAACAAATAAATAAAATCATTATAAAAAAATATATATTCAGGCATGTTTTATATAGTGACCAAGTGCAATTCTGCAGTGTGGCTCAGGGTTCTTCCATCGGGAGATTTTGGGAACCAGGCCTCTGAGGTTGGAAGGCTGAGCAGTCGGCAACGGCTTCATGTGAGGTATTGTGTTAGGGTTAGGGTTAGGGTTATGTTTAGGTGAGGGTTAGAGAAAGGGTTAGGGTTCTGTCTTAGGAACAAGGCATGTCGGACCTGGCCACACAATACTGGCACACCAAGGGCTGAGTTGAGGGTGGGACTCAGCAGAATCCTCAGGCGATGGAATTTTGGATGGGACAGGCCAAGAGGGTGGAATGCCCTCAGGGGAGCATGCTGGTTTCTATATATCTGAAGGTACTGGATAACTCAGAAGGAAAGGGTCAGTTTCTGCCTGAGAGGCTGAGTCCTTCCTACAGACTGACTTTCCCATCCACAGGAGGACCTGGGTTCAGTTCTCCGGTGTCCAGAGTCTGATCACGTAACCTAGGCTTAGCCTTTGCCTCTGGGAGAATGGCTGACCTGATTTGTCAGGGCAGAATTAGGCTTTCCACGGGTCTCAGTTGAGGACGTAGCCCTGACGGACCATCCTATTCCCGGATTGTGGTGTGGGGGTCCTAGGAAGGTGTTGGTAGAATGATCGGACAGGCAGATTTCTCCCGCCCCGAGGGTCTTCCACAGGGCTAAATTTCCCTTTATCATAATGGGCGGCACCCAGAAGCCTGCGATGGGAAGAAGGAATCCCCTACCTAGAGGGCTACCAGGGCAGGCAACCGGGGATAGAAGTCTGAAGAAGCACCCTCGGGTTAGGGTTAGGCCGATGCACATGGGAGGCCCTACCGGCCCTTGCTGAGGGATCATCAACTCCTGGTTCCCGCTTCAGGTGGGCGCTCCTTGGAGCTGTGTCCCAAGGGGTGCATGCAGATTTCACCTGTTCTACGGATTCAGCTCATTTCTAAAGGGCAAACGTTCCCATTGGGATCTATGGACATTGTGCGGTGCACCTCAGGGTTCCCGCATCTGCAGAGTTCATGGACCAGGCTACTGAGGACAGAAGCCTGAGCATGGGACAGGGGCTTTGCATCAGGATTACCTTGAAGGTTATTTCACAAGTGAATGCTGTTGGTAACACCTGGGTGAGTCAGTGGGTTAGGCCACTGCCTTCAGCTCAGGACATGATCCCAGAGTCCTGGGATGGAGCCCCACAACGGGCTGTCTCCTCAGCAGGGAGCCTTCTTTCCCTTCTCTGGGCAAGCAACACTGCCTACATCTTTTCGCTCCCTGCAAAGTGAAAAAGTAAAATCTTGAAGCAATAAATAAATAAATAAATAAATAATAAATATATAAAAGAGAGGGCATGAATTCCTATTGGAATCTAGGTCATTTGTGCGGGGCAGCTCAGGGTTCCCCCATGGGGAGAGTTTGGGAACCAGGCCTTTGAGGACAGAAGACTGAGCACATGACTTGGGCTTCGCATTATGCTAAGGCTGAAGGTCATTGCTATAGGGTATGCTTTCCAGAACACCTGAGTACCTCATTGGATGTGACCTCTTGCCTCGACCCAGGTCAAGATCCCAGGGAAGAGGAATCTAGTTTGACACCGGGCCCTCCCCACTGCAGGGAGCCTCATTCCCCCTTCCTTCAGACAAAAACACAGCCTACTTGTGATCTCAGTCTGTCCAACAAATAAATGAAATCATTATAAAAAAAATATATTCAGGCATGATTTATATAGTGATCAAGTGCAATTCTGCAGTGTGGCTCAGGGTTCTTTCATCGGGAGATTTTGGGAACCAGGCCTCTGAGGTTGGAAAGCTGAGCAGCCGACCACGGCTTCATGTGAGGTATAGGGTAAGGGTTAGGATTAGGGTTAGGGTTAAGGTTATGTTTAGGTGAGGTTTAGAGTAAGGGTTAGGGTTATGTCTTAGGAACAAGGCATGTCGGAACTGGCCACACAATACTGGCACACCAAGGGCTGAGTTGAGGGTGGGGGTCAGCAGAATCCTCAGGCGATGGAATTTTGGACGGGACAGGCCAAGAGGGTGGAATGCCCTCAGGGGAGCATGCTGGTTTCTATATAGCTGAAGGTACTTGATAGCACAGAAGGAAAGGGTCAGTTTCTGCCTGAGAGGCTGAGTCCTTCCTACAGACTGAATTTCCCATCCACAGGAGGACCTGGGTTCAGTCCTCCGGTGTCCAGAGTCTGATCACGTAACCTAGGCTTAGGGTTTGGCTCTGGGAGAATGGCTGACCTGATTTGTCAGGGCAGAATTAGGCTTTCCACGGGACTCAGTTGAGGATGTAGCCCTGGCGGACCATCCTATTCCCGGATTGTGGTGTGGGGGTCCTAGGAAGGTGTTGGTAGAATGATCTGACAGGCAGATTTCTCCCGCCCCGAGGTTCTTCCACAGGGCTAAACTTCCCATTTGCCTAGTGGGCGGCACCCAGAGGCCTGCGATGTGAAGAAGGAATCCCCTACCTAGAGGGCTACCAGGGCAGGCAACCGGGGATAGAAGTCTGAAGAAGCACCCTCGGGTTAGGGTTAGGCCGATGCACATGGGAGGCCCTACCGGCCCTTGCTGAGGGATCATCAAACTCCTGGTTCCCGCTTCAGGTGGGCGCTCCTTGGAGCTGTGTCCCATGGGGTGCATGCAGATTTCACCTGTTCTACGGATTCAGCTCATTTCTAAAGGGCAAACGTTCCCATTGGGATCTATGGACATTGTGCGGTGCACCTCAGGATTCCCGCATCTGCAGAGTTCATGGACCAGGCTACTGAGGACAGAAGCCTGAGCATGGGACAGGGGCTTTGCATCAGGATTACCTTGAAGGTTATTTCACAAGTGAATGCTGTTGGTAACACCTGGGTGAGTCAGTGGGTTAGGCCACTGCCTTCAGCTCAGGACATGATCCCGGAGTCCTGGGATGGAGCCCCACATCGGGCTGTCTCCTCAGCAGGGAGCCTTCTTTCCCTTCTCTGGGCAAGCAACACTGCCTACATCTTTTCGCTCCCTGCAAAGTGAAAAAGTAAAATCTTGAAGCAATAAATAAATAAATAAATAAATAAATAAATAAATAATATATAAAAGAGAGGGCATGAATTCCTATTGGAATCTAGGTCATTTGTGCGGGGCAGCTCAGGGTTCCCCCATGGGGAGAGTTTGGGAACCAGGCCTTTGAGGACAGAAGACTGAGCACATGACTTGGGCTTCGCATTATGCTAAGGCTGAAGGTCATTGCTATAGGGTATGCTTTCCAGAACACCTGTGTACCTCATTCGATGTGACCTCTTGCCTCGGCCCAGGTCAAGATCCCAGGGAAGAGGAATCTAGTTTGACACCGGGCCCTCCCCACTGCAGGGAGCCTTATTCCCCCTTCCTTCAGACAAAACACAGCCTACGTGTGATCTCAGTCTGTCCAACAAATAAATAAAATCATTATAAATAAATAAATAAATATATTCAGGCATGTTTTATATAGTGATCAAATGCAATTCTGCAGTGTGGCTCAGGGTTCTTCCATCGGGAGATTTTTGGAAACCAGGCCTCTGAGGTTGGAAGGCTGAGCAGCCGGCAACGGCTTCAGGTGAGGTATAGGGTAAGGGTTAGGGTTAGGGTTAGGGTAAGGGTTATGTTTAGGTGAGGGTTAGAGTAAGGGTTAGGGTTCTGTCTTAGGAACAAGGCATGTCGGAACTGGCCACACAATACTGGCACACCAAGTGCTGAGTTGAGGGTGGGACTCAGCAGAATCCTCAGGCGATGGAATTTTGGACGGGACAGGCCAAGAGGGTGGAATGCCCTCAGGGGAGCATGCTGGTTTCTATATATCTGAAGGTACTGGATAGCACAGAAGGAAAGGGTCAGTTTCTGCCTGAGAGGCTGAGTCCTTCCTACAGACTGACTTTCCCATCCACAGGAGGACCTGGGTTCAGTCCTCCGGTGTCCAGAGTCTGATCACGTAACCTAGGCTTAGGATTTGGCTCTGGGAGAATGGCTGACCTGATTTGTCAGGGCAGAATTAGGCTTTCCACGGGTCTCAGTTGAGGACGTAGCCCTGACGGACCATCCTATTCCCAGATTGTGGTGTGGGGGTCCTAGGAATGTGTTGGTAGAATGATGGGACAGGCAGATTTCTCCTGCCCCGAGGGTCTTCCACAGGGCTAAATTTCCCTTTATCATAAGGGGCGGCACCCAGAAGCCTGCGATGGGAAGAAGGAATCCCCTACCTAGAGGGCTACCAGGGCAGGCAACCGGGGATAGAAGTCTGAAGAAGCACCCTCGGGTTAGGGTTAGGCCGATGCACATGGGAGGCCCTACCGGACCTTGCTGAGGGATCATCAAACTCCTGGTTCCTGCTTCAGGTGGGCGCTCCTTGGAGCTGTGTCCCAAGGGGTGCATGCAGATTTCACCTGTTCTACGGATTTAGCTCATTTCTAAAGGGCAAACGTTCCCATTGGGATCTATGGACATTGTGCGGTGCACCTCAGGCTTCCTGCATCTGCAGAGTTCATGGACCAGGCTACTGAGGACAGAAGCCTGAGCATGGGACAGGGGCTTTGCATCAGGATTACCTTGAAGGTTATTTCACAAGTGAATGCTGTTGGTAACACCTGGGTGAGTCAGTGGGTTAGGCCACTGCCTTCAGCTCAGGACATGATCCCAGAGTCCTGGGATGGAGCCCCACATCAGGCTGTCTCCTCAGCAGGGAGCATTCTTTCCCTTCTCTGGTCTTGCAACACTGCCTACATCTTTTCGCTCCCTGCAAAGTGAAAAAGTAAAATCTTGAAGCAATAAATAAATAAATAAATAAATAATAAATATATAAAAGAGAGGGCATGATTTCCTATTGGAATCTAGTCATTTGTGTGGGGCAGCTCAAGGTTCCCCCATGGGGAGAGTTTGGGAACCAGGCCTTTGGGGACAGAAGACTGAGCACATGACTTGGGCTTCGCATTATGCTAAGGCTGAAGGTCATTGCTATAGGGTATGCTTTCCAGAACACCTGTGTACCTCATTGGATGTGACCTCCTTCCTCGGCCCAGGTCCAGATCCCAGGGAAAAGGAATCTAGTTTGACACCGGGCCCTCCCCACTGCAGGGAGCCTTATTCCCCCTTCCTTCAGACAACAACACAGCCTATTTGTGATCTTAGTCTGTCCAACAAATAAATAAAATCATTATAAAAAATATATATTCAGGCATGTTTTATATAGTGACCAAGTGCAATTCTGCAGTGTGGCTCAGGGTTCTTCCATTGGGAGATTTTGGGAACCAGGCCTCTGAGGTTGGAAGGCTGAGCAGTCGGCAACGGCTTCATGTGAGGTATTGTGTTAGGGTTAGGGTTAGGGTTAGGGTTATGTTTATGTGAGGGTTAGAGTAAGGGTTAGGGTTCTGTCTTAGGAACAAGGCATGTCGGACCTGGCCACACAATACTGGCACACCAAGGGCTGAGTTGAGGGTGGGACTCAGCAGAATCCTCAGGCGATGGAATTTTGGATGGGACAGGCCAAGAGGGTGGAATGCCCTCAGGGGAGCATGCTGGTTTCTATATATCTGAAGGTACTGGATAGCTCAGAAGGAAAGGGTCAGTTTCTGCCTGAGAGGCTGAGTCCTTCCTACAGACTGACTTTCCCATCCACAGGAGGACCTGGGTTCAGTCCTCCGGTGTCCAGAGTCTGATCACGTAACCTAGGCTTAGCCTTTGGCTCTGGGAGAATGGCTGACCTGATTTGTCAGGGCAGAATTAGGCTTTCCACGGGTCTCAGTTGAGGACGTAGCCCTGACGGACCATCCTATTCCCGGATTGTGGTGTGGGGGTGCTAGGAAGGTGTTGGTAGAATGATCGGACAGGCAGATTTCTCCCGCCCCGAGGGTCTTCCACAGGGCTAAATTTCCCTTTATCATAATGGGCGGCACCCAGAAGCCTGCGATGGGAAGAAGGAATCCCCTACCTAGAGGGCTACCAGGGCAGGCAACCGGGGATAGAAGTCTGAAGAAGCACCCTCGGGTTAGGGTTAGGCCGATGCACATGGGAGGCCCTACCGGCCCTTGCTGAGGGATCATCAAACTCCTGGTTCCCGCTTCAGGTGGGCGCTCCTTGGAGCTGTGTCCCATGGGGTGCATGCAGATTTCACCTGTTCTACGGATTCAGCTCATTTCTAAAGGGCAAACGTTCCCATTGGGATCTATGGACATTGTGCGGTGCACCTCAGGCTTCCTGCATCTGCAGAGTTCATGGACCAGGCTACTGAGGACAGAAGCCTGAGCATGGGACAGGGGCTTTGCATCAGGATTACCTTGAAGGTTATTTCACAAGTGAATGCTGTTGGTAACACATGGGTGAGTCAGTGGGTTAGGCCACTGCCTTCAGCTCAGGACATGATCCCAGAGTCCTGGGATGGAGCCCCACATCGGGCTGTCTCCTCAGCAGGGAGCATTCTTTCCCTTCTCTGGTCTTGCAACACTGCCTACATCTTTTCGCTCCCTGCAAATTGAAAAAGTAAAATCTTGAAGCAATGAATAAATAAATATATAAATAATAAATATATAAAAGAGAGGGCATGAATTCCTATGGAATCTAGGTCATTTGTGCGGGGCAGCTCAGGGTTCCCCCATGGGGAGAGTTTGGGAACCAGGCCTTTGAGGACAGAAGACTGAGCACATGACTTGGGCTTCGCATTATGCTAAGGCTGAAGGTCATTGCTATAGGGTATGCTTTCCAGAACACCTGAGTACCTCATTGGATGTGACCTCTTGCTTCGACCCAGGTCAAGAACCCAGGGAAGAGGAATCTAGTTTGACACCGGGCCCTCCCCACTGCAGGGAGCCTCATTCCCCCTTCCTTCAGACAAAAACACAGCCTACTTGTGATCTCAGTCTGTCCAACAAATAAATGAAATCATTATAAAAAAAAATATATTCAGGCATGTTTTATATAGTGATCAAGTGCAATTCTGCAGTGTGGCTCAGGGTTCTTTCATCGGGAGATTTTGGGAACCAGGCCTCTGAGGTTGGAAAGCTGAGCAGCCAACCACGGCTTCATGTGAGGTATAGGGTAAGGGTTAGGATTAGGGTTAGGGTTAAGGTTATGTTTAGGTGAGGTTTAGAGTAAGGGTTAGGGTTATGTCTTAGGAACAAGGCATGTCGGAACTGGCCACACTATACTGGCACACCAAGGGCTGAGTTGAGGGTGGGGGTCAGCAGAATCCTCAGGCGATGGAATTTTGGACGGGACAGGCCAAGAGGGTGGAATGCCCTCAGGGGAGCATGCTGGTTTCTATATAGCTGAAGGTACTTGATAGCACAGAAGGAAAGGGTCAGTTTCTGCCTGAGAGGCTGAGTCCTTCCTACAGACTGACTTTCCCATCCACAGGAGGACCTGGGTTCAGTCCTCCGGTGTCCAGAGTCTGATCACGTAACCTAGGCTTAGGGTTTGGCTCTGGGAGAATGGCTGACCTGATTTGTCAGGGCAGAATTAGGCTTTCCACGGGACTCAGTTGAGGACGTAGCCCTGGCGGACCATCCTATTCCCGGATTGTGGTGTGGGGGTCCTAGGAAGGTGTTGGTAGAATGATCGGACAGGCAGATTTCTCCCGCCCCGAGGGTCTTCCACAGGGCTAAACTTCCCATTTGCCTAGTGGGCGGTACCCAGAGGCCTGCGATGTGAAGAAGGAATCCCCTACCTAGAGGGCTACCAGGGCAGGCAACCGGGGATAGAAGTCTGAAGAAGCACCCTCGGGTTAGGGTTAGGCCGATGCACATGGGAGGCCCTACCGGCCCTTGCTGAGGGATCATCAAACTCCTGGTTCCCGCTTCAGGTGGGCGCTCATTGGAGCTGTGTCCGAAGGGGTGCATGCAGATTTCACCTGTTCTACGGATTCAGCTCATTTCTAAAGGGCAAACGTTCCCATTGGGATCTATGGACATTGTGCGGTGCACCTCAGGGTTCCCGCATCTGCAGAGTTCATGGACCAGGCTACTGAGGACAGAAGCCTGAGCATGGGACAGGGGCTTTGCATCAGGATTACCTTGAAGGTTATTTCACAAGTGAATGCTGTTGGTAACACCTGGGTGAGTCAGTGGGTTAGGCCACTGCCTTCAGCTCAGGACATGATCCCAGAGTCCTGGGATGGAGCCCCACATCGGGCTGTCTCCTCAGCAGGGAGCCTTCTTTCCCTTCTCTGGGCAAGCAACACTGCCTACATCTTTTCGCTCCCTGCAAAGTGAAAAAGTAAAATCTTGAAGCAATAAATAAATAAATAAATAAATAATAAATATATAAAAGAGAGGGCATGATTTCCTATTGGAATCTAGTCATTTGTGTGGGGCAGCTCAAGGTTCCCCCATGGGGAGAGTTTGGGAACCAGGCCTTTGGGGACAGAAGACTGAGCACATGACTTGGGCTTCGCATTATGCTAAGGCTGAAGGTCATTGCTATAGGGTATGCTTTCCAGAACACCTGTGTACCTCATTGGATGTGACCTCTTGCCTCGGCCCAGGTCCAGATCCCAGGGAAGAGGAATCTAGTTTGACACGGGGCCCTCCCCACTGCAGGGAGCCTTATTCCCCCTTCCTTCAGACAAAAACACAGCCTACTTGTGATCTCAGTCTGTCCAACAAATAAATAAAATCATTATAAAAAAATAAATAAATATATTCAGGCATGTTTTATATAGTGATCAAGTGCAATTCTGCAGTGTGGCTCAGGGTTCTTCCATCGGGAGATTTTGGGAACCAGGCCTCTGAGGTTGGAAGGCTGAGCAGCCGACCACGGCTTCATGTGAGGTATAGGGTTAGGGTTAGGGTTAGGGTCAGGGTTATGTTTAGGTGAGGGTTAGAGTAAGGGTTAGGGTTATGTCTTAGGAACAAGGCATGTTGGAACTGGCCACACAATACTGGCACACCAAGGGCTGAGTTGAGGGTGGGACTCAGCAGAATCCTCAGGCGATGGAATTTTGGACGGGACAGGCCAAGAGGGTGGAATGCCCTCAGGGGAGCATGCTGGTTTCTATATATCTGAAGGTACTGGATAGCACAGAAGGAAAGGGTCAGTTTCTGCCTGAGAGGCTGAGTCCTTCCTACAGACTGACTTTCCCATCCACAGGAGGACCTGGGTTCAGTCCTCCGGTGGCCAGAGTCTGATCACGTAACCTAGGCTTAGCCTTTGGCTCTGGGAGAATGGCTGACCTGATTTGTCAGGGCAGAATTAGGCTTTCCACGGGACTCAGTTGAGGACGTAGCCCTGGCGGACCATCCTATTCCCGGATTGTGGTGTGGGGGTCCTAGGAAGGTGTTGGTAGAATGATCGGACAGGCAGATTTCTCCCACCCCGAGGTCTTCCACAGGGCTAAATTTCCCATTATCATAGTGGGCGGCACCCAGAAGCCTGCGATGTGAAGAAGGAATCCCCTACCTAGAGGGCTACCAGGGCAGGCAACCAGGGATAGAAGTCTAAAGAAGCATCCTCGGGTTAGGGTTAGGCCGATGCACATGGGAGGCCCTACCGGCCCTTGCTGAGGGATCATCAAACTCCTGGTTCCCGCTTCAGGTGGGCACTCCTTGGAGCTGTGTCCCAAGGGGTGCATGCAGATTTCACCTGTTCTACGGATTCAGCTCATTTCTAAAGGGCAAACGTTCCCATTGGGATCTATGGACATTGTGCGGTGCACCTCAGGGTTCCCGCATCTGCAGAGTTCATGGACCAGGCTACTGAGGACAGAAGCCTGAGCATGGGACAGGGGCTTTGCATCAGGATTACCGTGAAGGTTATTTCACAAGTGAATGCTGTTGGTAACACCTGGGTGAGTCAGTGGGTTAGGCCACTGCCTTCAGCTCAGGACATGATCCCAGAGTCCTGGGATGGAGCCCCACATCGGGCTGTCTCCTCAGCAGGGAGCCTTCTTTCCCTTCTCTGGGTGTGCAATACTGCCTACATCTTTTCGCTCCCTGAAAAGTGAAAAAGTAAAATCTTGAGGCAATAAATAAATAAATATATAAATAATAAATATATAAAAGAGAGGGCATGAATTCCTATGGAATCTAGGTCATTTGTGCGGGGCAGCTCAGGGTTCCCCCATGGGGAGAGTTTGGGAACCAGGCCTTTGAGGACAGAAGACTGAGCACATGACTTGGGCTTCGCATTATGCTAAGGCTGAAGGTCATTGCTATAGGGTATGCTTTCCAGAACACCTGAGTACCTCATTGGATGTGACCTCTTGCCTCGACCCAGGTCAAGATCCCAGGGAAGAGGAATCTAGTTTGACACCGGGCCCTCCCCACTGCAGGGAGCCTCATTCCCCCTTACTTCAGACAACAACACAGCCTACTTGTGATCTCAGTCTGTCTAACAAATAAATAAAATCATTATAAAAAAATATATATTCAGGCATGTTTTATATAGTGACCAAGTGCAATTCTGCAGTGTGGCTCAGGGTTCTTCCATCGGGAGATTTTGGGAACCAGGCCTCTGAGGTTGGAAGGCTGAGCAGTCGGCAACGGCTTCATGTGAGGTATTGTGTTAGGGTTAGGGTTAGGGTTATGTTTAGGTGAGGGTTAGAGAAAGGGTTAGGGTTCTGTCTTAGGAACAAGGCATGTCGGACCTGGCCACACAATACTGGCACACCAAGGGCTGAGTTGAGGGTGGGACTCAGCAGAATCCTCAGGCGATGGAATTTTGGATGGGACAGGCCAAGAGGGTGGAATGCCCTCAGGGGAGCATGCTGGTTTCTATATATCTGAAGGTACTGGATAACTCAGAAGGAAAGGGTCAGTTTCTGCCTGAGAGGCTGAGTCCTTCCTACAGACTGACTTTCCCATCCACAGGAGGACCTGGGTTCAGTTCTCCGGTGTCCAGAGTCTGATCACGTAACCTAGGCTTAGCCTTTGCCTCTGGGAGAATGGCTGACCTGATTTGTCAGGGCAGAATTAGGCTTTCCACGGGTCTCAGTTGAGGACGTAGCCCTGACGGACCATCCTATTCCCGGATTGTGGTGTGGGGGTCCTAGGAAGGTGTTGGTAGAATGATCGGACAGGCAGATTTCTCCCGCCCCGAGGGTCTTCCACAGGGCTAAATTTCCCTTTATCATAATGGGCGGCACCCAGAAGCCTGCGATGGGAAGAAGGAATCCCCTACCTAGAGGGCTACCAGGGCAGGCAACCGGGGATAGAAGTCTGAAGAAGCACCCTCGGGTTAGGGTTAGGCCGATGCACATGGGAGGCCCTACCGGCCCTTGCTGAGGGATCATCAACTCCTGGTTCCCGCTTCAGGTGGGCGCTCCTTGGAGCTGTGTCCCAAGGGGTGCATGCAGATTTCACCTGTTCTACGGATTCAGCTCATTTCTAAAGGGCAAACGTTCCCATTGGGATCTATGGACATTGTGCGGTGCACCTCAGGGTTCCCGCATCTGCAGAGTTCATGGACCAGGCTACTGAGGACAGAAGCCTGAGCATGGGACAGGGGCTTTGCATCAGGATTACCTTGAAGGTTATTTCACAAGTGAATGCTGTTGGTAACACCTGGGTGAGTCAGTGGGTTAGGCCACTGCCTTCAGCTCAGGACATGATCCCAGAGTCCTGGGATGGAGCCCCACAACGGGCTGTCTCCTCAGCAGGGAGCCTTCTTTCCCTTCTCTGGGCAAGCAACACTGCCTACATCTTTTCGCTCCCTGCAAAGTGAAAAAGTAAAATCTTGAAGCAATAAATAAATAAATAAATAAATAATAAATATATAAAAGAGAGGGCATGAATTCCTATTGGAATCTAGGTCATTTGTGCGGGGCAGCTCAGGGTTCCCCCATGGGGAGAGTTTGGGAACCAGGCCTTTGAGGACAGAAGACTGAGCACATGACTTGGGCTTCGCATTATGCTAAGGCTGAAGGTCATTGCTATAGGGTATGCTTTCCAGAACACCTGAGTACCTCATTGGATGTGACCTCTTGCCTCGACCCAGGTCAAGATCCCAGGGAAGAGGAATCTAGTTTGACACCGGGCCCTCCCCACTGCAGGGAGCCTCATTCCCCCTTCCTTCAGACAAAAACACAGCCTACTTGTGATCTCAGTCTGTCCAACAAATAAATGAAATCATTATAAAAAAAATATATTCAGGCATGATTTATATAGTGATCAAGTGCAATTCTGCAGTGTGGCTCAGGGTTCTTTCATCGGGAGATTTTGGGAACCAGGCCTCTGAGGTTGGAAAGCTGAGCAGCCGACCACGGCTTCATGTGAGGTATAGGGTAAGGGTTAGGATTAGGGTTAGGGTTAAGGTTATGTTTAGGTGAGGTTTAGAGTAAGGGTTAGGGTTATGTCTTAGGAACAAGGCATGTCGGAACTGGCCACACAATACTGGCACACCAAGGGCTGAGTTGAGGGTGGGGGTCAGCAGAATCCTCAGGCGATGGAATTTTGGACGGGACAGGCCAAGAGGGTGGAATGCCCTCAGGGGAGCATGCTGGTTTCTATATAGCTGAAGGTACTTGATAGCACAGAAGGAAAGGGTCAGTTTCTGCCTGAGAGGCTGAGTCCTTCCTACAGACTGACTTTCCCATCCACAGGAGGACCTGGGTTCAGTCCTCCGGTGTCCAGAGTCTGATCACGTAACCTAGGCTTAGCCTTTGGCTCTGGGAGAATGGCTGACCTGATTTGTCAGGGCAGAATTAGGCTTTCCACGGGACTCAGTTGAGAACGTAGCCCTGGCGGACCATCCTATTCCCGGATTGTGGTGTGGGGGTCCTAGGAAGGTGTTGGTAGAATGATCGGACAGGCAGATTTCTCCCTCCCCGAGGGTCTTCCACAGGGCTAAACTTCCCATTTGTCTAGTGGACGGCACCCAGAGGCCTGCGATGTGAAGAAGGAATCCCCTACCTAGAGGGCTACCAGGGCAGGCAACCGGGGATAGAAGTCTGAAGAAGCACCCTCGGGTTAGGGTTAGGCCGATGCACATGGGAGGCCCTACCGGCCCTTGCTGAGGGATCATCAAACTCCTGGTTCCCGCTTCAGGTGGGCGCTCCTTGGAGCTGTGTCCCAAGGGGTGCATGCAGATTTCACCTGTTCTACAGATTCAGCTCATTTCTAAAGGGCAAAAGTTCCCATTGGGATCTATGACATTGTGCGGTGCACCTCAGGGTTCCCGCATCTGCAGAGTTCATGGACCAGGCTACTGAGGACAGAAGCCTGAGCATGGGACAGGGGCTTTGCATCAGGATTCCCGTGAAGGTTATTTCACAAGTGAATGCTGTTGGTAACACCTGGGTGAGTCAGTGGGTTAGGCCACTGCCTTCAGCTCAGGACATGATCCCAGAGTCCTGGGATGGAGCCCCACATCGGGCTGTCTCCTCAGCAGGGAGCCTTCTTTCCCTTCTCTGGGCGTGCAACACTGCCTACATCTTTTCGCTCCCTGCAAAGTGAAAAACTAAAATCTTGAAGCAATAAATAAATAAATACATAAATAATAAATATATAAAAGAGAGGGCATGATTTCCTATTGGAATCTAGGTCATTTGTGCGGGGCAGCTCAGGGTTCCCCCATGGGGAGAGTTTGGGAACCAGGCCTTTGAGGACAGAAGACTGAGCACATGACTTGGGCTTCGCATTATGCTAAGGCTGAAGGTCATTGCTATAGGGTATGCTTTCCAGACCACCTGGGTACCTCACTGGATGTGACCTCTTGCCTCGGCCCAGGTCAAGATCCCAAGGAAGAGGAATCTAGTTTGACACCGAGCCCTCCCCACTGCAGGGAGCCTTATTCCCCCTTCCTTCAGACAAAAACACAGCCTACTTGTGATCTCAGTCTGTCCAACAAATAAATAAAATCATTATAAAAAAATATATATTCAGGCATGTTTTATATAGTGATCAAGTGCAATTCTGCAGTGTGGCTCAGGGTTCTTCCATCGGGAGATTTTGGGAACCAGGCCTCTGAGGTTGGAAGGCTGAGCAGCCGACCACGGCTTCATGTGAGGTATAGGGTTAAGGTTGGGGTTAGGGTTAGGGTTAGGGTTATGTTTAGGTGAAGGTTAGAGTAAGGGTTAGGGTTATGTCTTAGGAACAAGGCATGTCGGATCTGGCCACACAATACTGGCACACCAAGGTCTGAGTTGAAGGTGGGACTCAGCAGAATCCTCAGGCGATGGAATTTTGGACGGGACAGGCCAAGAGGGTGGAATGCCCTCAGGGGAGCATGCTGGTTTCTATATATCTGAAGGTACTGGATAGCACAGAAGGAAAGGGTCAGTTTCTGCCTGAGAGGCTGAGTCCTTCCTACAGACTGACTTTCCCATCCACAGGAGGACCTGGGTTCAGTCCTCCGGTGTCCAGAGTCTGATCACGTAACCTAGGCTTAGCCTTTGGCTCTGGGAGAATGGCTGACCTGATTTGTCAGGGCAGAATTAGGCTTTCCACGGGACTCAGTTGAGAACGTAGCCCTGGCGGACCATCCTATTCCCGGATTGTGGTGTGGGGGTCCTAGGAAGGTGTTGGTAGAATGATCGGACAGGCAGATTTCTCCCTCCCCGAGGGTCTTCCACAGGGCTAAACTTCCCATTTGTCTAGTGGGCGGCACCCAGAGGCCTGCGATGTGAAGAAGGAATCCCCTACCTAGAGGGCTACCAGGGTAGGCAACCGGGGATAGAAGTCTGAAGAAGCACCCTCGGGTTAGGGTTAGGCCGATGCACATGGGAGGCCCTACCGGCCCTTGCTGAGGGATCATCAAACTCTTGGTTCCCGCTTCAGGTGGGCGCTCCTTGGAGCTGTGTCCCAAGGGGTGCATGCAGATTTCACCTGTTCTACGGATTCAGCCCATTTCTAAAGGGCAAACGTTCCCATTGGGATCTATGGACATTGTGCGGTGCACCTCAGGGTTCCCGCATCTGCAGAGTTCATGGACCAGGCTACTGAGGACAGAAGCCTGAGCATGGGACAGGGGCTTTGCATCAGGAATACCGTGAAGGTTATTTCACAAGTGAATGCTGTTGGTAACACCTGGGTGAGTCAGTCGGTTAGGCCACTGCCTTCAGCTCAGGACATGATCCCAGAGTCCTGGGATGGAGCCCCACATCGGGCTGTCTCCTCAGCAGGGAGCCTTCTTTCCTTTCTCTGGGCCTGCAACACTGCCTACATCTTTTCGCTCCCTGCAAAGTTAAAAAGTAAAATCTTGAAGCAATAAATAAATAAATACGTAAATAATAAATATATAAAAGAGAGGGCATGATTTCCTATTGGAATCTAGGTCATTTGTGCTGGGCAGCTCAGGGTTCCCCCATGGGGAGAGTTTGGGAACCAGGCCTTTGAGGACAGAAGACTGAGCACATGACTTGGGCTTCGCATTAAGCTAAGGCTGAAGGTCATTGCTATAGGGTATGCTTTCCAGAACACCTGTGTACCTCATTGGATGTGACCTCTTGCCTCGGCCCAGGTCAAGATCCCAGGGAAGAGGAATCTAGTTTGACACAGGGCCCTCCCCACTACAGGGAGCCTTATTCCCCCTTCCTTCAGACAAAAACACAGCCTACTTGTGATCTCAGTCTGTCCAACAAATAAATAAAATCATTATAAATAAAACAATAAATATATTCAGGCATGTTTTATATAGTGATCAAGTGCAATTCTGCAGTGTGGCTCAGGGTTCTTCCATCGGGAGATTTTGGGAACCAGGCCTCTGAGGTTGGAAGGCTGAGCAGCCGACCACGGCTTCATGTGAGGTATAGGGTTAGGGTTAGGGTTAGGGTTAGGGTTAGGGTTACGGTTAGGGTTAGGGTTATGTTTAGGTGAGGGTTAGAGTAAGGGTTAGGGTTCTGTCTTAGGAACAAGGCATTTCGGAACTGGCCACACAATACTGGCACACCAAGGGCTGAGTTGAGGGTGGGACTCAGCAGAATCCTCAGGCGATGGAATTTTGGATGGGACAGGCCAAGAGGGTGGAATGCCCTCAGGGGAGCATGCTGGTTTCTATATATCTAAAGGTACTGGATAGCTCAGAAGGAAAGGGTCAGTTTCTGCCTGAGAGGCTGAGTCCTTCCTACAGACTGACTTTCCCATCCACAGGAGGACCTGGGTTCAGTCCTCCGGTGTCCAGAGTCTGATCACGTAACCTAGGCTTAGCCTTTGCCTCTGGGAGAATGGCTGACCTGATTTGTCAGGGCAGAATTAGGCTTTCCACGGGTCTCAGTTGAGGACGTAGCCCTGACGGACCATCCTATTCCCGGATTGTGGTGTGGGGGTCCTAGGAAGGTGTTGGTAGAATGATCGGACAGGCAGATTTCTCCCGCCCCGAGGGTCTTCCACAGGGCTAAATTTCCCTTTATCATAATGGGCGGCACCCAGAAGCCTGCGATGGGAAGAAGGAATCCCCTACCTAGAGGGCTACCAGGGCAGGCAACCGGGGATAGAAGTCTGAAGAAGCACCCTCGGGTTAGGGTTAGGCCGATGCACATGGGAGGCCCTACCGGCCCTTGCTGAGGGATCATTAAACTCCTGGTTCCTGCTTCAGGTGGGCGCTCCTTGGAGCTGTGTCCCATGGGGTGCATGCAGATTTCACCTGTTCTACGGATTCAGCTCATTTCTAAAGGGCAAACGTTCCCATTGGGATCTATGGACATTGTGCGGTGCACCTCAGGCTTCCTGCATCTGCAGAGTTCATGGACAGAAGCCTGAGCATGGGACAGGGGCTTTGCATCAGGATTACCTTGAAGGTTATTTCACAAGTGAATGCTGTTGGTAACACCTGGGTGAGTCAGTGGGTTAGGCCACTGCCTTCAGCTCAGGACATGATCCCAGAGTCCTGGGATGGAGCCCCACATCGGGCTGTCTCCTCAGCAGGGAGCATTCTTTCCCTTCTCTGGTCTTGCAACACTGCCTACATCTTTTCACTCCCTGCAAAGTGAAAAAGTAAAATCTTGAAGCAATGAATAAATAAATATATAAATAATAAATATATAAAAGAGAGGGCATGAATTCCTATGGAATCTAGGTCATTTGTGCGGGGCAGCTCAGGGTTCCCCCATGGGGAGAGTTTGGGAACCAGGCCTTTGAGGACAGAAGACTGAGCACATGACTTGGGCTTCGCATTATGCTAAGGCTGAAGGTCATTGCTATAGGGTATGCTTTCCAGAACACCTGAGTACCTCATTGGATGTGACCTCTTGCCTCGACCCAGGTCAAGATCCCAGGGAAGAGGAATCTAGTTTGACACCGGGCCCTCCCCACTGCAGGGAGCCTCATTCCCCCTTACTTCAGACAACAACACAGCCTACTTGTGATCTCAGTCTGTCTAACAAATAAATAAAATCATTATAAAAAAATATATATTCAGGCATGTTTTATATAGTGACCAAGTGCAATTCTGCAGTGTGGCTCAGGGTTCTTCCATCGGGAGATTTTGGGAACCAGGCCTCTGAGGTTGGAAGGCTGAGCAGTCGGCAACGGCTTCATGTGAGGTATTGTGTTAGGGTTAGGGTTAGGGTTATGTTTAGGTGAGGGTTAGAGAAAGGGTTAGGGTTCTGTCTTAGGAACAAGGCATGTCGGACCTGGCCACACAATACTGGCACACCAAGGGCTGAGTTGAGGGTGGGACTCAGCAGAATCCTCAGGCGATGGAATTTTGGATGGGACAGGCCAAGAGGGTGGAATGCCCTCAGGGGAGCATGCTGGTTTCTATATATCTGAAGGTACTGGATAACTCAGAAGGAAAGGGTCAGTTTCTGCCTGAGAGGCTGAGTCCTTCCTACAGACTGACTTTCCCATCCACAGGAGGACCTGGGTTCAGTTCTCCGGTGTCCAGAGTCTGATCACGTAACCTAGGCTTAGCCTTTGCCTCTGGGAGAATGGCTGACCTGATTTGTCAGGGCAGAATTAGGCTTTCCACGGGTCTCAGTTGAGGACGTAGCCCTGACGGACCATCCTATTCCCGGATTGTGGTGTGGGGGTCCTAGGAAGGTGTTGGTAGAATGATCGGACAGGCAGATTTCTCCCGCCCCGAGGGTCTTCCACAGGGCTAAATTTCCCTTTATCATAATGGGCGGCACCCAGAAGCCTGCGATGGGAAGAAGGAATCCCCTACCTAGAGGGCTACCAGGGCAGGCAACCGGGGATAGAAGTCTGAAGAAGCACCCTCGGGTTAGGGTTAGGCCGATGCACATGGGAGGCCCTACCGGCCCTTGCTGAGGGATCATCAACTCCTGGTTCCCGCTTCAGGTGGGCGCTCCTTGGAGCTGTGTCCCAAGGGGTGCATGCAGATTTCACCTGTTCTACGGATTCAGCTCATTTCTAAAGGGCAAACGTTCCCATTGGGATCTATGGACATTGTGCGGTGCACCTCAGGGTTCCCGCATCTGCAGAGTTCATGGACCAGGCTACTGAGGACAGAAGCCTGAGCATGGGACAGGGGCTTTGCATCAGGATTACCTTGAAGGTTATTTCACAAGTGAATGCTGTTGGTAACACCTGGGTGAGTCAGTGGGTTAGGCCACTGCCTTCAGCTCAGGACATGATCCCAGAGTCCTGGGATGGAGCCCCACAACGGGCTGTCTCCTCAGCAGGGAGCCTTCTTTCCCTTCTCTGGGCAAGCAACACTGCCTACATCTTTTCGCTCCCTGCAAAGTGAAAAAGTAAAATCTTGAAGCAATAAATAAATAAATAAATAAATAATAAATATATAAAAGAGAGGGCATGAATTCCTATTGGAATCTAGGTCATTTGTGCGGGGCAGCTCAGGGTTCCCCCATGGGGAGAGTTTGGGAACCAGGCCTTTGAGGACAGAAGACTGAGCACATGACTTGGGCTTCGCATTATGCTAAGGCTGAAGGTCATTGCTATAGGGTATGCTTTCCAGAACACCTGAGTACCTCATTGGATGTGACCTCTTGCCTCGACCCAGGTCAAGATCCCAGGGAAGAGGAATCTAGTTTGACACCGGGCCCTCCCCACTGCAGGGAGCCTCATTCCCCCTTCCTTCAGACAAAAACACAGCCTACTTGTGATCTCAGTCTGTCCAACAAATAAATGAAATCATTATAAAAAAAATATATTCAGGCATGATTTATATAGTGATCAAGTGCAATTCTGCAGTGTGGCTCAGGGTTCTTTCATCGGGAGATTTTGGGAACCAGGCCTCTGAGGTTGGAAAGCTGAGCAGCCGACCACGGCTTCATGTGAGGTATAGGGTAAGGGTTAGGATTAGGGTTAGGGTTAAGGTTATGTTTAGGTGAGGTTTAGAGTAAGGGTTAGGGTTATGTCTTAGGAACAAGGCATGTCGGAACTGGCCACACAATACTGGCACACCAAGGGCTGAGTTGAGGGTGGGGGTCAGCAGAATCCTCAGGCGATGGAATTTTGGACGGGACAGGCCAAGAGGGTGGAATGCCCTCAGGGGAGCATGCTGGTTTCTATATAGCTGAAGGTACTTGATAGCACAGAAGGAAAGGGTCAGTTTCTGCCTGAGAGGCTGAGTCCTTCCTACAGACTGAATTTCCCATCCACAGGAGGACCTGGGTTCAGTCCTCCGGTGTCCAGAGTCTGATCACGTAACCTAGGCTTAGGGTTTGGCTCTGGGAGAATGGCTGACCTGATTTGTCAGGGCAGAATTAGGCTTTCCACGGGACTCAGTTGAGGATGTAGCCCTGGCGGACCATCCTATTCCCGGATTGTGGTGTGGGGGTCCTAGGAAGGTGTTGGTAGAATGATCTGACAGGCAGATTTCTCCCGCCCCGAGGTTCTTCCACAGGGCTAAACTTCCCATTTGCCTAGTGGGCGGCACCCAGAGGCCTGCGATGTGAAGAAGGAATCCCCTACCTAGAGGGCTACCAGGGCAGGCAACCGGGGATAGAAGTCTGAAGAAGCACCCTCGGGTTAGGGTTAGGCCGATGCACATGGGAGGCCCTACCGGCCCTTGCTGAGGGATCATCAAACTCCTGGTTCCCGCTTCAGGTGGGCGCTCCTTGGAGCTGTGTCCCATGGGGTGCATGCAGATTTCACCTGTTCTACGGATTCAGCTCATTTCTAAAGGGCAAACGTTCCCATTGGGATCTATGGACATTGTGCGGTGCACCTCAGGATTCCCGCATCTGCAGAGTTCATGGACCAGGCTACTGAGGACAGAAGCCTGAGCATGGGACAGGGGCTTTGCATCAGGATTACCTTGAAGGTTATTTCACAAGTGAATGCTGTTGGTAACACCTGGGTGAGTCAGTGGGTTAGGCCACTGCCTTCAGCTCAGGACATGATCCCGGAGTCCTGGGATGGAGCCCCACATCGGGCTGTCTCCTCAGCAGGGAGCCTTCTTTCCCTTCTCTGGGCAAGCAACACTGCCTACATCTTTTCGCTCCCTGCAAAGTGAAAAAGTAAAATCTTGAAGCAATAAATAAATAAATAAATAAATAAATAAATAAATAATATATAAAAGAGAGGGCATGAATTCCTATTGGAATCTAGGTCATTTGTGCGGGGCAGCTCAGGGTTCCCCCATGGGGAGAGTTTGGGAACCAGGCCTTTGAGGACAGAAGACTGAGCACATGACTTGGGCTTCGCATTATGCTAAGGCTGAAGGTCATTGCTATAGGGTATGCTTTCCAGAACACCTGTGTACCTCATTCGATGTGACCTCTTGCCTCGGCCCAGGTCAAGATCCCAGGGAAGAGGAATCTAGTTTGACACCGGGCCCTCCCCACTGCAGGGAGCCTTATTCCCCCTTCCTTCAGACAAAACACAGCCTACGTGTGATCTCAGTCTGTCCAACAAATAAATAAAATCATTATAAATAAATAAATAAATATATTCAGGCATGTTTTATATAGTGATCAAATGCAATTCTGCAGTGTGGCTCAGGGTTCTTCCATCGGGAGATTTTTGGAAACCAGGCCTCTGAGGTTGGAAGGCTGAGCAGCCGGCAACGGCTTCAGGTGAGGTATAGGGTAAGGGTTAGGGTTAGGGTTAGGGTAAGGGTTATGTTTAGGTGAGGGTTAGAGTAAGGGTTAGGGTTCTGTCTTAGGAACAAGGCATGTCGGAACTGGCCACACAATACTGGCACACCAAGTGCTGAGTTGAGGGTGGGACTCAGCAGAATCCTCAGGCGATGGAATTTTGGACGGGACAGGCCAAGAGGGTGGAATGCCCTCAGGGGAGCATGCTGGTTTCTATATATCTGAAGGTACTGGATAGCACAGAAGGAAAGGGTCAGTTTCTGCCTGAGAGGCTGAGTCCTTCCTACAGACTGACTTTCCCATCCACAGGAGGACCTGGGTTCAGTCCTCCGGTGTCCAGAGTCTGATCACGTAACCTAGGCTTAGGATTTGGCTCTGGGAGAATGGCTGACCTGATTTGTCAGGGCAGAATTAGGCTTTCCACGGGTCTCAGTTGAGGACGTAGCCCTGACGGACCATCCTATTCCCAGATTGTGGTGTGGGGGTCCTAGGAATGTGTTGGTAGAATGATGGGACAGGCAGATTTCTCCTGCCCCGAGGGTCTTCCACAGGGCTAAATTTCCCTTTATCATAAGGGGCGGCACCCAGAAGCCTGCGATGGGAAGAAGGAATCCCCTACCTAGAGGGCTACCAGGGCAGGCAACCGGGGATAGAAGTCTGAAGAAGCACCCTCGGGTTAGGGTTAGGCCGATGCACATGGGAGGCCCTACCGGACCTTGCTGAGGGATCATCAAACTCCTGGTTCCTGCTTCAGGTGGGCGCTCCTTGGAGCTGTGTCCCAAGGGGTGCATGCAGATTTCACCTGTTCTACGGATTTAGCTCATTTCTAAAGGGCAAACGTTCCCATTGGGATCTATGGACATTGTGCGGTGCACCTCAGGCTTCCTGCATCTGCAGAGTTCATGGACCAGGCTACTGAGGACAGAAGCCTGAGCATGGGACAGGGGCTTTGCATCAGGATTACCTTGAAGGTTATTTCACAAGTGAATGCTGTTGGTAACACCTGGGTGAGTCAGTGGGTTAGGCCACTGCCTTCAGCTCAGGACATGATCCCAGAGTCCTGGGATGGAGCCCCACATCAGGCTGTCTCCTCAGCAGGGAGCATTCTTTCCCTTCTCTGGTCTTGCAACACTGCCTACATCTTTTCGCTCCCTGCAAAGTGAAAAAGTAAAATCTTGAAGCAATAAATAAATAAATAAATAAATAATAAATATATAAAAGAGAGGGCATGATTTCCTATTGGAATCTAGTCATTTGTGTGGGGCAGCTCAAGGTTCCCCCATGGGGAGAGTTTGGGAACCAGGCCTTTGGGGACAGAAGACTGAGCACATGACTTGGGCTTCGCATTATGCTAAGGCTGAAGGTCATTGCTATAGGGTATGCTTTCCAGAACACCTGTGTACCTCATTGGATGTGACCTCCTTCCTCGGCCCAGGTCCAGATCCCAGGGAAAAGGAATCTAGTTTGACACCGGGCCCTCCCCACTGCAGGGAGCCTTATTCCCCCTTCCTTCAGACAACAACACAGCCTATTTGTGATCTTAGTCTGTCCAACAAATAAATAAAATCATTATAAAAAATATATATTCAGGCATGTTTTATATAGTGACCAAGTGCAATTCTGCAGTGTGGCTCAGGGTTCTTCCATTGGGAGATTTTGGGAACCAGGCCTCTGAGGTTGGAAGGCTGAGCAGTCGGCAACGGCTTCATGTGAGGTATTGTGTTAGGGTTAGGGTTAGGGTTAGGGTTATGTTTATGTGAGGGTTAGAGTAAGGGTTAGGGTTCTGTCTTAGGAACAAGGCATGTCGGACCTGGCCACACAATACTGGCACACCAAGGGCTGAGTTGAGGGTGGGACTCAGCAGAATCCTCAGGCGATGGAATTTTGGATGGGACAGGCCAAGAGGGTGGAATGCCCTCAGGGGAGCATGCTGGTTTCTATATATCTGAAGGTACTGGATAGCTCAGAAGGAAAGGGTCAGTTTCTGCCTGAGAGGCTGAGTCCTTCCTACAGACTGACTTTCCCATCCACAGGAGGACCTGGGTTCAGTCCTCCGGTGTCCAGAGTCTGATCACGTAACCTAGGCTTAGCCTTTGGCTCTGGGAGAATGGCTGACCTGATTTGTCAGGGCAGAATTAGGCTTTCCACGGGTCTCAGTTGAGGACGTAGCCCTGACGGACCATCCTATTCCCGGATTGTGGTGTGGGGGTGCTAGGAAGGTGTTGGTAGAATGATCGGACAGGCAGATTTCTCCCGCCCCGAGGGTCTTCCACAGGGCTAAATTTCCCTTTATCATAATGGGCGGCACCCAGAAGCCTGCGATGGGAAGAAGGAATCCCCTACCTAGAGGGCTACCAGGGCAGGCAACCGGGGATAGAAGTCTGAAGAAGCACCCTCGGGTTAGGGTTAGGCCGATGCACATGGGAGGCCCTACCGGCCCTTGCTGAGGGATCATCAAACTCCTGGTTCCCGCTTCAGGTGGGCGCTCCTTGGAGCTGTGTCCCATGGGGTGCATGCAGATTTCACCTGTTCTACGGATTCAGCTCATTTCTAAAGGGCAAACGTTCCCATTGGGATCTATGGACATTGTGCGGTGCACCTCAGGCTTCCTGCATCTGCAGAGTTCATGGACCAGGCTACTGAGGACAGAAGCCTGAGCATGGGACAGGGGCTTTGCATCAGGATTACCTTGAAGGTTATTTCACAAGTGAATGCTGTTGGTAACACATGGGTGAGTCAGTGGGTTAGGCCACTGCCTTCAGCTCAGGACATGATCCCAGAGTCCTGGGATGGAGCCCCACATCGGGCTGTCTCCTCAGCAGGGAGCATTCTTTCCCTTCTCTGGTCTTGCAACACTGCCTACATCTTTTCGCTCCCTGCAAATTGAAAAAGTAAAATCTTGAAGCAATGAATAAATAAATATATAAATAATAAATATATAAAAGAGAGGGCATGAATTCCTATGGAATCTAGGTCATTTGTGCGGGGCAGCTCAGGGTTCCCCCATGGGGAGAGTTTGGGAACCAGGCCTTTGAGGACAGAAGACTGAGCACATGACTTGGGCTTCGCATTATGCTAAGGCTGAAGGTCATTGCTATAGGGTATGCTTTCCAGAACACCTGAGTACCTCATTGGATGTGACCTCTTGCCTCGACCCAGGTCAAGAACCCAGGGAAGAGGAATCTAGTTTGACACCGGGCCCTCCCCACTGCAGGGAGCCTCATTCCCCCTTCCTTCAGACAAAAACACAGCCTACTTGTGATCTCAGTCTGTCCAACAAATAAATGAAATCATTATAAAAAAAAATATATTCAGGCATGTTTTATATAGTGATCAAGTGCAATTCTGCAGTGTGGCTCAGGGTTCTTTCATCGGGAGATTTTGGGAACCAGGCCTCTGAGGTTGGAAAGCTGAGCAGCCAACCACGGCTTCATGTGAGGTATAGGGTAAGGGTTAGGATTAGGGTTAGGGTTAAGGTTATGTTTAGGTGAGGTTTAGAGTAAGGGTTAGGGTTATGTCTTAGGAACAAGGCATGTCGGAACTGGCCACACTATACTGGCACACCAAGGGCTGAGTTGAGGGTGGGGGTCAGCAGAATCCTCAGGCGATGGAATTTTGGACGGGACAGGCCAAGAGGGTGGAATGCCCTCAGGGGAGCATGCTGGTTTCTATATAGCTGAAGGTACTTGATAGCACAGAAGGAAAGGGTCAGTTTCTGCCTGAGAGGCTGAGTCCTTCCTACAGACTGACTTTCCCATCCACAGGAGGACCTGGGTTCAGTCCTCCGGTGTCCAGAGTCTGATCACGTAACCTAGGCTTAGGGTTTGGCTCTGGGAGAATGGCTGACCTGATTTGTCAGGGCAGAATTAGGCTTTCCACGGGACTCAGTTGAGGACGTAGCCCTGGCGGACCATCCTATTCCCGGATTGTGGTGTGGGGGTCCTAGGAAGGTGTTGGTAGAATGATCGGACAGGCAGATTTCTCCCGCCCCGAGGGTCTTCCACAGGGCTAAACTTCCCATTTGCCTAGTGGGCGGTACCCAGAGGCCTGCGATGTGAAGAAGGAATCCCCTACCTAGAGGGCTACCAGGGCAGGCAACCGGGGATAGAAGTCTGAAGAAGCACCCTCGGGTTAGGGTTAGGCCGATGCACATGGGAGGCCCTACCGGCCCTTGCTGAGGGATCATCAAACTCCTGGTTCCCGCTTCAGGTGGGCGCTCATTGGAGCTGTGTCCGAAGGGGTGCATGCAGATTTCACCTGTTCTACGGATTCAGCTCATTTCTAAAGGGCAAACGTTCCCATTGGGATCTATGGACATTGTGCGGTGCACCTCAGGGTTCCCGCATCTGCAGAGTTCATGGACCAGGCTACTGAGGACAGAAGCCTGAGCATGGGACAGGGGCTTTGCATCAGGATTACCTTGAAGGTTATTTCACAAGTGAATGCTGTTGGTAACACCTGGGTGAGTCAGTGGGTTAGGCCACTGCCTTCAGCTCAGGACATGATCCCAGAGTCCTGGGATGGAGCCCCACATCGGGCTGTCTCCTCAGCAGGGAGCCTTCTTTCCCTTCTCTGGGCAAGCAACACTGCCTACATCTTTTCGCTCCCTGCAAAGTGAAAAAGTAAAATCTTGAAGCAATAAATAAATAAATAAATAAATAATAAATATATAAAAGAGAGGGCATGATTTCCTATTGGAATCTAGTCATTTGTGTGGGGCAGCTCAAGGTTCCCCCATGGGGAGAGTTTGGGAACCAGGCCTTTGGGGACAGAAGACTGAGCACATGACTTGGGCTTCGCATTATGCTAAGGCTGAAGGTCATTGCTATAGGGTATGCTTTCCAGAACACCTGTGTACCTCATTGGATGTGACCTCTTGCCTCGGCCCAGGTCCAGATCCCAGGGAAGAGGAATCTAGTTTGACACGGGGCCCTCCCCACTGCAGGGAGCCTTATTCCCCCTTCCTTCAGACAAAAACACAGCCTACTTGTGATCTCAGTCTGTCCAACAAATAAATAAAATCATTATAAAAAAATAAATAAATATATTCAGGCATGTTTTATATAGTGATCAAGTGCAATTCTGCAGTGTGGCTCAGGGTTCTTCCATCGGGAGATTTTGGGAACCAGGCCTCTGAGGTTGGAAGGCTGAGCAGCCGACCACGGCTTCATGTGAGGTATAGGGTTAGGGTTAGGGTTAGGGTCAGGGTTATGTTTAGGTGAGGGTTAGAGTAAGGGTTAGGGTTATGTCTTAGGAACAAGGCATGTTGGAACTGGCCACACAATACTGGCACACCAAGGGCTGAGTTGAGGGTGGGACTCAGCAGAATCCTCAGGCGATGGAATTTTGGACGGGACAGGCCAAGAGGGTGGAATGCCCTCAGGGGAGCATGCTGGTTTCTATATATCTGAAGGTACTGGATAGCACAGAAGGAAAGGGTCAGTTTCTGCCTGAGAGGCTGAGTCCTTCCTACAGACTGACTTTCCCATCCACAGGAGGACCTGGGTTCAGTCCTCCGGTGGCCAGAGTCTGATCACGTAACCTAGGCTTAGCCTTTGGCTCTGGGAGAATGGCTGACCTGATTTGTCAGGGCAGAATTAGGCTTTCCACGGGACTCAGTTGAGGACGTAGCCCTGGCGGACCATCCTATTCCCGGATTGTGGTGTGGGGGTCCTAGGAAGGTGTTGGTAGAATGATCGGACAGGCAGATTTCTCCCACCCCGAGGTCTTCCACAGGGCTAAATTTCCCATTATCATAGTGGGCGGCACCCAGAAGCCTGCGATGTGAAGAAGGAATCCCCTACCTAGAGGGCTACCAGGGCAGGCAACCAGGGATAGAAGTCTAAAGAAGCATCCTCGGGTTAGGGTTAGGCCGATGCACATGGGAGGCCCTACCGGCCCTTGCTGAGGGATCATCAAACTCCTGGTTCCCGCTTCAGGTGGGCACTCCTTGGAGCTGTGTCCCAAGGGGTGCATGCAGATTTCACCTGTTCTACGGATTCAGCTCATTTCTAAAGGGCAAACGTTCCCATTGGGATCTATGGACATTGTGCGGTGCACCTCAGGGTTCCCGCATCTGCAGAGTTCATGGACCAGGCTACTGAGGACAGAAGCCTGAGCATGGGACAGGGGCTTTGCATCAGGATTACCGTGAAGGTTATTTCACAAGTGAATGCTGTTGGTAACACCTGGGTGAGTCAGTGGGTTAGGCCACTGCCTTCAGCTCAGGACATGATCCCAGAGTCCTGGGATGGAGCCCCACATCGGGCTGTCTCCTCAGCAGGGAGCCTTCTTTCCCTTCTCTGGGTGTGCAATACTGCCTACATCTTTTCGCTCCCTGAAAAGTGAAAAAGTAAAATCTTGAGGCAATAAATAAATAAATATATAAATAATAAATATATAAAAGAGAGGGCATGAATTCCTATGGAATCTAGGTCATTTGTGCGGGGCAGCTCAGGGTTCCCCCATGGGGAGAGTTTGGGAACCAGGCCTTTGAGGACAGAAGACTGAGCACATGACTTGGGCTTCGCATTATGCTAAGGCTGAAGGTCATTGCTATAGGGTATGCTTTCCAGAACACCTGAGTACCTCATTGGATGTGACCTCTTGCCTCGACCCAGGTCAAGATCCCAGGGAAGAGGAATCTAGTTTGACACCGGGCCCTCCCCACTGCAGGGAGCCTCATTCCCCCTTACTTCAGACAACAACACAGCCTACTTGTGATCTCAGTCTGTCTAACAAATAAATAAAATCATTATAAAAAAATATATATTCAGGCATGTTTTATATAGTGACCAAGTGCAATTCTGCAGTGTGGCTCAGGGTTCTTCCATCGGGAGATTTTGGGAACCAGGCCTCTGAGGTTGGAAGGCTGAGCAGTCGGCAACGGCTTCATGTGAGGTATTGTGTTAGGGTTAGGGTTAGGGTTATGTTTAGGTGAGGGTTAGAGAAAGGGTTAGGGTTCTGTCTTAGGAACAAGGCATGTCGGACCTGGCCACACAATACTGGCACACCAAGGGCTGAGTTGAGGGTGGGACTCAGCAGAATCCTCAGGCGATGGAATTTTGGATGGGACAGGCCAAGAGGGTGGAATGCCCTCAGGGGAGCATGCTGGTTTCTATATATCTGAAGGTACTGGATAACTCAGAAGGAAAGGGTCAGTTTCTGCCTGAGAGGCTGAGTCCTTCCTACAGACTGACTTTCCCATCCACAGGAGGACCTGGGTTCAGTTCTCCGGTGTCCAGAGTCTGATCACGTAACCTAGGCTTAGCCTTTGCCTCTGGGAGAATGGCTGACCTGATTTGTCAGGGCAGAATTAGGCTTTCCACGGGTCTCAGTTGAGGACGTAGCCCTGACGGACCATCCTATTCCCGGATTGTGGTGTGGGGGTCCTAGGAAGGTGTTGGTAGAATGATCGGACAGGCAGATTTCTCCCGCCCCGAGGGTCTTCCACAGGGCTAAATTTCCCTTTATCATAATGGGCGGCACCCAGAAGCCTGCGATGGGAAGAAGGAATCCCCTACCTAGAGGGCTACCAGGGCAGGCAACCGGGGATAGAAGTCTGAAGAAGCACCCTCGGGTTAGGGTTAGGCCGATGCACATGGGAGGCCCTACCGGCCCTTGCTGAGGGATCATCAACTCCTGGTTCCCGCTTCAGGTGGGCGCTCCTTGGAGCTGTGTCCCAAGGGGTGCATGCAGATTTCACCTGTTCTACGGATTCAGCTCATTTCTAAAGGGCAAACGTTCCCATTGGGATCTATGGACATTGTGCGGTGCACCTCAGGGTTCCCGCATCTGCAGAGTTCATGGACCAGGCTACTGAGGACAGAAGCCTGAGCATGGGACAGGGGCTTTGCATCAGGATTACCTTGAAGGTTATTTCACAAGTGAATGCTGTTGGTAACACCTGGGTGAGTCAGTGGGTTAGGCCACTGCCTTCAGCTCAGGACATGATCCCAGAGTCCTGGGATGGAGCCCCACAACGGGCTGTCTCCTCAGCAGGGAGCCTTCTTTCCCTTCTCTGGGCAAGCAACACTGCCTACATCTTTTCGCTCCCTGCAAAGTGAAAAAGTAAAATCTTGAAGCAATAAATAAATAAATAAATAAATAATAAATATATAAAAGAGAGGGCATGAATTCCTATTGGAATCTAGGTCATTTGTGCGGGGCAGCTCAGGGTTCCCCCATGGGGAGAGTTTGGGAACCAGGCCTTTGAGGACAGAAGACTGAGCACATGACTTGGGCTTCGCATTATGCTAAGGCTGAAGGTCATTGCTATAGGGTATGCTTTCCAGAACACCTGAGTACCTCATTGGATGTGACCTCTTGCCTCGACCCAGGTCAAGATCCCAGGGAAGAGGAATCTAGTTTGACACCGGGCCCTCCCCACTGCAGGGAGCCTCATTCCCCCTTCCTTCAGACAAAAACACAGCCTACTTGTGATCTCAGTCTGTCCAACAAATAAATGAAATCATTATAAAAAAAATATATTCAGGCATGATTTATATAGTGATCAAGTGCAATTCTGCAGTGTGGCTCAGGGTTCTTTCATCGGGAGATTTTGGGAACCAGGCCTCTGAGGTTGGAAAGCTGAGCAGCCGACCACGGCTTCATGTGAGGTATAGGGTAAGGGTTAGGATTAGGGTTAGGGTTAAGGTTATGTTTAGGTGAGGTTTAGAGTAAGGGTTAGGGTTATGTCTTAGGAACAAGGCATGTCGGAACTGGCCACACAATACTGGCACACCAAGGGCTGAGTTGAGGGTGGGGGTCAGCAGAATCCTCAGGCGATGGAATTTTGGACGGGACAGGCCAAGAGGGTGGAATGCCCTCAGGGGAGCATGCTGGTTTCTATATAGCTGAAGGTACTTGATAGCACAGAAGGAAAGGGTCAGTTTCTGCCTGAGAGGCTGAGTCCTTCCTACAGACTGAATTTCCCATCCACAGGAGGACCTGGGTTCAGTCCTCCGGTGTCCAGAGTCTGATCACGTAACCTAGGCTTAGGGTTTGGCTCTGGGAGAATGGCTGACCTGATTTGTCAGGGCAGAATTAGGCTTTCCACGGGACTCAGTTGAGGATGTAGCCCTGGCGGACCATCCTATTCCCGGATTGTGGTGTGGGGGTCCTAGGAAGGTGTTGGTAGAATGATCTGACAGGCAGATTTCTCCCGCCCCGAGGTTCTTCCACAGGGCTAAACTTCCCATTTGCCTAGTGGGCGGCACCCAGAGGCCTGCGATGTGAAGAAGGAATCCCCTACCTAGAGGGCTACCAGGGCAGGCAACCGGGGATAGAAGTCTGAAGAAGCACCCTCGGGTTAGGGTTAGGCCGATGCACATGGGAGGCCCTACCGGCCCTTGCTGAGGGATCATCAAACTCCTGGTTCCCGCTTCAGGTGGGCGCTCCTTGGAGCTGTGTCCCATGGGGTGCATGCAGATTTCACCTGTTCTACGGATTCAGCTCATTTCTAAAGGGCAAACGTTCCCATTGGGATCTATGGACATTGTGCGGTGCACCTCAGGATTCCCGCATCTGCAGAGTTCATGGACCAGGCTACTGAGGACAGAAGCCTGAGCATGGGACAGGGGCTTTGCATCAGGATTACCTTGAAGGTTATTTCACAAGTGAATGCTGTTGGTAACACCTGGGTGAGTCAGTGGGTTAGGCCACTGCCTTCAGCTCAGGACATGATCCCGGAGTCCTGGGATGGAGCCCCACATCGGGCTGTCTCCTCAGCAGGGAGCCTTCTTTCCCTTCTCTGGGCAAGCAACACTGCCTACATCTTTTCGCTCCCTGCAAAGTGAAAAAGTAAAATCTTGAAGCAATAAATAAATAAATAAATAAATAAATAAATAAATAATATATAAAAGAGAGGGCATGAATTCCTATTGGAATCTAGGTCATTTGTGCGGGGCAGCTCAGGGTTCCCCCATGGGGAGAGTTTGGGAACCAGGCCTTTGAGGACAGAAGACTGAGCACATGACTTGGGCTTCGCATTATGCTAAGGCTGAAGGTCATTGCTATAGGGTATGCTTTCCAGAACACCTGTGTACCTCATTCGATGTGACCTCTTGCCTCGGCCCAGGTCAAGATCCCAGGGAAGAGGAATCTAGTTTGACACCGGGCCCTCCCCACTGCAGGGAGCCTTATTCCCCCTTCCTTCAGACAAAACACAGCCTACGTGTGATCTCAGTCTGTCCAACAAATAAATAAAATCATTATAAATAAATAAATAAATATATTCAGGCATGTTTTATATAGTGATCAAATGCAATTCTGCAGTGTGGCTCAGGGTTCTTCCATCGGGAGATTTTTGGAAACCAGGCCTCTGAGGTTGGAAGGCTGAGCAGCCGGCAACGGCTTCAGGTGAGGTATAGGGTAAGGGTTAGGGTTAGGGTTAGGGTAAGGGTTATGTTTAGGTGAGGGTTAGAGTAAGGGTTAGGGTTCTGTCTTAGGAACAAGGCATGTCGGAACTGGCCACACAATACTGGCACACCAAGTGCTGAGTTGAGGGTGGGACTCAGCAGAATCCTCAGGCGATGGAATTTTGGACGGGACAGGCCAAGAGGGTGGAATGCCCTCAGGGGAGCATGCTGGTTTCTATATATCTGAAGGTACTGGATAGCACAGAAGGAAAGGGTCAGTTTCTGCCTGAGAGGCTGAGTCCTTCCTACAGACTGACTTTCCCATCCACAGGAGGACCTGGGTTCAGTCCTCCGGTGTCCAGAGTCTGATCACGTAACCTAGGCTTAGGGTTTGGCTCTGGGAGAATGGCTGACCTGATTTGTCAGGGCAGAATTAGGCTTTCCACGGGACTCAGTTGAGGACGTAGCCCTGACGGACCATCCTATTCCCAGATTGTGGTGTGGGGGTCCTAGGAATGTGTTGGTAGAATGATGGGACAGGCAGATTTCTCCTGCCCCGAGGGTCTTCCACAGGGCTAAATTTCCCTTTATCATAAGGGGCGGCACCCAGAAGCCTGCGATGGGAAGAAGGAATCCCCTACCTAGAGGGCTACCAGGGCAGGCAACCGGGGATAGAAGTCTGAAGAAGCACCCTCGGGTTAGGGTTAGGCCGATGCACATGGGAGGCCCTACCGGACCTTGCTGAGGGATCATCAAACTCCTGGTTCCTGCTTCAGGTGGGCGCTCCTTGGAGCTGTGTCCCAAGGGGTGCATGCAGATTTCACCTGTTCTACGGATTTAGCTCATTTCTAAAGGGCAAACGTTCCCATTGGGATCTATGGACATTGTGCGGTGCACCTCAGGCTTCCTGCATCTGCAGAGTTCATGGACCAGGCTACTGAGGACAGAAGCCTGAGCATGGGACAGGGGCTTTGCATCAGGATTACCTTGAAGGTTATTTCACAAGTGAATGCTGTTGGTAACACCTGGGTGAGTCAGTGGGTTAGGCCACTGCCTTCAGCTCAGGACATGATCCCAGAGTCCTGGGATGGAGCCCCACATCAGGCTGTCTCCTCAGCAGGGAGCATTCTTTCCCTTCTCTGGTCTTGCAACACTGCCTACATCTTTTCGCTCCCTGCAAAGTGAAAAAGTAAAATCTTGAAGCAATAAATAAATAAATAAATAAATAATAAATATATAAAAGAGAGGGCATGATTTCCTATTGGAATCTAGTCATTTGTGTGGGGCAGCTCAAGGTTCCCCCATGGGGAGAGTTTGGGAACCAGGCCTTTGGGGACAGAAGACTGAGCACATGACTTGGGCTTCGCATTATGCTAAGGCTGAAGGTCATTGCTATAGGGTATGCTTTCCAGAACACCTGTGTACCTCATTGGATGTGACCTCCTTCCTCGGCCCAGGTCCAGATCCCAGGGAAAAGGAATCTAGTTTGACACCGGGCCCTCCCCACTGCAGGGAGCCTTATTCCCCCTTCCTTCAGACAACAACACAGCCTATTTGTGATCTTAGTCTGTCCAACAAATAAATAAAATCATTATAAAAAATATATATTCAGGCATGTTTTATATAGTGACCAAGTGCAATTCTGCAGTGTGGCTCAGGGTTCTTCCATTGGGAGATTTTGGGAACCAGGCCTCTGAGGTTGGAAGGCTGAGCAGTCGGCAACGGCTTCATGTGAGGTATTGTGTTAGGGTTAGGGTTAGGGTTAGGGTTATGTTTATGTGAGGGTTAGAGTAAGGGTTAGGGTTCTGTCTTAGGAACAAGGCATGTCGGACCTGGCCACACAATACTGGCACACCAAGGGCTGAGTTGAGGGTGGGACTCAGCAGAATCCTCAGGCGATGGAATTTTGGATGGGACAGGCCAAGAGGGTGGAATGCCCTCAGGGGAGCATGCTGGTTTCTATATATCTGAAGGTACTGGATAGCTCAGAAGGAAAGGGTCAGTTTCTGCCTGAGAGGCTGAGTCCTTCCTACAGACTGACTTTCCCATCCACAGGAGGACCTGGGTTCAGTCCTCCGGTGTCCAGAGTCTGATCACGTAACCTAGGCTTAGCCTTTGGCTCTGGGAGAATGGCTGACCTGATTTGTCAGGGCAGAATTAGGCTTTCCACGGGTCTCAGTTGAGGACGTAGCCCTGACGGACCATCCTATTCCCGGATTGTGGTGTGGGGGTGCTAGGAAGGTGTTGGTAGAATGATCGGACAGGCAGATTTCTCCCGCCCCGAGGGTCTTCCACAGGGCTAAATTTCCCTTTATCATAATGGGCGGCACCCAGAAGCCTGCGATGGGAAGAAGGAATCCCCTACCTAGAGGGCTACCAGGGCAGGCAACCGGGGATAGAAGTCTGAAGAAGCACCCTCGGGTTAGGGTTAGGCCGATGCACATGGGAGGCCCTACCGGCCCTTGCTGAGGGATCATCAAACTCCTGGTTCCCGCTTCAGGTGGGCGCTCCTTGGAGCTGTGTCCCATGGGGTGCATGCAGATTTCACCTGTTCTACGGATTCAGCTCATTTCTAAAGGGCAAACGTTCCCATTGGGATCTATGGACATTGTGCGGTGCACCTCAGGCTTCCTGCATCTGCAGAGTTCATGGACCAGGCTACTGAGGACAGAAGCCTGAGCATGGGACAGGGGCTTTGCATCAGGATTACCTTGAAGGTTATTTCACAAGTGAATGCTGTTGGTAACACATGGGTGAGTCAGTGGGTTAGGCCACTGCCTTCAGCTCAGGACATGATCCCAGAGTCCTGGGATGGAGCCCCACATCGGGCTGTCTCCTCAGCAGGGAGCATTCTTTCCCTTCTCTGGTCTTGCAACACTGCCTACATCTTTTCGCTCCCTGCAAATTGAAAAAGTAAAATCTTGAAGCAATGAATAAATAAATATATAAATAATAAATATATAAAAGAGAGGGCATGAATTCCTATGGAATCTAGGTCATTTGTGCGGGGCAGCTCAGGGTTCCCCCATGGGGAGAGTTTGGGAACCAGGCCTTTGAGGACAGAAGACTGAGCACATGACTTGGGCTTCGCATTATGCTAAGGCTGAAGGTCATTGCTATAGGGTATGCTTTCCAGAACACCTGAGTACCTCATTGGATGTGACCTCTTGCCTCGACCCAGGTCAAGAACCCAGGGAAGAGGAATCTAGTTTGACACCGGGCCCTCCCCACTGCAGGGAGCCTCATTCCCCCTTCCTTCAGACAAAAACACAGCCTACTTGTGATCTCAGTCTGTCCAACAAATAAATGAAATCATTATAAAAAAAAATATATTCAGGCATGTTTTATATAGTGATCAAGTGCAATTCTGCAGTGTGGCTCAGGGTTCTTTCATCGGGAGATTTTGGGAACCAGGCCTCTGAGGTTGGAAAGCTGAGCAGCCAACCACGGCTTCATGTGAGGTATAGGGTAAGGGTTAGGATTAGGGTTAGGGTTAAGGTTATGTTTAGGTGAGGTTTAGAGTAAGGGTTAGGGTTATGTCTTAGGAACAAGGCATGTCGGAACTGGCCACACTATACTGGCACACCAAGGGCTGAGTTGAGGGTGGGGGTCAGCAGAATCCTCAGGCGATGGAATTTTGGACGGGACAGGCCAAGAGGGTGGAATGCCCTCAGGGGAGCATGCTGGTTTCTATATAGCTGAAGGTACTTGATAGCACAGAAGGAAAGGGTCAGTTTCTGCCTGAGAGGCTGAGTCCTTCCTACAGACTGACTTTCCCATCCACAGGAGGACCTGGGTTCAGTCCTCCGGTGTCCAGAGTCTGATCACGTAACCTAGGCTTAGGGTTTGGCTCTGGGAGAATGGCTGACCTGATTTGTCAGGGCAGAATTAGGCTTTCCACGGGACTCAGTTGAGGACGTAGCCCTGGCGGACCATCCTATTCCCGGATTGTGGTGTGGGGGTCCTAGGAAGGTGTTGGTAGAATGATCGGACAGGCAGATTTCTCCCGCCCCGAGGGTCTTCCACAGGGCTAAACTTCCCATTTGCCTAGTGGGCGGTACCCAGAGGCCTGCGATGTGAAGAAGGAATCCCCTACCTAGAGGGCTACCAGGGCAGGCAACCGGGGATAGAAGTCTGAAGAAGCACCCTCGGGTTAGGGTTAGGCCGATGCACATGGGAGGCCCTACCGGCCCTTGCTGAGGGATCATCAAACTCCTGGTTCCCGCTTCAGGTGGGCGCTCATTGGAGCTGTGTCCGAAGGGGTGCATGCAGATTTCACCTGTTCTACGGATTCAGCTCATTTCTAAAGGGCAAACGTTCCCATTGGGATCTATGGACATTGTGCGGTGCACCTCAGGGTTCCCGCATCTGCAGAGTTCATGGACCAGGCTACTGAGGACAGAAGCCTGAGCATGGGACAGGGGCTTTGCATCAGGATTACCTTGAAGGTTATTTCACAAGTGAATGCTGTTGGTAACACCTGGGTGAGTCAGTGGGTTAGGCCACTGCCTTCAGCTCAGGACATGATCCCAGAGTCCTGGGATGGAGCCCCACATCGGGCTGTCTCCTCAGCAGGGAGCCTTCTTTCCCTTCTCTGGGCAAGCAACACTGCCTACATCTTTTCGCTCCCTGCAAAGTGAAAAAGTAAAATCTTGAAGCAATAAATAAATAAATAAATAAATAATAAATATATAAAAGAGAGGGCATGATTTCCTATTGGAATCTAGTCATTTGTGTGGGGCAGCTCAAGGTTCCCCCATGGGGAGAGTTTGGGAACCAGGCCTTTGGGGACAGAAGACTGAGCACATGACTTGGGCTTCGCATTATGCTAAGGCTGAAGGTCATTGCTATAGGGTATGCTTTCCAGAACACCTGTGTACCTCATTGGATGTGACCTCTTGCCTCGGCCCAGGTCCAGATCCCAGGGAAGAGGAATCTAGTTTGACACGGGGCCCTCCCCACTGCAGGGAGCCTTATTCCCCCTTCCTTCAGACAAAAACACAGCCTACTTGTGATCTCAGTCTGTCCAACAAATAAATAAAATCATTATAAAAAAATAAATAAATATATTCAGGCATGTTTTATATAGTGATCAAGTGCAATTCTGCAGTGTGGCTCAGGGTTCTTCCATCGGGAGATTTTGGGAACCAGGCCTCTGAGGTTGGAAGGCTGAGCAGCCGACCACGGCTTCATGTGAGGTATAGGGTTAGGGTTAGGGTTAGGGTCAGGGTTATGTTTAGGTGAGGGTTAGAGTAAGGGTTAGGGTTATGTCTTAGGAACAAGGCATGTTGGAACTGGCCACACAATACTGGCACACCAAGGGCTGAGTTGAGGGTGGGACTCAGCAGAATCCTCAGGCGATGGAATTTTGGACGGGACAGGCCAAGAGGGTGGAATGCCCTCAGGGGAGCATGCTGGTTTCTATATATCTGAAGGTACTGGATAGCACAGAAGGAAAGGGTCAGTTTCTGCCTGAGAGGCTGAGTCCTTCCTACAGACTGACTTTCCCATCCACAGGAGGACCTGGGTTCAGTCCTCCGGTGTCCAGAGTCTGATCACGTAACCTAGGCTTAGCCATTGGCTCTGGGAGAATGGCTGACCTGATTTGTCAGGGCAGAATTAGGCTTTCCACGGGACTCAGTTGAGGACGTAGCCCTGGCGGACCATCCTAATCCCGGATTGTGGTGTGGGGGTCCTAGGAAGGTGTTGGTAGAATGATCGGACAGGCAGATTTCTCTCGCCCCGAGGGTCTTCCACAGGGCTTAATTTGCCATTATCATAGTGGGCGGCACCCAGAAGCCTGCGATGTGAAGAAGGAATCCCCTACCTAGAGGGCTACCAGGGCAGGAAACCAGGGATAGAAGTCTGAAGAAGCACCCTCGGGTTAGGGTTAGGCCGATGCACATGGGAGGCCCTACCGGCCCTTGCTGAGGGATCATCAAACTCCTGGTTCCCGCTTCAGGTGGGCGCTCCTTGGAGCTGTGTCCCAAGTGGTGCATGCAGATTTCACCTGTTCTACGGATTCAGCTCATTTCTAAAGGGCAAACGTTCCCATTGGGATATATGGACATTGTGCGGTGCACCTCAGGGTTCCCGCATCTGCAGAGTTCATGGACCAGGCTACTGAGGACAGAAGCCTGAGCATGGGACAGGGGCTTTGCATCAGGATTCCCGTGAAGGTTATTTCACAAGTGAATGCTGTTGGTAACACCTGGGTGAGTCAGTGGGTTAGGCCACTGCCTTCAGCTCAGGACATGATCCCAGAGTCCTGGGATGGAGCCCCACATCGGGCTGTCTCCTCAGCAGGGAGCCTTCTTTCCCTTCTCTGGGCGTGCAACACTGCCTACATCTTTTCGCTCCCTGCAAAGTGAAAAAGTAAAATCTTGAAGCAATAAATAAATAAATAAATAAATAATAAATATATAAAAGAGAGGGCATGATTTCCTATTGGAATCTAGGTCATTTGTGCGGGGCAGCTCAGGGTTCCCCCATGGGGAGAGTTTGGGAACCAGGCCTTTGAGGACAGAAGACTGAGCACATGACTTGGGCTTCGCATTATGCTAAGGCTGAAGGTCATTGCTATAGGGTATGCTTTCCAGAACACCTGTGTACCTCATTGGATGTGACCTCTTGCCTCGGCCCAGGTCAAGATCCCAGGGAAGAGGAATCTAGTTTGACACGGGGCCCTCCCCACTGCAGGGAGCCTTATTCTCCCTTCCTTCAGACAAAAACACAGCCTACTTGTGATCTCAGTCTGTCCAACAAATAAATAAAATCATTATAAATAAATAAATAAATAAATAAATATATTCAGGCATGTTTTATATAGTGATCAAGTGCAATTCTGCAGTGTGGCTCAGGGTTCTTCCATCGGGAGATTTTGGGAACAAGGCCTCTGAGGTTGGAAGGCTGAGCAGCCGACCACGGCTTCATGTGAGGTATAGGGTTAGGGTTAGGGTTAGGGTTAGGGTTAGGGTTATGTTTAGGTGAGGGTTAGAGTAAGGGTTTGGGTTATGGCTTAGGAACAAGGCATGTCGGAACTGGCCACACAATACTGGCACACCAAGGGCTGAGTTGAGGGTGGGACTCAGCAGAATCCTCAGGCGATGGAATTTTGGACAGGACAGGCCAAGAGGGTGGAATGCCCTCAGGGGAGCATGCTGGTTTCTATATATCTGAAGGTACTGGATAACACAGAAGGAAAGGGTCAGTTTCTGCCTGAGAGGCTGAGTCCTTCCTACAGACTGACTTTCCCATCCACAGGAGGACCTGGGTTCAGTCCTCCGGTGTCCAGAGTCTGATAACATAACCTAGGCTTAGCCTTTGGCTCTGGGAGAATGGCTGACCTGATTTGTCAGGGCAGAATTAGGCTTTCCACGGGACTCAGTTGAGGACGTAGCCCTGGCGGACCATCCTATTCCCGGATTGTGGTGTGGGGGTCCTAGGAAGGTGTTGGTAGAATGATCGGACAGGCAGATTTCTCCCTCCCCGAGGGTCTTCCACAGGGCTTAATTTCCCATTATCATAGTGGGCGGCACCCAGAGGCCTGCGATGTGAAGAAGGAATCCCCTACCTAGAGGGCTACCAGGGCAGGCAACCGGGGATAGAAGTCTGAAGAAGCACCCTCGGGTTAGGGTTAGGCCGATGCACATGGGAGGCCCTACCGGCCCTTGCTGAGGGATCATCAAACTCCTGGTTCCCCCTTCAGGTGGGCACTGCTTGGAGCTGTGTCCCAAGGGGTGCATGCAGATTTCACCTGTTCTACGGATTCAGCTCATTTCTAAAAGGCAAACGTTCCCATTGGGATCTATGGACATTGTGCGGTGCACCTCAGGGTTCCCGCATCTGCAGAGTTCATGGACCAGGCTACTGAGGACAGAAGCCTGAGCATGGGACAGGGGCTTTGCATCAGGATTCCCGTGAAGGTTATTTCACAAGTGAATGCTGTTGGTAACACCTGGGTGAGTCAGTGGGTTAGGCCACTGCCTTCAGCTCAGGACATGATCCCAGAGTCCTGGGATGGAGCCCCACATCGGGCTGTCTCCTCAGCAGGGAGCCTTCTTTCCCTTCTCTGGGCGTGCAACACTGCCTACATCTTTTCGCTCCCTGCAAAGTGAAAAAGTAAAATCGTGAAGCAATAAATAAATAAATACATAAATAATAAATATATAAAAGAGAGGGCATGATTTCCTATTGGAATCTAGGTCATTTGTGCGGGGCAGCTCAGGGTTCCCCCATGGGGAGAGTTTGGGAACCAGGCCTTTGAGGACAGAAGTCTGAGCACATGACTTGGGCTTCGCATTATGCTAAGGCTGAAGGACATTGCTATAGGGTATGCTTTCCAGAACACCTGTGTACCTCATTGGATGTGACCTCTTGCCTCGGCCCAGGTCAAGATCCCAGGGAAGAGGAATCTAGTTTGACACCGGGCCCTCCCCACTGCAGGGAGCCTTATTCCCCCTTCCTTCAGACAAAAACACAGCCTACTTGTAATCTCAGTCTGTCCAACAAATAAATAAAATCATTATAAAAAAATAAATAAATATATTCAGGCATGTTTTATATAGTGATCAAGTGCAATTCTGCAGTGTGGCTCAGGGTTCTTCCATCGGGAGATTTTGGGAACCAGGCATCTGAGGTTGGAAGGCTGAGCAGCCGACCACGGCTTCATGTGAGGTATAGGGTTAGGGTTAGGGTTAGGGTTAGGGTTAGGGTAGGGTTATGTTTAGGTGAGGGTTAGAGTAAGGGTTAGGGTTATGTCTTAGGAACAAGGCATGTCGGAACTGGCCACACAATACTGGCACACCAAGGGCTGAGTTGAAGGTGGGACTCAGCAGAATCCTCAGGCGATGGAATTTTGGACAGGACAGGCCAAGAGGGTGGAATGCCCTCAGGGGAGCATGCTGGTTTCTATATATCTGAAGGTACTGGATAGCACAGAAGGAAAGGGTCAGTTTCTGACTCAGAGGCTGAGCCCTCCTACAGACTGACTTTCCCATCCACAGGTGGACCTGGGTTCAGTCCTCCGGTGTCCAGAGTCTGATCACGTAACCTAGGCTTAGCCTTTGGCTCTGGGAGAATGGCTGACCTGATTTGTCAGGGCAGAATTAGGCTTTCCACGGGACTCAGTTGAGGACGTAGCCCTGGCGGACCATCCTATTCCCGGATTGTGGTGTGGGGGTCCTAGGAACGTGTTGGTAGAATGATCGGACAGGGAGATTTCTCCCTCCTCGAGTGTCTTCCACAGGGCTAAACTTCCCATTTGCCTAGTGGGCGGCAGCCAGAAGCCTGCGATGTGAAGAAGGAATCCCCTACCTAGAGGGCTACCAGGGCAGGAAACCGGGGATAGAAGTCTGAAGAAGCACCCTCGGGTTAGGGTTAGGCCGATGCACATGGGAGGCCCTACCGGCCCTTGCTGAGGGATCATCAAACTCCTGGTTCCCGCTTCAGGTGGGCGCTCCTTGGAGCTGTGTCCCAAGTGGTGCATGCAGATTTCACCTGTTCTACGGATTCAGCTCATTTCTAAAGGGCAAACGTTCCCATTGGGATATATGGACATTGCGGTGCACCTCAGGGTTCCCGCATCTGCAGAGTTCATGGACCAGGCTACTGAGGACAGAAGCCTGAGCATGGGACAGGGGCTTTGCATCAGGATTCCCGTGAAGGTTATTTCACAAGTGAATGCTGTTGGTAACACCTGGGTGAGTCAGTGGGTTAGGCCACTGCCTTCAGCTCAGGACATGATCCCAGAGTCCTGGGATGGAGCCCCACATCGGGCTGTCTCCTCAGCAGGGAGCCTTCTTTCCCTTCTCTGGGCGTGCAACACTGCCTACATCTTTTCGCTCCCTGCAAAGTGAAAAAGTAAAATCTTGAAGCAATAAATAAATAAATAAATAAATAATAAATATATAAAAGAGAGGGCATGATTTCCTATTGGAATCTAGGTCATTTGTGCGGGGCAGCTCAGGGTTCCCCCATGGGGAGAGTTTGGGAACCAGGCCTTTGAGGACAGAAGACTGAGCACATGACTTGGGCTTCGCATTATGCTAAGGCTGAAGGTCATTGCTATAGGGTATGCTTTCCAGAACACCTGTGTACCTCATTGGATGTGACCTCTTGCCTCGGCCCAGGTCAAGATCCCAGGGAAGAGGAATCTAGTTTGACACGGGGCCCTCCCCACTGCAGGGAGCCTTATTCTCCCTTCCTTCAGACAAAAACACAGCCTACTTGTGATCTCAGTCTGTCCAACAAATAAATAAAATCATTATAAATAAATAAATAAATAAATATATTCAGGCATGTTTTATATAGTGATCAAGTGCAATTCTGCAGTGTGGCTCAGGGTTCTTCCATCGGGAGTTTTTGGGAACAAGGCCTCTGAGGTTGGAAGGCTGAGCAGCCGACCACGGCTTCATGTGAGGTATAGGGTTAGGGTTAGGGTTAGGGTTAGGGTTAGGGTTATGTTTAGGTGAGGGTCAGAGTAAGGGTTTGGGTTATGGCTTAGGAACAAGGCATGTCGGAACTGGCCACACAATACTGGCACACCAAGGGCTGAGTTGAGGGTGGGACTCAGCAGAATCCTCAGGCGATGGAATTTTGGACAGGACAGGCCAAGAGGGTGGAATGCCCTCAGGGGAGCATGCTGGTTTCTATATATCTGAAGGTACTGGATAACACAGAAGGAAAGGGTCAGTTTCTGCCTGAGAGGCTGAGTCCTTCCTACAGACTGACTTTCCCATCCACAGGAGGACCTGGGTTCAGTCCTCCGGTGTCCAGAGTCTGATAACATAACCTAGGCTTAGCCTTTGGCTCTGGGAGAATGGCTGACCTGATTTGTCAGGGCAGAATTAGGCTTTCCACGAGACTCAGTTGAGGACGTAGCCCTGGCGGACCATCCTATTCCCGGATTGTGGTGTGGGGGTCCTAGGAAGGTGTTGGTAGAATGATCGGACAGGCAGATTTCTCCCTCCCCGAGGGTCTTCCACAGGGCTTAATTTCCCATTATCATAGTGGGCGGCACCCAGAGGCCTGCGATGTGAAGAAGGAATCCCCTACCTAGAGGGCTACCAGGGCAGGCAACCGGGGATAGAAGTCTGAAGAAGCACCCTCGGGTTAGGGTTAGGCCGATGCACATGGGAGGCCCTACCGGCCCTTGCTGAGGGATCATCAAACTCCTGGTTCCCCCTTCAGGTGGGCACTGCTTGGAGCTGTGTCCCAAGGGGTGCATGCAGATTTCACCTGTTCTACGGATTCAGCTCATTTCTAAAAGGCAAACGTTCCCATTGGGATCTATGGACATTGTGCGGTGCACCTCAGGGTTCCCGCATCTGCAGAGTTCATGGACCAGGCTACTGAGGACAGAAGCCTGAGCATGGGACAGGGGCTTTGCATCAGCATTACCGTGAAGGTTATTTCACAAGTGAATGCTGTTGGTAACACCTGGGTGAGTCAGTGGGTTAGGCCACTGCCTTCAGCTCAGGACATGATCCCAGAGTCCTGGGATGGAGCCCCACATTGGGCTGTCTCCTCAGCAGGGAGCCTTCTTTCCCTTCTCTGGGCGTGCAACACTGCCTACATCTTTTCGCTCCCTGCAAAGTGAAAAAGTAAAATCGTGAAGCAATAAATAAATAAATACATAAATAATAAATATATAAAAGAGAGGGCATGATTTCCTATTGGAATCTAGGTCATTTGTGCGGGGCAGCTCAGGGTTCCCCCATGGGGAGAGTTTGGGAACCAGGCCTTTGAGGACAGAAGTCTGAGCACATGACTTGGGCTTCGCATTATGCTAAGGCTGAAGGTCATTGCTATAGGGTATGCTTTCCAGAACACCTGTGTACCTCATTGGATGTGACCTCTTGCCTCGGCCCAGGTCAAGATCCCAGGGAAGAGGAATCTAGTTTGACACCGGGCCCTCCCCACTGCAGGGAGCCTTATTCCCCCTTCCTTCAGACAAAAACACAGCCTACTTGTAATCTCAGTCTGTCCAACAAATAAATAAAATCATTATAAAAAAATAAATAAATATATTCAGGCATGTTTTATATAGTGATCAAGTGCAATTCTGCAGTGTGGCTCAGGGTTCTTCCATCGGGAGATTTTGGGAACCAGGCATCTGAGGTTGGAAGGCTGAGCAGCCGACCACGGCTTCATGTGAGGTATAGGGTTAGGGTTAGGGTTAGGGTTAGGGTTAGGGTAGGGTTATGTTTAGGTGAGGGTTAGAGTAAGGGTTAGGGTTATGTCTTAGGAACAAGGCATGTCGGAACTGGCCACACAATACTGGCACACCAAGGGCTGAGTTGAGGGTGGGACTCAGCAGAATCCTCAGGCGATGGAATTTTGGACGGGACAGGCCAAGAGGGTGCAATGCCCTCAGGGGAGCATGCTGGTTTCTATATATCTGATGGTACTGGATAGCACAGAAGGAAAGGGTCAGTTTCTGCCTGAGAGGCTGAGTCCTTCCTACAGACTGACTTTCCCATCCACAGGAGGACCTGGGTTCAGTCCTCCAGTGTCCAGAGTCTGAACACGTAACCTAGGCTTAGGGTTTGGCTCTGGGAGAATGGCTGACCTGATTTGTCAGGGCAGAATTAGGCTTTCCACGGGAAAGTTGAGGACGTAGCCCTGGCGGACCATCCTATTCCCGGATTGTGCTGTGTGGATCCTAGGAAGGTGTTGGTAGAATGATCGGACAGGCAGATTTCTCCCTCCCCTAGGGTCTTCCACAGGGCTAAACTTCCCATTTCCCTAGTGGGCGGCACCCAGGGGCCTGCGATGTGAAGAAGGAATCCCCTACCTAGAGGGCTACCAGGGCAGGCAACCGGGGATAGAAGTCTGAAGAAGCACCCACGGGTTAGGGTTAGGCCGATGCACATGGGAGGCCCTACCGGCCCTTGCTGAGGGATCATCAAACTCCTGGTTCCCGCTTCAGGTGGGCGCTCCTTGGAGCTGTGTCCCAAGGGGTGAATGCAGATTTCACCTGTTCTACGGATTCAGCTCATTTCTAAAGGGCAAACGTTCCCATTGGCATCTATGGACATTGTGCGGTGCACCTCAGGGTTCCCGCATCTGCAGTGTTCATCGACCAGGCTACTGAGGACAGAAGCCTGAGCATGGGACAGGGGCTTTGCATCAGGATTACCGTGAAGGTTATTTCACAAGTGAATGCTGTTGGTAACACCTGGGTGAGTCAGTGGGTTAGGCCACTGCCTTCAGCTCAGGACATGATCCCAGAGTCCTGGGATGGAGCCCCACATCGGGCTGTCTCCTCAGCAGGGAGCCTTCTTTCCCTTCTCTGGGCGTACAACACTGCCTACATCTTTTCGCTCCCTGAAAAGTGAAAAAGTAAAATCGTGAAGCAATAAATAAATAAATACATAAATAATAAATATATAAAAGAGAGGGCATGATTTCCTATTGGAATCTAGGTCATTTGTGTGGGGCAGCTCAGGGTTCCCCCATGGGGAGAGTTTGGGAAACAGGCCTTTGAGGACAGAAGACTGAGCACATGACTTGGGCTTCGCATTATGCTAAGGCTGAAGGTCATTGCTATAGGGTATGCTTTCCAGAACACCTGTGTACCTCATTGGATGTGACCTCTTGCCTCGGCCCAGGTCAAGATCCCAGGGAAGAGGAATCTAGTTTGACACCGGGCCCTCCCCACTGCAGGGAGCCTTATTCCCCTTTCCTTCAGACAAAAACACAGCCTACTTGTGATCTCAGTCTGTCCAACAAATAAATAAAATCATTATAAAAAATAAATAAATATATTCAGGCATGTTTTATATAGTGATCAAGTGCAATTCTGCAGTGTGGCTCAGGGTTCTTCCATCGGGAGATTTTGGGAACCAGGCCTCTGAGGTTGGAAGGCTGAGCAGCGGACCACGGCTTCATGTGAGGTATAGGGTTAGGGTTAGGGTTAGGGTTAGGGTTATGTTTAGGTGAGGGTTAGAGTAAGAGTTAGGGTTATGTCTTAGGAACAAGGCATGTCGGAACTGGCCACACAATACTGGCACACCAAGGGCTGAGTTGAGGGTGGGACTCAGCAGAATCCTCAGGCGATGGAATTTTGGACAGGACAGGCCAAGAGGGTGGAATGCCCTCAGGGGAGCATGCTGGTTTCTATATATCTGAAGGTACTGGATAGCACAGAAGGAAAGGGTCAGTTTCTGCCTTAGAGACTGAGTCCTTCCTACCGACTGACTTTCCCATCCACAGGAGGACCTGGGTTCAGTCCTCCGGTGTCCAGAGTCTGATCACGTAACCTAGGCTTAGCCTTTGGCTCTGGGAGAATGGCTGACCTGATTTGTCAGGGCAGAATTAGGCTTTCCACGGGACTCAGTTGAGGACGTAGCCCTGCCGGACCATCCTATTCCCGGATTTTGGTGTGGGGGTCCTAGGATGGTGTTGGTAGAATGATCGGAGAGGCAGATTTCTCCCGCCCCGAGGGTCTTCCACAGGGCTAAATTTTCCATTATCATAGTGGGCGGCACCCAGAAGCCTGCGATGTGAAGATGGAATCCCCTACCTAGAGGGCTACCAGGGCAAGCAACCAGGGATAGAAGTCTGAAGAAGCACCCTCGGGTTAGGGTTAGGCCGATGCACATGGGAGGCCCTACCGGCCCTTGCTGAGGGATCATCAAACTCCTGGTTCCCGCTTCAGGTGGGCACTGCTTGGAGCTGTGTCCCAAGGGGTGCATGCAGATTTCACCTGTTCTACGGATTCAGCTCATTTCTAAAGGGCAAACGTTCCCATTGGGATCTATGGACATTGTGCGGTGCACCTCAGGGTTCCTGCATCTGCAGAGTTCATGGACCAGGCTCCTGAGGACAGAAGCCTGAGCATGGGAAGGGGCTTTGCATCAGGATTACCGTGAAGGTTATTTCACAAGTGAATGCTGTTGGTAACACCTGGGTGAGTCAGTGGTTTAGGCCATTGCCTTCAGCTCAGGACATGATCCAAGAGTCCTGGGATGGAGCCCCACATCGGGCTGTCTCCTCAGCAGGGAGCCTTCTTTCCCTTCTCTGGGCGTGCAATACTGCCTACATCTTTTCACGCCCTGTAAAATGAAAAAGTAAAATCTTGAGGCAATAAATAAATAAATACATAAATAATAAATATATAAAAAAGAGGGCATGATTTCCTATTGGAATCTAGGTCATTTGTGCGGGGCAGCTCAGGGTTCCCCCATGGGGAGAATTTGGGACCAGGCCTTTGAGGACAGAAGTCTGAGCACATGACTTGGGATTCGCATTATGCTAAGGCTGAAGGTCATTGCTATAGGGTATGCTTTCCAGAACACCTGTGTACCTCATTGGATGTGACCTCTTGCCTCGGCCCAGGTCAAGATCCCAGGGAAGAGGAATCTAGTTTGACACCGGGCCCTCCCCACTGCAGGGAGCCTTATTCCCCCTTCCTTCAGACAAAAACACAGCCTACTTGTGATCTCAGTCTGTCCAACAAATAAATAAAATCATTATAAAAAAATAAATAAATATATTCAGGCATGTTTTATATAGTGATCAAGTGCAATTCTGCAGTGTGGCTCAGGGTTCTTCCATCGGGAGATTTTGGGAACCAGGCCTCTGAGGTTGGAAGGCTGAGCAGCCGACCACGGCTTCATGTGAGGTATAGGGTTAGGGTTAGGGTTAGGGTTAGGGTTAGGGTTACGGTTAGGGTTAGGGTTATGTTTAGGTGAGGGTTAGAGTAATGGTTAGGGTTATGTCTTAGGAACAAGGCATGTCGGAACTGGCCAAACAATACTGGCACACCAAGGGCTGAGTTGAGGGTGGGACTCAGCAGAATCCTCAGGCGATGGAATTTTGGACGGGACAGGCCAAGAGGGTGGAATGCCCTCAGGGGAGCATGCTGGTTTCTATATATCTGATGGTACTGGATAGCACAGAAGGAAAGGGTCAGTTTCTGCCTGAGAGGCTGAGTCCTTCCTACAGACTGACTTTCCCATCCACAGGAGGACCTGGGTTCAGTCCTCCAGTGTCCAGAGTCTGAACACGTAACCTAGGCTTAGGGTTTGGCTCTGGGAGAATGGCTGACCTGATTTGTCAGGGCAGAATTAGGCTTTCCACGGGAAAGTTGAGGACGTAGCCCTGGCGGACCATCCTATTCCCGGATTGTGCTGTGTGGGTCCTAGGAAGGTGTTGGTAGAATGATCGGAGAGGCAGATTTCTCCCACCCCGAGGGTCTTCCACAGGGCTAAATTTCCCATTATCATAGTGGGCGGCACCCAGAAGCCTGCGATGTGAAGATGGAATCCCCTACCTAGAGGGCTACCAGGTCAAGCAACCAGGGATAGAAGTCTGAAGAAGCACCCTCGGGTTAGGGTTAGGCCAATGCACATGGGAGGCCCTACCGGCCCTTGCTGAGGGATCATCAAACTCCTGGTTCCCGCTTCAGGTGGGCCCTACTTGGAGCTGTGTCCCAAGGGGTGCATGCAGATTTCACCTGTTCTACGGATTCAGCTCATTTCTAAAGGGCAAACGTTCCCATTGGGATCTATGGACATTGTGCGGTGCACCTCAGGGTTCCCGCATCTGCAGAGTTCATGGACCAGGCTACTGAAGACAGAAGCCTGAGCATGGGACAGGGGCTTTGCATCAGGAATACCGTGAAGGTTATTTCACAAGTGAATGCTGTTGGTAACACCTGGGTGAGTCAGTGGGTTAGGCCACTGCCTTCAGCTCAGGACATGATCCCAGAGTCCTGGGATGGAGCCCCACATCGGGCTGTCTCCTCAGCAGGGAGCCTTCTTTCCTTTCTCTGGGCGTGCAACACTGCCTACATCTTTTCGCTCCCTGCAAAGTGAAAAAGTAAAATCTTGAAGCAATAAATAAATAAATACGTAAATAATAAATATATAAAAGGGAGGGCATGATTTCCTATTGGAATCTAGGTCATTTGTGCGGGGCAGCTCAGGGTTCCCCCATGGGGAGAGTTTGGGAACCAGGCCTTTGGGGACAGAAGACTGAGCACATGACTTGGGCTTTGCATTATGCTAAGGCTGAAGGTCATTGCTATAGGGTATGCGTTCCAGAACACCTGTGTACCTCATTGGATGTGACCTCTTGCCTCGGCCCAGGTCAAGATCCCCGGGAAGAGGAATCTAGTTTGACACCGGGCCCTCCCCACTGCAGGGAGCCTTATTTCCCCTTCCTTCAGACAAAAACACAGCCTACTTGTGATCTCAGTCTGTCCAACAAATAAATAAAATCATTATAAAAAAATGAATAAATATATTCAGGCATGTTTTATATAGTGATCAAGTGCAATTCTGCAGTGTGGCTCAGGGTTCTTCCATCGGGAGATTTTGGGAACCAGGCCTCTGAGGTTGGAAGGCTGAGCAGCCGACCACGGCTTCATGTGAGGTATAGGGTTAGGGTTAGGGTTAGGGTTAGGGTTACATTTAGGGTTAGGGTTATGTTTAGGTGAGGGTTAGAGTAATGGTTAGGGTTATGTCTTAGGAACAAGGCATGTCGGAACTGGCCACACAATACTGGCACACCAAGGGCACACCAAGGGCTGAGTTGAGGGTGGGACTCAGCAGAATCCTCAGGCGATGGAATTTTGGACGGGACAGGCTAAGAGGGTGGAATGCCCTCAGGGGAGCATGCTGGTTTCTATATATCTGATGGTACTGGATAGCACAGAAGGAAAGGGTCAGTTTCTGCCTGAGAGGCTGAGTCCTTCCTACAGACTGACTTTCCCATCCACAGGAGGACCTGGGTTCAGTCCTCCGGTGTCCAGAGTCTGATCACGTAACCTAGGCTTAGCCTTTGGCTCTGGGAGAATGGCTGACCTGATTTGTCAGGGCAGAATTAGGCTTTCCACGGGACTCAGTTGAGAACGTAGCCCTGGCGGAACCAGGCCTCTGCGGTTGGAAGGCTGAGCAGCCGACCACGGCTTCATGTGAGGTATAGGGTTAAGGTTGGGGTTAGGGTTAGGGTTAGGGTTATGTTTAGGTGAAGGTTAGAGTAAGGGTTAGGGTTATGTCTTAGGAACAAGGCATGTCGGATCTGGCCACACAATACTGGCACACCAAGGTCTGAGTTGAAGGTGGGACTCAGCAGAATCCTCAGGCGATGGAATTTTGGACGGGACAGGCCAAGAGGGTGGAATGCCCTCAGGGGAGCATGCTGGTTTCTATATATCTGAAGGTACTGGATAGCACAGAAGGAGAGGGTCAGTTTCTGCCTGAGAGGCTGAGTCCTTCCTACAGACTGACTTTCCCATCCACAGGAGGACCTGGGTTCAGTACTCCGGTGTCCAGAGTCTGATCACGTAACCTAGGCTTAGCCTAGGCTCTGGGAGAATGGCTGACCTGATTTGTCAGGGCAGAATTACGCTTTCCACGGGACTCAGTTGAGAACGTAGCCCTGGCGGACCATCCTATTCCCGGATTGTGGTGTGGGGGTCCTAGGAAGGTGTTGGTAGAATGATCGGACAGGCAGATTTCTCCCTCCCCGAGGGTCTTCCACAGGGCTAAACTTCCCATTTGTCTAGTGGGCGGCACCCAGAGGCCTGCGATGTGAAGAAGGAATCCCCTACCTAGAGGGCTACCAGGGTAGGCAACCGGGGATAGAAGTCTGAAGAAGCACCCTCGGGTTAGGGTTAGGCCGATGCACATGGGAGGCCCTACCGGCCCTTGCTGAGGGATCATCAAACTCTTGGTTCCCGCTTCAGGTGGGCGCTCCTTGGAGCTGTGTCCCAAGGGTTGCATGCAGATTTCACCTGTTCTACGGATTCAGCCCATTTATAAAGGGCAAACGTTCCCATTGGGATCTATGGACATTGTGCGGTGCACCTCAGGGTTCCCGCATCTGCAGAGTTCATGGACCAGGCTACTGAGGACAGAAGCCTGAGCATGGGACAGGGGCTTTGCATCAGGATTACCTTGAAGGTTATTTCACAAGTGAATGCTGTTGGTAACACCTGGGTGAGTCAGTGGGTTAGGCCACTGCCTTCAGATCAGGACATGATCCCAGAGTCCTGGGATGGAGCCCCACATCGGGCTGTCTCCTCAGCAGGGAGCCTTCTTTCCCTTCTCTGGGCGTACAACACTGCCTACATCTTTTCGCTCCCTGAAAAGTGAAAAAGTAAAATCGTGAAGCAATAAATAAATAAATACATAAATAATAAATATATAAAAGAGAGGGCATGATTTCCTATTGGAATCTAGGTCATTTGTGTGGGGCAGCTCAGGGTTCCCCCATGGGGAGAGTTTGGGAAACAGGCCTTTGAGGACAGAAGACTGAGCACATGACTTGGGCTTCGCATTATGCTAAGGCTGAAGGTCATTGCTATAGGGTATGCTTTCCAGAACACCTGTGTACCTCATTGGATGTGACCTCTTGCCTCGGCCCAGGTCAAGATCCCAGGGAAGAGGAATCTAGTTTGACACCGGGCCCTCCCCACTGCAGGGAGCCTTATTCCCCTTTCCTTCAGACAAAAACACAGCCTACTTGTGATCTCAGTCTGTCCAACAAATAAATAAAATCATTATAAAAAATAAATAAATATATTCAGGCATGTTTTATATAGTGATCAAGTGCAATTCTGCAGTGTGGCTCAGGGTTCTTCCATCGGGAGATTTTGGGAACCAGGCCTCTGAGGTTGGAAGGCTGAGCAGCGGACCACGGCTTCATGTGAGGTATAGGGTTAGGGTTAGGGTTAGGGTTAGGGTTATGTTTAGGTGAGGGTTAGAGTAAGAGTTAGGGTTATGTCTTAGGAACAAGGCATGTCGGAACTGGCCACACAATACTGGCACACCAAGGGCTGAGTTGAGGGTGGGACTCAGCAGAATCCTCAGGCGATGGAATTTTGGACAGGACAGGCCAAGAGGGTGGAATGCCCTCAGGGGAGCATGCTGGTTTCTATATATCTGAAGGTACTGGATAGCACAGAAGGAAAGGGTCAGTTTCTGCCTTAGAGACTGAGTCCTTCCTACCGACTGACTTTCCCATCCACAGGAGGACCTGGGTTCAGTCCTCCGGTGTCCAGAGTCTGATCACGTAACCTAGGCTTAGCCTTTGGCTCTGGGAGAATGGCTGACCTGATTTGTCAGGGCAGAATTAGGCTTTCCACGGGACTCAGTTGAGGACGTAGCCCTGCCGGACCATCCTATTCCCGGATTTTGGTGTGGGGGTCCTAGGATGGTGTTGGTAGAATGATCGGAGAGGCAGATTTCTCCCACCCCGAGGGTCTTCCACAGGGCTAAATTTTCCATTATCATAGTGGGCGGCACCCAGAAGCCTGCGATGTGAAGATGGAATCCCCTACCTAGAGGGCTACCAGGGCAAGCAACCAGGGATAGAAGTCTGAAGAAGCACCCTCGGGTTAGGGTTAGGCCGATGCACATGGGAGGCCCTACCGGCCCTTGCTGAGGGATCATCAAACTCCTGGTTCCCGCTTCAGGTGGGCACTGCTTGGAGCTGTGTCCCAAGGGGTGCATGCAGATTTCACCTGTTCTACGGATTCAGCTCATTTCTAAAGGGCAAACGTTCCCATTGGGATCTATGGACATTGTGCGGTGCACCTCAGGGTTCCTGCATCTGCAGAGTTCATGGACCAGGCTCCTGAGGACAGAAGCCTGAGCATGGGAAGGGGCTTTGCATCAGGATTACCGTGAAGGTTATTTCACAAGTGAATGCTGTTGGTAACACCTGGGTGAGTCAGTGGTTTAGGCCATTGCCTTCAGCTCAGGACATGATCCAAGAGTCCTGGGATGGAGCCCCACATCGGGCTGTCTCCTCAGCAGGGAGCCTTCTTTCCCTTCTCTGGGCGTGCAATACTGCCTACATCTTTTCACGCCCTGTAAAATGAAAAAGTAAAATCTTGAGGCAATAAATAAATAAATACATAAATAATAAATATATAAAAAAGAGGGCATGATTTCCTATTGGAATCTAGGTCATTTGTGCGGGGCAGCTCAGGGTTCCCCCATGGGGAGAATTTGGGACCAGGCCTTTGAGGACAGAAGTCTGAGCACATGACTTGGGATTCGCATTATGCTAAGGCTGAAGGTCATTGCTATAGGGTATGCTTTCCAGAACACCTGTGTACCTCATTGGATGTGACCTCTTGCCTCGGCCCAGGTCAAGATCCCAGGGAAGAGGAATCTAGTTTGACACCGGGCCCTCCCCACTGCAGGGAGCCTTATTCCCCCTTCCTTCAGACAAAAACACAGCCTACTTGTGATCTCAGTCTGTCCAACAAATAAATAAAATCATTATAAAAAAATAAATAAATATATTCAGGCATGTTTTATATAGTGATCAAGTGCAATTCTGCAGTGTGGCTCAGGGTTCTTCCATCGGGAGATTTTGGGAACCAGGCCTCTGAGGTTGGAAGGCTGAGCAGCCGACCACGGCTTCATGTGAGGTATAGGGTTAGGGTTAGGGTTAGGGTTAGGGTTAGGGTTACGGTTAGGGTTAGGGTTATGTTTAGGTGAGGGTTAGAGTAATGGTTAGGGTTATGTCTTAGGAACAAGGCATGTCGGAACTGGCCAAACAATACTGGCACACCAAGGGCTGAGTTGAGGGTGGGACTCAGCAGAATCCTCAGGCGATGGAATTTTGGACGGGACAGGCCAAGAGGGTGGAATGCCCTCAGGGGAGCATGCTGGTTTCTATATATCTGATGGTACTGGATAGCACAGAAGGAAAGGGTCAGTTTCTGCCTGAGAGGCTGAGTCCTTCCTACAGACTGACTTTCCCATCCACAGGAGGACCTGGGTTCAGTCCTCCAGTGTCCAGAGTCTGAACACGTAACCTAGGCTTAGGGTTTGGCTCTGGGAGAATGGCTGACCTGATTTGTCAGGGCAGAATTAGGCTTTCCACGGGAAAGTTGAGGACGTAGCCCTGGCGGACCATCCTATTCCCGGATTGTGCTGTGTGGGTCCTAGGAAGGTGTTGGTAGAATGATCGGAGAGGCAGATTTCTCCCACCCCGAGGGTCTTCCACAGGGCTAAATTTCCCATTATCATAGTGGGCGGCACCCAGAAGCCTGCGATGTGAAGATGGAATCCCCTACCTAGAGGGCTACCAGGTCAAGCAACCAGGGATAGAAGTCTGAAGAAGCACCCTCGGGTTAGGGTTAGGCCAATGCACATGGGAGGCCCTACCGGCCCTTGCTGAGGGATCATCAAACTCCTGGTTCCCGCTTCAGGTGGGCCCTACTTGGAGCTGTGTCCCAAGGGGTGCATGCAGATTTCACCTGTTCTACGGATTCAGCTCATTTCTAAAGGGCAAACGTTCCCATTGGGATCTATGGACATTGTGCGGTGCACCTCAGGGTTCCCGCATCTGCAGAGTTCATGGACCAGGCTACTGAAGACAGAAGCCTGAGCATGGGACAGGGGCTTTGCATCAGGAATACCGTGAAGGTTATTTCACAAGTGAATGCTGTTGGTAACACCTGGGTGAGTCAGTGGGTTAGGCCACTGCCTTCAGCTCAGGACATGATCCCAGAGTCCTGGGATGGAGCCCCACATCGGGCTGTCTCCTCAGCAGGGAGCCTTCTTTCCTTTCTCTGGGCGTGCAACACTGCCTACATCTTTTCGCTCCCTGCAAAGTGAAAAAGTAAAATCTTGAAGCAATAAATAAATAAATACGTAAATAATAAATATATAAAAGGGAGGGCATGATTTCCTATTGGAATCTAGGTCATTTGTGCGGGGCAGCTCAGGGTTCCCCCATGGGGAGAGTTTGGGAACCAGGCCTTTGGGGACAGAAGACTGAGCACATGACTTGGGCTTTGCATTATGCTAAGGCTGAAGGTCATTGCTATAGGGTATGCGTTCCAGAACACCTGTGTACCTCATTGGATGTGACCTCTTGCCTCGGCCCAGGTCAAGATCCCCGGGAAGAGGAATCTAGTTTGACACCGGGCCCTCCCCACTGCAGGGAGCCTTATTTCCCCTTCCTTCAGACAAAAACACAGCCTACTTGTGATCTCAGTCTGTCCAACAAATAAATAAAATCATTATAAAAAAATGAATAAATATATTCAGGCATGTTTTATATAGTGATCAAGTGCAATTCTGCAGTGTGGCTCAGGGTTCTTCCATCGGGAGATTTTGGGAACCAGGCCTCTGAGGTTGGAAGGCTGAGCAGCCGACCACGGCTTCATGTGAGGTATAGGGTTAGGGTTAGGGTTAGGGTTAGGGTTACGTTTAGGGTTAGGGTTATGTTTAGGTGAGGGTTAGAGTAATGGTTAGGGTTATGTCTTAGGAACAAGGCATGTCGGAACTGGCCACACAATACTGGCACACCAAGGGCACACCAAGGGCTGAGTTGAGGGTGGGACTCAGCAGAATCCTCAGGCGATGGAATTTTGGACGGGACAGGCTAAGAGGGTGGAATGCCCTCAGGGGAGCATGCTGGTTTCTATATATCTGATGGTACTGGATAGCACAGAAGGAAAGGGTCAGTTTCTGCCTGAGAGGCTGAGTCCTTCCTACAGACTGACTTTCCCATCCACAGGAGGACCTGGGTTCAGTCATCCGGTGTCCAGAGTCTGATCACGTAACCTAGGCTTAGCCTTTGGCTCTGGGAGAATGGCTGACCTGATTTGTCAGGGCAGAATTAGGCTTTCCACGGGACTCAGTTGAGAACGTAGCCCTGGCGGAACCAGGCCTCTGCGGTTGGAAGGCTGAGCAGCCGACCACGGCTTCATGTGAGGTATAGGGTTAAGGTTGGGGTTAGGGTTAGGGTTAGGGTTATGTTTAGGTGAAGGTTAGAGTAAGGGTTAGGGTTATGTCTTAGGAACAAGGCATGTCGGATCTGGCCACACAATACTGGCACACCAAGGTCTGAGTTGAAGGTGGGACTCAGCAGAATCCTCAGGCGATGGAATTTTGGACGGGACAGGCCAAGAGGGTGGAATGCCCTCAGGGGAGCATGCTGGTTTCTATATATCTGAAGGTACTGGATAGCACAGAAGGAGAGGGTCAGTTTCTGCCTGAGAGGCTGAGTCCTTCCTACAGACTGACTTTCCCATCCACAGGAGGACCTGGGTTCAGTACTCCGGTGTCCAGAGTCTGATCACGTAACCTAGGCTTAGCCTAGGCTCTGGGAGAATGGCTGACCTGATTTGTCAGGGCAGAATTACGCTTTCCACGGGACTCAGTTGAGAACGTAGCCCTGGCGGACCATCCTATTCCCGGATTGTGGTGTGGGGGTCCTAGGAAGGTGTTGGTAGAATGATCGGACAGGCAGATTTCTCCCTCCCCGAGGGTCTTCCACAGGGCTAAACTTCCCATTTGTCTAGTGGGCGGCACCCAGAGGCCTGCGATGTGAAGAAGGAATCCCCTACCTAGAGGGCTACCAGGGTAGGCAACCGGGGATAGAAGTCTGAAGAAGCACCCTCGGGTTAGGGTTAGGCCGATGCACATGGGAGGCCCTACCGGCCCTTGCTGAGGGATCATCAAACTCTTGGTTCCCGCTTCAGGTGGGCGCTCCTTGGAGCTGTGTCCCAAGGGTTGCATGCAGATTTCACCTGTTCTACGGATTCAGCCCATTTATAAAGGGCAAACGTTCCCATTGGGATCTATGGACATTGTGCGGTGCACCTCAGGGTTCCCGCATCTGCAGAGTTCATGGACCAGGCTACTGAGGACAGAAGCCTGAGCATGGGACAGGGGCTTTGCATCAGGATTACCTTGAAGGTTATTTCACAAGTGAATGCTGTTGGTAACACCTGGGTGAGTCAGTGGGTTAGGCCACTGCCTTCAGCTCAGGACATGATCCCAGAGTCCTGGGATGGAGCCCCACATCGGTCTGTCTCCTCAGCAGGGAGCCTTCTTTCCCTTCTCTGGGCAAGCAACACTGCCTACATCTTTTCGCTCCCTGCAAAGTGAAAAAGTAAAATCTTGAAGCAATAAATAAATAAATAAATAAATAAATAATAAATATATAAAAGAGAGGGCATGAATTCCTATTGGAATCTAGGTCATTTGTGCGGGGCAGCTCAGGGTTCCCCCATGGGGAGAGTTTGGGAACCAGGCCTTTGAGGACAGAAGACTGAGCACATGACTTGGGCTTCGCATTATGCTAAGGCTGAAGGTCATTGCTATAAAGTATGCTTTCCAGAAAAAGTGTGTACCTCATTGGATGTGACCTCTTCCCTCGGCCCAGGTCAAGATCCCAGGGAAGAGGAATCTAGTTTGACACCGGGCCCTCCCCACTGCAGGGAGCCTCATTCCCCTTTCCTTCAGACAAAAACAAGGCCTACTTGTGATCTCAGTCTGTCCAATAAATAAATGAAATCATTATAAAAAAAATATATTCAGGCATGTTTTATATAGTGATCAAGTGCAATTCTGCAGTGTGGCTCAGGGTTCTTCCATCGGGAGATTTTGGGAACCAGGCCTCTGAGGTTGGAAAGCTGAGCAGCGACCACGGCTTGATGTGAGGTATAGGGTAAGGGTTAGGATTAGGGTTAGGGTTAAGGTTATGTTTATGTGAGGGTTAGAGTAAGGGTTAGGGTTATGTCTTAGGAACAAGGCATGTCGGAACTGGCCACACAATACTGGCACACCAAGGGCTGAGTTGAGGGTGGGACTCAGCAGAATCCTCAGGCGATGGAATTTTGGACGGGACAGGTCAAGAGGGTGGAATGCCCTCAGGGGAGCATGCTGGTTTCTATATATCTGAAGGTACTGGATAGCACAGAAGGAAAGGGTCAGTTTCTGCCTGAGAGGCTGAGTCCTTCCTACAGACTGACTTTCCCATCCACAGGAGGACCTGGGTTCAGTCCTCCGGTGTCCAGAGTCTGATCACGTAACCTAGGCTTAGAGTTTGGCTCTGGGAGAATGGCTGACCTGATTTGTCAGGGCAGAATTAGGCTTTCCACGGGACTGAGTTGAGGACGTAGCCCTGGCGGACCATCCTATTCCCGGATTGTGCTGTGGGGGTCCTAGGAAGGTGTTGGTAGAATGATCGGACCGGCAGATTTCTCCCGCCCCGAGGGTCTTCCACAGCGCTAAATTTGCCATTATCATAGTGGGCGGCACCCAAAAGCCTGTGATGTGAAGAAGGAATCCCCTACCTAGAGGGCTACCAGGGCAGGAAACCGGGGATAGAAGGCTGAAGAAGCACCCTCGGGTTAGGGTTAGGCCGATGCACATGGGAGACCCTATCGGCCCTTGCTGAGGGATCATCAAACTCCTGGTTCCCGCTTCAGGTGGGCGCTCCTTGGAGCTGTGTCCCAAGGGGTGCATGCAGTTTTCACCTGTTCTACGGATTCAGCTCATTTCTAAAGGGCAAACGTTCCCATTGGGATCTATGGACATTGTGCGGTGCACCTCAGGGTTCCCGCATCTGCAGAGTTCATGGACCAGGCTACTGAGGACAGAAGCCTGAGCATGGGACAGGGGCTTTGCATCAGGATTACCTTGAAGGTTATTTCACAAGTGAATGCTTTGGTAACACCTTGGTGATTCAGTGCGTTAGGCCACTGCCTTCAGCTCAGGACATGATCCCAGAGTCCTGGGATGGAGCCCCACATCGGGCTGTCTTCTCAGCAGGGAGCCTTCTTTCCCTTCTCTGGGCGTGCAACACTGCCTACATCTTTTCGCTCCCTGCAAATTGAAAAAGTAAAATCTTGAAGCAATGAATAAATAAATATATAAATAATAAATATATAAAAGAGAGGGCATGATTTCCTATTGGAATCTAGGTCATTTGTGCGGGGCAGCTCAGGGTTCCCCCATGGGGAGAGTTTGGGAACCAGGCCTTTGAGGACAGAAGACTGAGCACATGACTTGGGCTTCGCATTATGCTAAGGTTGAAGGTCATTGGTTAGGGTATGCTTTCCAGAACACCTGTGTACTTCATTGGATGTGACCTCTTGCCTCGACCCAGGTCAAGATCCCAGGGAAGAGGAATCTAGTTTGACACCGGGCACTCCCCACTGCAGGGAGCCTCATTCCCCCTTCCTTCAGACAAAAACACAGCCTACTTGTGATCTCAGTCTGTCCAACAAATAAATGAAATCATTATAAAAAAAAAATATATTCAGGCATGTTTTATATAGTGATCAAGTGCAATTCTGCAGTGTGGCTCAGGGTTCTTTCATCGGGAGATTTTGGGCTCCAGGCCTCTGAGGTTGGAAGGCTGAGCATCCGACCACGGCTTCATGTGAGGTATAGGGTTAAGGTTGGGGTTAGGGTTAGGGTTAAGGTTATGTTTAGGTGAGGTTTAGAGTAAGGGTTAGGGTTATGTCTTAGGAACAAGGCATGTCAGAACTGGCCACACAATACTGGCACACCAAGGGCTGAGTTGAGGGTGGGACTCAGCAGAATCCTCAGGCGATGGAATTTTGGACGGGACAGGCCAAGAGGGTGGAATGCCCTCAGGGGAGCATGCTGGTTTCTATATAGCTGAAGGTACTGGATAGCACAGAAGGAAAGGGTCAGTTTCTGCCTGAGAGGCTGAGTCCTTCCTACTGACTGACTTTCCCATCCACAGGAGGACCTGGGTTCAGTCCTCCGGTGTCCAGAGTCTGATCATGTAACCTAGGCTTAGGGTTTGGCTCTGGGAGAATGGCTGACCTGATTAGTCAGGGCAGAATTAGGCTTTCCACGGGACTGAGTTGAGGACGTAGCCCTGGCGGACCATCCTATTCCCGGATTGTGCTGTGGGGGTCCTAGGAAGGTGTTGGTAGAATGATCGGACAGGCAGATTTCTCCCGCCCCCAGGGTCTTCCACAGGGCTAAATTTGCCATTATCATAGTGGGCGGCACCCAGAAGCCTGCAATGAGAAGAAGGAATCTCCTTCCTAGAGGGCTACCAGGGCAGGCAACCGGGGATAGAAGTCTGAAGAAGCACCCTCGGGTTAGGGTTAGGCCGATGCACATGGGAGGCCCTACCGGCCCTTGCTGAGGGATCATCAAACTCCTGGTTCCCGCTTCAGGTGGGCGCTCCTTGGAGCTGTGTCCCAAGGGTTGCATGCAGTTTTCACCTGTTCTACGGATTCAGCTCATTTCTAAAGGGCAAACGTTCCCATTGGGATCTATGGACATTGTGCGGTGCACCTCAGGGTTCCCGCATCTGCAGAGTTCATGGACCAGGCTACTGAGGACAGAAGCCTGAGCATGGGACAGGGGCTTTGCATCAGGATTACCTTGAAGGTTATTTCACAAGTGAATGCTTTGGTAACACCTTGGTGATTCAGTGCGTTAGGCCACTGCCTTCAGCTCAGGACATGATCCCAGAGTCCTGGGATGGAGCCCCACATCGGGCTGTCTTCTCAGCAGGGAGCCTTCTTTCCCTTCTCTGGGCGTGCAACACTGCCTACATCTTTTCGCTCCCTGCAAATTGAAAAAGTAAAATCTTGAAGCAATGAATAAATAAATATATAAATAATAAATATATAAAAGAGAGGGCATGATTTCCTATTGGAATCTAGGTCATTTGTGCGGGGCAGCTCAGGGTTCCCCCATGGGGAGAGTTTGGGAACCAGGCCTTTGAGGACAGAAGACTGAGCACATGACTTGGGCTTCGCATTATGCTAAGGTTGAAGGTCATTGGTTAGGGTATGCTTTCCAGAACACCTGTGTACTTCATTGGATGTGACCTCTTGCCTCGACCCAGGTCAAGATCCCAGGGAAGAGGAATCTAGTTTGACACCGGGCACTCCCCACTGCAGGGAGCCTCATTCCCCCTTCCTTCAGACAAAAACACAGCCTACTTGTGATCTCAGTCTGTCCAACAAATAAATGAAATCATTATAAAAAAAAATATATTCAGGCATGTTTTATATAGTGATCAAGTGCAATTCTGCAGTGTGGCTCAGGGTTCTTTCATCGGGAGATTTTGGGCTCCAGGCCTCTGAGGTTGGAAGGCTGAGCATCCGACCACGGCTTCATGTGAGGTATAGGGTTAAGGTTGGGGTTAGGGTTAGGGTTAAGGTTATGTTTAGGTGAGGTTTAGAGTAAGGGTTAGGGTTATGTCTTAGGAACAAGGCATGTCAGAACTGGCCACACAATACTGGCACACCAAGGGCTGAGTTGAGGGTGGGACTCAGCAGAATCCTCAGGCGATGGAATTTTGGACGGGACAGGCCAAGAGGGTGGAATGCCCTCAGGGGAGCATGCTGGTTTCTATATAGCTGAAGGTACTGGATAGCACAGAAGGAAAGGGTCAGTTTCTGCCTGAGAGGCTGAGTCCTTCCTACTGACTGACTTTCCCATCCACAGGAGGACCTGGGTTCAGTCCTCCGGTGTCCAGAGTCTGATCATGTAACCTAGGCTTAGGGTTTGGCTCTGGGAGAATGGCTGACCTGATTAGTCAGGGCAGAATTAGGCTTTCCACGGGACTGAGTTGAGGACGTAGCCCTGGCGGACCATCCTATTCCCGGATTGTGCTGTGGGGGTCCTAGGAAGGTGTTGGTAGAATGATCGGACAGGCAGATTTCTCCCGCCCCCAGGGTCTTCCACAGGGCTAAATTTGCCATTATCATAGTGGGCGGCACCCAGAAGCCTGCAATGAGAAGAAGGAATCTCCTTCCTAGAGGGCTACCAGGGCAGGCAACCGGGGATAGAAGTCTGAAGAAGCACCCTCGGGTTAGGGTTAGGCCGATGCACATGGGAGGCCCTACCGGCCCTTGCTGAGGGATCATCAAACTCCTGGTTCCCGCTTCAGGTGGGCGCTCCTTGGAGCTGTGTCCCAAGGGTTGCATGCAGATTTCACCTGTTCTACGGATTCAGCTCATTTCTAAAGGGCAAACGTTCCCATTGGGATCTATGGACATTGTGCGGTGCACCTCAGGGTTCCCGCATCTGCAGAGTTCCTGGACCAGGCTACTGAAGACAGAAGCCTGAGCATAGGACAGGGCCTTTGCATCAGGATTACCGTGATGGTTATTTCACAAGTGAATGCTGTTGGTAACACCTGGGTGAGTCAGTGGGTTAGGCCACTGCCTTCAGCTCAGGACATGATCCCAGAGTCCTGGGATGGAGCCCCACATTGGGCTATCTCCTCAGCAGGGAGCCTTCTTTCCTTTCTCTGGGCGTGCAACACTGCCTACATCTTTTCGCTCCCTGCAAAATGAAAAAGTAAAATCTTGAAGCAATAAATTAAAAAATAAATAAATAATAAATATATAAAAGAGAGGGCATGATTTCCTATTGGAATCTAGGTCATTTGTGCGGGGCAGCTCAGGGTTCCCCCATGGGGAGAGTTGGGAACCAGGCCTTTGAGGACAGAAGACTGAGCACATGACATGGGCTTCGCATTATGCTAAGGCTGAAGGTCATTGCTATAGGGTATGCTTTCCAGAACACCTGTGTACCTCATTGGATGTGACCTCTTGCCTCGGCCCAGGTCAAGATCCCAGGGAAGAGGAATCTAGTTTGACACCGGGCCCTCCCCACTGCAGGGAGCCTTATTCCCACTTCCTTCAGACAAAAACACAGCCTACTTGTGATCTCAGTCAGTCCAACAAATAAATGAAATCATTATAAAAAAATAAATAAATATATTCAGGCATGTTTTATATAGTGATCAAGTGCAATTCTGCAGTGTGGCTCAGGGTTCTTCCATCGGGAGATTTTGGGAACCAGGCCTCTAAGGTTGGAAGGCTGAGCAGCCGACCACGGCTTCATGTGAGGTATAGGGTTAAGGTTGGGGTTAGGGTTAGGGTTAGGGTTATGTTTAGGTGAAGGTTAGACTAAGGGTTAGGGTTATGTCTTAGGAACAAGGCATGTCGGATCTGGCCACACAATACTGGCACACCAATGTCTGAGTTGAAGGTGGGACTCAGCAGAATCCTCAGGCGATGGAATTTTGGACGGGACAGGCCAAGAGGGTGGAATGCCCTCAGGGGAGCATGCTGGTTTCTATATATCTGAAGGTACTGGATAGCACAGAAGGAAAGGGTCAGTTTCTGCCTGAGAGGCTGAGTCCTTCCTACAGACTGACTTTCCCATCCACAGGAGAACCTGGGTTCAGTACTCCGGTGTCCAGAGTCTGATCACGTAACCTAGGCTTAGCCTTTGGCTCTGGGAGAATGGCTGACCTGATTTGTCAGGGCAGAATTAGGCTTTCCACGGGACTCAGTTGAGAACGTAGCCCTGGCGGACCATCCTATTCCCGGATTGTGGTGTGGGGGTCCTAGGAAGGTGTTGGTAGAATGATCGGACAGGCAGATTTCTCCCTCCCCGAGGGTCTTCCACAGGGCTAAACTTCCCATTTGTCTAGTGGACGGCACCCAGAGGCCTGCGATGTGAAGAAGGAATCCCCTACCTAGAGGGCTACCAGGGCAGGCAACCGGGGATAGAAGTCTGAAGAAGCACCCTCGGGTTAGGGTTAGGCCGATGCACATGGGAGGCCCTACCGGCCCTTGCTGAGGGATCATCAAATCCTGGTTCCCGCTTCAGGTGGGCGCTCCTTGGAGCTGTGTCCCAAGGGGTGCATGCAGATTTCACCTGTTCTACAGATTCAGCTCATTTCTAAAGGGCAAAAGTTCCCATTGGGATCTATGACATTGTGCGGTGCACCTCAGGGTTCCCGCATCTGCAGAGTTCATGGACCAGGCTACTGAGGACAGAAGCCTGAGCATGGGACAGGGGCTGTGCATCAGGATTACCGTGAAGGTTATTTCACAAGTGAATGCTGTTGGTAACACCTGGGTGAGTCAGTGGGTTAGGCCACTGCCTTCAGCTCAGGACATGAATCCAGAGTCCTGGGATGGAGCCCCACATCGGGCTGTCTCCTCAGCAGGGAGCCTTCTTTCCCTTCTCTGGGCGTGCAAAACTGCCTACATCTTTTCGCTCCCTGCAAAGTGAAAAAGTAAAATCGTGAAGCAATAAATAAATAAATACATAAATAATAAATATATAAAAGAGAGGGCATGATTTCCTATTGGAATCTAGGTCATTTGTGCGGGGCAGCTCAGGGTTCCCCCATGGGGAGAGTTTGGGAACCAGGCCTTTGAGGACAGAAGTCTGAGCACATGACTTGGGCTTCGCATTATGCTAAGGCTGAAGGACATTGCTATAGGGTATGCTTTCCAGAACACCTGTGTACCTCATTGGATGTGACCTCTTGCCTCGGCCCAGGTCAAGATCCCAGGGAAGAGGAATCTAGTTTGACACCGGGCCCTCCCCACTGCAGGGAGCCTTATTCCCCCTTCCTTCAGACAAAAACACAGCCTACTTGTAATCTCAGTCTGTCCAACAAATAAATAAAATCATTATAAAAAAATAAATAAATATATTCAGGCATGTTTTATATAGTGATCAAGTGCAATTCTGCAGTGTGGCTCAGGGTTCTTCCATCGGGAGATTTTGGGAACCAGGCATCTGAGGTTGGAAGGCTGAGCAGCCGACCACGGCTTCATGTGAGGTATAGGGTTAGGGTTAGGGTTAGGGTTAGGGTTAGGGTAGGGTTATGTTTAGGTGAGGGTTAGAGTAAGGGTTAGGGTTATGTCTTAGGAACAAGGCATGTCGGAACTGGCCACACAATACTGGCACACCAAGGGCTGAGTTGAAGGTGGGACTCAGCAGAATCCTCAGGCGATGGAATTTTGGACAGGACAGGCCAAGAGGGTGGAATGCCCTCAGGGGAGCATGCTGGTTTCTATATATCTGAAGGTACTGGATAGCACAGAAGGAAAGGGTCAGTTTCTGACTCAGAGGCTGAGCCCTCCTACAGACTGACTTTCCCATCCACAGGTGGACCTGGGTTCAGTCCTCCGGTGTCCAGAGTCTGATCACGTAACCTAGGCTTAGCCTTTGGCTCTGGGAGAATGGCTGACCTGATTTGTCAGGGCAGAATTAGGCTTTCCACGGGACTCAGTTGAGGACGTAGCCCTGGCGGACCATCCTATTCCCGGATTGTGGTGTGGGGGTCCTAGGAACGTGTTGGTAGAATGATCGGACAGGGAGATTTCTCCCTCCTCGAGTGTCTTCCACAGGGCTAAACTTCCCATTTGCCTAGTGGGCGGCAGCCAGAAGCCTGCGATGTGAAGAAGGAATCCCCTACCTAGAGGGCTACCAGGGCAGGAAACCGGGGATAGAAGTCTGAAGAAGCACCCTCGGGTTAGGGTTAGGCCGATGCACATGGGAGGCCCTACCGGCCCTTGCTGAGGGATCATCAAACTCCTGGTTCCCGCTTCAGGTGGGCGCTCCTTGGAGCTGTGTCCCAAGTGGTGCATGCAGATTTCACCTGTTCTACGGATTCAGCTCATTTCTAAAGGGCAAACGTTCCCATTGGGATATATGGACATTGCGGTGCACCTCAGGGTTCCCGCATCTGCAGAGTTCATGGACCAGGCTACTGAGGACAGAAGCCTGAGCATGGGACAGGGGCTTTGCATCAGGATTCCCGTGAAGGTTATTTCACAAGTGAATGCTGTTGGTAACACCTGGGTGAGTCAGTGGGTTAGGCCACTGCCTTCAGCTCAGGACATGATCCCAGAGTCCTGGGATGGAGCCCCACATCGGGCTGTCTCCTCAGCAGGGAGCCTTCTTTCCCTTCTCTGGGCGTGCAACACTGCCTACATCTTTTCGCTCCCTGCAAAGTGAAAAAGTAAAATCTTGAAGCAATAAATAAATAAATAAATAAATAATAAATATATAAAAGAGAGGGCATGATTTCCTATTGGAATCTAGGTCATTTGTGCGGGGCAGCTCAGGGTTCCCCCATGGGGAGAGTTTGGGAACCAGGCCTTTGAGGACAGAAGACTGAGCACATGACTTGGGCTTCGCATTATGCTAAGGCTGAAGGTCATTGCTATAGGGTATGCTTTCCAGAACACCTGTGTACCTCATTGGATGTGACCTCTTGCCTCGGCCCAGGTCAAGATCCCAGGGAAGAGGAATCTAGTTTGACACGGGGCCCTCCCCACTGCAGGGAGCCTTATTCTCCCTTCCTTCAGACAAAAACACAGCCTACTTGTGATCTCAGTCTGTCCAACAAATAAATAAAATCATTATAAATAAATAAATAAATAAATATATTCAGGCATGTTTTATATAGTGATCAAGTGCAATTCTGCAGTGTGGCTCAGGGTTCTTCCATCGGGAGTTTTTGGGAACAAGGCCTCTGAGGTTGGAAGGCTGAGCAGCCGACCACGGCTTCATGTGAGGTATAGGGTTAGGGTTAGGGTTAGGGTTAGCGTTAGGGTTATGTTTAGGTGAGGGTTAGAGTAAGGGTTTGGGTTATGGCTTAGGAACAAGGCATGTCGGAACTGGCCACACAATACTGGCACACCAAGGGCTGAGTTGAGGGTGGGACTCAGCAGAATCCTCAGGCGATGGAATTTTGGACAGGACAGGCCAAGAGGGTGGAATGCCCTCAGGGGAGCATGCTGGTTTCTATATATCTGAAGGTACTGGATAACACAGAAGGAAAGGGTCAGTTTCTGCCTGAGAGGCTGAGTCCTTCCTACAGACTGACTTTCCCATCCACAGGAGGACCTGGGTTCAGTCCTCCGGTGTCCAGAGTCTGATAACATAACCTAGGCTTAGCCTTTGGCTCTGGGAGAATGGCTGACCTGATTTGTCAGGGCAGAATTAGGCTTTCCACGAGACTCAGTTGAGGACGTAGCCCTGGCGGACCATCCTATTCCCGGATTGTGGTGTGGGGGTCCTAGGAAGGTGTTGGTAGAATGATCGGACAGGCAGATTTCTCCCTCCCCGAGGGTCTTCCACAGGGCTTAATTTCCCATTATCATAGTGGGCGGCACCCAGAGGCCTGCGATGTGAAGAAGGAATCCCCTACCTAGAGGGCTACCAGGGCAGGCAACCGGGGATAGAAGTCTGAAGAAGCACCCTCGGGTTAGGGTTAGGCCGATGCACATGGGAGGCCCTACCGGCCCTTGCTGAGGGATCATCAAACTCCTGGTTCCCCCTTCAGGTGGGCACTGCTTGGAGCTGTGTCCCAAGGGGTGCATGCAGATTTCACCTGTTCTACGGATTCAGCTCATTTCTAAAAGGCAAACGTTCCCATTGGGATCTATGGACATTGTGCGGTGCACCTCAGGGTTCCCGCATCTGCAGAGTTCATGGACCAGGCTACTGAGGACAGAAGCCTGAGCATGGGACAGGGGCTTTGCATCAGCATTACCGTGAAGGTTATTTCACAAGTGAATGCTGTTGGTAACACCTGGGTGAGTCAGTGGGTTAGGCCACTGCCTTCAGCTCAGGACATGATCCCAGAGTCCTGGGATGGAGCCCCACATTGGGCTGTCTCCTCAGCAGGGAGCCTTCTTTCCCTTCTCTGGGCGTGCAACACTGCCTACATCTTTTCGCTCCCTGCAAAGTTAAAAAGTAAAATCGTGAAGCAATAAATAAATAAATACATAAATAATAAATATATAAAAGAGAGGGCATGATTTCCTATTGGAATCTAGGTCATTTGTGCGGGGCAGCTCAGGGTTCCCCCATGGGGAGAGTTTGGGAACCAGGCCTTTGAGGACAGAAGTCTGAGCACATGACTTGGGCTTCGCATTATGCTAAGGCTGAAGGTCATTGCTATAGGGTATGCTTTCCAGAACACCTGTGTACCTCATTGGATGTGACCTCTTGCCTCGGCCCAGGTCAAGATCCCAGGGAAGAGGAATCTAGTTTGACACCGGGCCCTCCCCACTGCAGGGAGCCTTATTCCCCCTTCCTTCAGACAAAAACACAGCCTACTTGTAATCTCAGTCTGTCCAACAAATAAATAAAATCATTATAAAAAAATAAATAAATATATTCAGGCATGTTTTATATAGTGATCAAGTGCAATTCTGCAGTGTGGCTCAGGGTTCTTCCATCGGGAGATTTTGGGAACCAGGCATCTGAGGTTGGAAGGCTGAGCAGCCGACCACGGCTTCATGTGAGGTATAGGGTTAGGGTTAGGGTTAGGGTTAGGGTTAGGGTAGGGTTATGTTTAGGTGAGGGTTAGAGTAAGGGTTAGGGTTATGTCTTAGGAACAAGGCATGTCGGAACTGGCCACACAATACTGGCACACCAAGGGCTGAGTTGAGGGTGGGACTCAGCAGAATCCTCAGGCGATGGAATTTTGGACGGGACAGGCCAAGAGGGTGCAATGCCCTCAGGGGAGCATGCTGGTTTCTATATATCTGATGGTACTGGATAGCACAGAAGGAAAGGGTCAGTTTCTGCCTGAGAGGCTGAGTCCTTCCTACAGACTGACTTTCCCATCCACAGGAGGACCTGGGTTCAGTCCTCCAGTGTCCAGAGTCTGAACACGTAACCTAGGCTTAGGGTTTGGCTCTGGGAGAATGGCTGACCTGATTTGTCAGGGCAGAATTAGGCTTTCCACGGGAAAGTTGAGGACGTAGCCCTGGCGGACCATCCTATTCCCGGATTGTGCTGTGTGGATCCTAGGAAGGTGTTGGTAGAATGATCGGACAGGCAGATTTCTCCCTCCCCTAGGGTCTTCCACAGGGCTAAACTTCCCATTTCCCTAGTGGGCGGCACCCAGGGGCCTGCGATGTGAAGAAGGAATCCCCTACCTAGAGGGCTACCAGGGCAGGCAACCGGGGATAGAAGTCTGAAGAAGCACCCACGGGTTAGGGTTAGGCCGATGCACATGGGAGGCCCTACCGGCCCTTGCTGAGGGATCATCAAACTCCTGGTTCCCGCTTCAGGTGGGCGCTCCTTGGAGCTGTGTCCCAAGGGGTGAATGCAGATTTCACCTGTTCTACGGATTCAGCTCATTTCTAAAGGGCAAACGTTCCCATTGGCATCTATGGACATTGTGCGGTGCACCTCAGGGTTCCCGCATCTGCAGTGTTCATCGACCAGGCTACTGAGGACAGAAGCCTGAGCATGGGACAGGGGCTTTGCATCAGGATTACCGTGAAGGTTATTTCACAAGTGAATGCTGTTGGTAACACCTGGGTGAGTCAGTGGGTTAGGCCACTGCCTTCAGCTCAGGACATGATCCCAGAGTCCTGGGATGGAGCCCCACATCGGGCTGTCTCCTCAGCAGGGAGCCTTCTTTCCCTTCTCTGGGCGTACAACACTGCCTACATCTTTTCGCTCCCTGAAAAGTGAAAAAGTAAAATCGTGAAGCAATAAATAAATAAATACATAAATAATAAATATATAAAAGAGAGGGCATGATTTCCTATTGGAATCTAGGTCATTTGTGTGGGGCAGCTCAGGGTTCCCCCATGGGGAGAGTTTGGGAAACAGGCCTTTGAGGACAGAAGACTGAGCACATGACTTGGGCTTCGCATTATGCTAAGGCTGAAGGTCATTGCTATAGGGTATGCTTTCCAGAACACCTGTGTACCTCATTGGATGTGACCTCTTGCCTCGGCCCAGGTCAAGATCCCAGGGAAGAGGAATCTAGTTTGACACCGGGCCCTCCCCACTGCAGGGAGCCTTATTCCCCTTTCCTTCAGACAAAAACACAGCCTACTTGTGATCTCAGTCTGTCCAACAAATAAATAAAATCATTATAAAAAATAAATAAATATATTCAGGCATGTTTTATATAGTGATCAAGTGCAATTCTGCAGTGTGGCTCAGGGTTCTTCCATCGGGAGATTTTGGGAACCAGGCCTCTGAGGTTGGAAGGCTGAGCAGCGGACCACGGCTTCATGTGAGGTATAGGGTTAGGGTTAGGGTTAGGGTTAGGGTTATGTTTAGGTGAGGGTTAGAGTAAGAGTTAGGGTTATGTCTTAGGAACAAGGCATGTCGGAACTGGCCACACAATACTGGCACACCAAGGGCTGAGTTGAGGGTGGGACTCAGCAGAATCCTCAGGCGATGGAATTTTGGACAGGACAGGCCAAGAGGGTGGAATGCCCTCAGGGGAGCATGCTGGTTTCTATATATCTGAAGGTACTGGATAGCACAGAAGGAAAGGGTCAGTTTCTGCCTTAGAGACTGAGTCCTTCCTACCGACTGACTTTCCCATCCACAGGAGGACCTGGGTTCAGTCCTCCGGTGTCCAGAGTCTGATCACGTAACCTAGGCTTAGCCTTTGGCTCTGGGAGAATGGCTGACCTGATTTGTCAGGGCAGAATTAGGCTTTCCACGGGACTCAGTTGAGGACGTAGCCCTGCCGGACCATCCTATTCCCGGATTTTGGTGTGGGGGTCCTAGGATGGTGTTGGTAGAATGATCGGAGAGGCAGATTTCTCCCGCCCCGAGGGTCTTCCACAGGGCTAAATTTTCCATTATCATAGTGGGCGGCACCCAGAAGCCTGCGATGTGAAGATGGAATCCCCTACCTAGAGGGCTACCAGGGCAAGCAACCAGGGATAGAAGTCTGAAGAAGCACCCTCGGGTTAGGGTTAGGCCGATGCACATGGGAGGCCCTACCGGCCCTTGCTGAGGGATCATCAAACTCCTGGTTCCCGCTTCAGGTGGGCACTGCTTGGAGCTGTGTCCCAAGGGGTGCATGCAGATTTCACCTGTTCTACGGATTCAGCTCATTTCTAAAGGGCAAACGTTCCCATTGGGATCTATGGACATTGTGCGGTGCACCTCAGGGTTCCTGCATCTGCAGAGTTCATGGACCAGGCTCCTGAGGACAGAAGCCTGAGCATGGGAAGGGGCTTTGCATCAGGATTACCGTGAAGGTTATTTCACAAGTGAATGCTGTTGGTAACACCTGGGTGAGTCAGTGGTTTAGGCCATTGCCTTCAGCTCAGGACATGATCCAAGAGTCCTGGGATGGAGCCCCACATCGGGCTGTCTCCTCAGCAGGGAGCCTTCTTTCCCTTCTCTGGGCGTGCAATACTGCCTACATCTTTTCACGCCCTGTAAAATGAAAAAGTAAAATCTTGAGGCAATAAATAAATAAATATATAAATAATAAATATATAAAAAAGAGGGCATGATTTCCTATTGGAATCTAGGTCATTTGTGCGGGGCAGCTCAGGGTTCCCCCATGGGGAGAATTTGGGACCAGGCCTTTGAGGACAGAAGTCTGAGCACATGACTTGGGATTCGCATTATGCTAAGGCTGAAGGTCATTGCTATAGGGTATGCTTTCCAGAACACCTGTGTACCTCATTGGATGTGACCTCTTGCCTCGGCCCAGGTCAAGATCCCAGGGAAGAGGAATCTAGTTTGACACCGGGCCCTCCCCACTGCAGGGAGCCTTATTCCCCCTTCCTTCAGACAAAAACACAGCCTACTTGTGATCTCAGTCTGTCCAACAAATAAATAAAATCATTATAAAAAAATAAATAAATATATTCAGGCATGTTTTATATAGTGATCAAGTGCAATTCTGCAGTGTGGCTCAGGGTTCTTCCATCGGGAGATTTTGGGAACCAGGCCTCTGAGGTTGGAAGGCTGAGCAGCCGACCACGGCTTCATGTGAGGTATAGGGTTAGGGTTAGGGTTAGGGTTAGGGTTAGGGTTACGGTTAGGGTTAGGGTTATGTTTAGGTGAGGGTTAGAGTAATGGTTAGGGTTATGTCTTAGGAACAAGGCATGTCGGAACTGGCCAAACAATACTGGCACACCAAGGGCTGAGTTGAGGGTGGGACTCAGCAGAATCCTCAGGCGATGGAATTTTGGACGGGACAGGCCAAGAGGGTGGAATGCCCTCAGGGGAGCATGCTGGTTTCTATATATCTGATGGTACTGGATAGCACAGAAGGAAAGGGTCAGTTTCTGCCTGAGAGGCTGAGTCCTTCCTACAGACTGACTTTCCCATCCACAGGAGGACCTGGGTTCAGTCCTCCAGTGTCCAGAGTCTGAACACGTAACCTAGGCTTAGGGTTTGGCTCTGGGAGAATGGCTGACCTGATTTGTCAGGGCAGAATTAGGCTTTCCACGGGAAAGTTGAGGACGTAGCCCTGGCGGACCATCCTATTCCCGGATTGTGCTGTGTGGGTCCTAGGAAGGTGTTGGTAGAATGATCGGAGAGGCAGATTTCTCCCACCCCGAGGGTCTTCCACAGGGCTAAATTTCCCATTATCATAGTGGGCGGCACCCAGAAGCCTGCGATGTGAAGATGGAATCCCCTACCTAGAGGGCTACCAGGTCAAGCAACCAGGGATAGAAGTCTGAAGAAGCACCCTCGGGTTAGGGTTAGGCCAATGCACATGGGAGGCCCTACCGGCCCTTGCTGAGGGATCATCAAACTCCTGGTTCCCGCTTCAGGTGGGCCCTACTTGGAGCTGTGTCCCAAGGGGTGCATGCAGATTTCACCTGTTCTACGGATTCAGCTCATTTCTAAAGGGCAAACGTTCCCATTGGGATCTATGGACATTGTGCGGTGCACCTCAGGGTTCCCGCATCTGCAGAGTTCATGGACCAGGCTACTGAAGACAGAAGCCTGAGCATGGGACAGGGGCTTTGCATCAGGAATACCGTGAAGGTTATTTCACAAGTGAATGCTGTTGGTAACACCTGGGTGAGTCAGTGGGTTAGGCCACTGCCTTCAGCTCAGGACATGATCCCAGAGTCCTGGGATGGAGCCCCACATCGGGCTGTCTCCTCAGCAGGGAGCCTTCTTTCCTTTCTCTGGGCGTGCAACACTGCCTACATCTTTTCGCTCCCTGCAAAGTGAAAAAGTAAAATCTTGAAGCAATAAATAAATAAATACGTAAATAATAAATATATAAAAGGGAGGGCATGATTTCCTATTGGAATCTAGGTCATTTGTGCGGGGCAGCTCAGGGTTCCCCCATGGGGAGAGTTTGGGAACCAGGCCTTTGGGGACAGAAGACTGAGCACATGACTTGGGCTTTGCATTATGCTAAGGCTGAAGGTCATTGCTATAGGGTATGCGTTCCAGAACACCTGTGTACCTCATTGGATGTGACCTCTTGCCTCGGCCCAGGTCAAGATCCCCGGGAAGAGGAATCTAGTTTGACACCGGGCCCTCCCCACTGCAGGGAGCCTTATTTCCCCTTCCTTCAGACAAAAACACAGCCTACTTGTGATCTCAGTCTGTCCAACAAATAAATAAAATCATTATAAAAAAATGAATAAATATATTCAGGCATGTTTTATATAGTGATCAAGTGCAATTCTGCAGTGTGGCTCAGGGTTCTTCCATCGGGAGATTTTGGGAACCAGGCCTCTGAGGTTGGAAGGCTGAGCAGCCGACCACGGCTTCATGTGAGGTATAGGGTTAGGGTTAGGGTTAGGGTTAGGGTTACATTTAGGGTTAGGGTTATGTTTAGGTGAGGGTTAGAGTAATGGTTAGGGTTATGTCTTAGGAACAAGGCATGTCGGAACTGGCCACACAATACTGGCACACCAAGGGCACACCAAGGGCTGAGTTGAGGGTGGGACTCAGCAGAATCCTCAGGCGATGGAATTTTGGACGGGACAGGCTAAGAGGGTGGAATGCCCTCAGGGGAGCATGCTGGTTTCTATATATCTGATGGTACTGGATAGCACAGAAGGAAAGGGTCAGTTTCTGCCTGAGAGGCTGAGTCCTTCCTACAGACTGACTTTCCCATCCACAGGAGGACCTGGGTTCAGTCCTCCGGTGTCCAGAGTCTGATCACGTAACCTAGGCTTAGCCTTTGGCTCTGGGAGAATGGCTGACCTGATTTGTCAGGGCAGAATTAGGCTTTCCACGGGACTCAGTTGAGAACGTAGCCCTGGCGGAACCAGGCCTCTGCGGTTGGAAGGCTGAGCAGCCGACCACGGCTTCATGTGAGGTATAGGGTTAAGGTTGGGGTTAGGGTTAGGGTTAGGGTTATGTTTAGGTGAAGGTTAGAGTAAGGGTTAGGGTTATGTCTTAGGAACAAGGCATGTCGGATCTGGCCACACAATACTGGCACACCAAGGTCTGAGTTGAAGGTGGGACTCAGCAGAATCCTCAGGCGATGGAATTTTGGACGGGACAGGCCAAGAGGGTGGAATGCCCTCAGGGGAGCATGCTGGTTTCTATATATCTGAAGGTACTGGATAGCACAGAAGGAGAGGGTCAGTTTCTGCCTGAGAGGCTGAGTCCTTCCTACAGACTGACTTTCCCATCCACAGGAGGACCTGGGTTCAGTACTCCGGTGTCCAGAGTCTGATCACGTAACCTAGGCTTAGCCTAGGCTCTGGGAGAATGGCTGACCTGATTTGTCAGGGCAGAATTACGCTTTCCACGGGACTCAGTTGAGAACGTAGCCCTGGCGGACCATCCTATTCCCGGATTGTGGTGTGGGGGTCCTAGGAAGGTGTTGGTAGAATGATCGGACAGGCAGATTTCTCCCTCCCCGAGGGTCTTCCACAGGGCTAAACTTCCCATTTGTCTAGTGGGCGGCACCCAGAGGCCTGCGATGTGAAGAAGGAATCCCCTACCTAGAGGGCTACCAGGGTAGGCAACCGGGGATAGAAGTCTGAAGAAGCACCCTCGGGTTAGGGTTAGGCCGATGCACATGGGAGGCCCTACCGGCCCTTGCTGAGGGATCATCAAACTCTTGGTTCCCGCTTCAGGTGGGCGCTCCTTGGAGCTGTGTCCCAAGGGTTGCATGCAGATTTCACCTGTTCTACGGATTCAGCCCATTTATAAAGGGCAAACGTTCCCATTGGGATCTATGGACATTGTGCGGTGCACCTCAGGGTTCCCGCATCTGCAGAGTTCATGGACCAGGCTACTGAGGACAGAAGCCTGAGCATGGGACAGGGGCTTTGCATCAGGATTACCTTGAAGGTTATTTCACAAGTGAATGCTGTTGGTAACACCTGGGTGAGTCAGTGGGTTAGGCCACTGCCTTCAGCTCAGGACATGATCCCAGAGTCCTGGGATGGAGCCCCACATCGGGCTGTCTCCTCAGCAGGGAGCCTTCTTTCCCTTCTCTGGGCGTACAACACTGCCTACATCTTTTCGCTCCCTGAAAAGTGAAAAAGTAAAATCGTGAAGCAATAAATAAATAAATACATAAATAATAAATATATAAAAGAGAGGGCATGATTTCCTATTGGAATCTAGGTCATTTGTGTGGGGCAGCTCAGGGTTCCCCCATGGGGAGAGTTTGGGAAACAGGCCTTTGAGGACAGAAGACTGAGCACATGACTTGGGCTTCGCATTATGCTAAGGCTGAAGGTCATTGCTATAGGGTATGCTTTCCAGAACACCTGTGTACCTCATTGGATGTGACCTCTTGCCTCGGCCCAGGTCAAGATCCCAGGGAAGAGGAATCTAGTTTGACACCGGGCCCTCCCCACTGCAGGGAGCCTTATTCCCCTTTCCTTCAGACAAAAACACAGCCTACTTGTGATCTCAGTCTGTCCAACAAATAAATAAAATCATTATAAAAAATAAATAAATATATTCAGGCATGTTTTATATAGTGATCAAGTGCAATTCTGCAGTGTGGCTCAGGGTTCTTCCATCGGGAGATTTTGGGAACCAGGCCTCTGAGGTTGGAAGGCTGAGCAGCGGACCACGGCTTCATGTGAGGTATAGGGTTAGGGTTAGGGTTAGGGTTAGGGTTATGTTTAGGTGAGGGTTAGAGTAAGAGTTAGGGTTATGTCTTAGGAACAAGGCATGTCGGAACTGGCCACACAATACTGGCACACCAAGGGCTGAGTTGAGGGTGGGACTCAGCAGAATCCTCAGGCGATGGAATTTTGGACAGGACAGGCCAAGAGGGTGGAATGCCCTCAGGGGAGCATGCTGGTTTCTATATATCTGAAGGTACTGGATAGCACAGAAGGAAAGGGTCAGTTTCTGCCTTAGAGACTGAGTCCTTCCTACCTACTGACTTTCCCATCCACAGGAGGACCTGGGTTCAGTCCTCCGGTGTCCAGAGTCTGATCACGTAACCTAGGCTTAGCCTTTGGCTCTGGGAGAATGGCTGACCTGATTTGTCAGGGCAGAATTAGGCTTTCCACGGGACTCAGTTGAGGACGTAGCCCTGCCGGACCATCCTATTCCCGGATTTTGGTGTGTGGGTCCTAGGATGGTGTTGGTAGAATGATCGGAGAGGCAGATTTCTCCCACCCCGAGGGTCTTCCACAGGGCTAAATTTTCCATTATCATAGTGGGCGGCACCCAGAAGCCTGCGATGTGAAGATGGAATCCCCTACCTAGAGGGCTACCAGGGCAAGCAACCAGGGATAGAAGTCTGAAGAAGCACCCTCGGGTTAGGGTTAGGCCGATGCACATGGGAGGCCCTACCGGCCCTTGCTGAGGGATCATCAAACTCCTGGTTCCCGCTTCAGGTGGGCACTGCTTGGAGCTGTGTCCCAAGGGGTGCATGCAGATTTCACCTGTTCTACGGATTCAGCTCATTTCTAAAGGGCAAACGTTCCCATTGGGATCTATGGACATTGTGCGGTGCACCTCAGGGTTCCTGCATCTGCAGAGTTCATGGACCAGGCTCCTGAGGACAGAAGCCTGAGCATGGGAAGGGGCTTTGCATCAGGATTACCGTGAAGGTTATTTCACAAGTGAATGCTGTTGGTAACACCTGGGTGAGTCAGTGGTTTAGGCCATTGCCTTCAGCTCAGGACATGATCCAAGAGTCCTGGGATGGAGCCCCACATCGGGCTGTCTCCTCAGCAGGGAGCCTTCTTTCCCTTCTCTGGGCGTGCAATACTGCCTACATCTTTTCACGCCCTGTAAAATGAAAAAGTAAAATCTTGAGGCAATAAATAAATAAATACATAAATAATAAATATATAAAAAAGAGGGCATGATTTCCTATTGGAATCTAGGTCATTTGTGCGGGGCAGCTCAGGGTTCCCCCATGGGGAGAATTTGGGACCAGGCCTTTGAGGACAGAAGTCTGAGCACATGACTTGGGATTCGCATTATGCTAAGGCTGAAGGTCATTGCTATAGGGTATGCTTTCCAGAACACCTGTGTACCTCATTGGATGTGACCTCTTGCCTCGGCCCAGGTCAAGATCCCAGGGAAGAGGAATCTAGTTTGACACCGGGCCCTCCCCACTGCAGGGAGCCTTATTCCCCCTTCCTTCAGACAAATACACAGCCTACTTGTGATCTCAGTCTGTCCAACAAATAAATAAAATCATTATAAAAAAATAAATAAATATATTCAGGCATGTTTTATATAGTGATCAAGTGCAATTCTGCAGTGTGGCTCAGGGTTCTTCCATCGGGAGATTTTGGGAACCAGGCCTCTGAGGTTGGAAGGCTGAGCAGCCGACCACGGCTTCATGTGAGGTATAGGGTTAGGGTTAGGGTTAGGGTTAGGGTTAGGGTTACGGTTAGGGTTAGGGTTATGTTTAGGTGAGGGTTAGAGTAATGGTTAGGGTTATGTCTTAGGAACAAGGCATGTCGGAACTGGCCAAACAATACTGGCACACCAAGGGCTGAGTTGAGGGTGGGACTCAGCAGAATCCTCAGGCGATGGAATTTTGGACGGGACAGGCCAAGAGGGTGGAATGCCCTCAGGGGAGCATGCTGGTTTCTATATATCTGATGGTACTGGATAGCACAGAAGGAAAGGGTCAGTTTCTGCCTGAGAGGCTGAGTCCTTCCTACAGACTGACTTTCCCATCCACAGGAGGACCTGGGTTCAGTCCTCCAGTGTCCAGAGTCTGAACACGTAACCTAGGCTTAGGGTTTGGCTCTGGGAGAATGGCTGACCTGATTTGTCAGGGCAGAATTAGGCTTTCCACGGGAAAGTTGAGGACGTAGCCCTGGCGGACCATCCTATTCCCGGATTGTGCTGTGTGGGTCCTAGGAAGGTGTTGGTAGAATGATCGGAGAGGCAGATTTCTCCCACCCCGAGGGTCTTCCACAGGGCTAAATTTCCCATTATCATAGTGGGCGGCACCCAGAAGCCTGCGATGTGAAGATGGAATCCCCTACCTAGAGGGCTACCAGGTCAAGCAACCAGGGATAGAAGTCTGAAGAAGCACCCTCGGGTTAGGGTTAGGCCAATGCACATGGGAGGCCCTACCGGCCCTTGCTGAGGGATCATCAAACTCCTGGTTCCCGCTTCAGGTGGGCCCTACTTGGAGCTGTGTCCCAAGGGGTGCATGCAGATTTCACCTGTTCTACGGATTCAGCTCATTTCTAAAGGGCAAACGTTCCCATTGGGATCTATGGACATTGTGCGGTGCACCTCAGGGTTCCCGCATCTGCAGAGTTCATGGACCAGGCTACTGAAGACAGAAGCCTGAGCATGGGACAGGGGCTTTGCATCAGGAATACCGTGAAGGTTATTTCACAAGTGAATGCTGTTGGTAACACCTGGGTGAGTCAGTGGGTTAGGCCACTGCCTTCAGCTCAGGACATGATCCCAGAGTCCTGGGATGGAGCCCCACATCGGGCTGTCTCCTCAGCAGGGAGCCTTCTTTCCTTTCTCTGGGCGTGCAACACTGCCTACATCTTTTCGCTCCCTGCAAAGTGAAAAAGTAAAATCTTGAAGCAATAAATAAATAAATACGTAAATAATAAATATATAAAAGGGAGGGCATGATTTCCTATTGGAATCTAGGTCATTTGTGCGGGGCAGCTCAGGGTTCCCCCATGGGGAGAGTTTGGGAACCAGGCCTTTGGGGACAGAAGACTGAGCACATGACTTGGGCTTTGCATTATGCTAAGGCTGAAGGTCATTGCTATAGGGTATGCGTTCCAGAACACCTGTGTACCTCATTGGATGTGACCTCTTGCCTCGGCCCAGGTCAAGATCCCCGGGAAGAGGAATCTAGTTTGACACCGGGCCCTCCCCACTGCAGGGAGCCTTATTTCCCCTTCCTTCAGACAAAAACACAGCCTACTTGTGATCTCAGTCTGTCCAACAAATAAATAAAATCATTATAAAAAAATGAATAAATATATTCAGGCATGTTTTATATAGTGATCAAGTGCAATTCTGCAGTGTGGCTCAGGGTTCTTCCATCGGGAGATTTTGGGAACCAGGCCTCTGAGGTTGGAAGGCTGAGCAGCCGACCACGGCTTCATGTGAGGTATAGGGTTAGGGTTAGGGTTAGGGTTAGGGTTACGTTTAGGGTTAGGGTTATGTTTAGGTGAGGGTTAGAGTAATGGTTAGGGTTATGTCTTAGGAACAAGGCATGTCGGAACTGGCCACACAATACTGGCACACCAAGGGCACACCAAGGGCTGAGTTGAGGGTGGGACTCAGCAGAATCCTCAGGCGATGGAATTTTGGACGGGACAGGCTAAGAGGGTGGAATGCCCTCAGGGGAGCATGCTGGTTTCTATATATCTGATGGTACTGGATAGCACAGAAGGAAAGGGTCAGTTTCTGCCTGAGAGGCTGAGTCCTTCCTACAGACTGACTTTCCCATCCACAGGAGGACCTGGGTTCAGTCATCCGGTGTCCAGAGTCTGATCACGTAACCTAGGCTTAGCCTTTGGCTCTGGGAGAATGGCTGACCTGATTTGTCAGGGCAGAATTAGGCTTTCCACGGGACTCAGTTGAGAACGTAGCCCTGGCGGAACCAGGCCTCTGCGGTTGGAAGGCTGAGCAGCCGACCACGGCTTCATGTGAGGTATAGGGTTAAGGTTGGGGTTAGGGTTAGGGTTAGGGTTATGTTTAGGTGAAGGTTAGAGTAAGGGTTAGGGTTATGTCTTAGGAACAAGGCATGTCGGATCTGGCCACACAATACTGGCACACCAAGGTCTGAGTTGAAGGTGGGACTCAGCAGAATCCTCAGGCGATGGAATTTTGGACGGGACAGGCCAAGAGGGTGGAATGCCCTCAGGGGAGCATGCTGGTTTCTATATATCTGAAGGTACTGGATAGCACAGAAGGAGAGGGTCAGTTTCTGCCTGAGAGGCTGAGTCCTTCCTACAGACTGACTTTCCCATCCACAGGAGGACCTGGGTTCAGTACTCCGGTGTCCAGAGTCTGATCACGTAACCTAGGCTTAGCCTAGGCTCTGGGAGAATGGCTGACCTGATTTGTCAGGGCAGAATTACGCTTTCCACGGGACTCAGTTGAGAACGTAGCCCTGGCGGACCATCCTATTCCCGGATTGTGGTGTGGGGGTCCTAGGAAGGTGTTGGTAGAATGATCGGACAGGCAGATTTCTCCCTCCCCGAGGGTCTTCCACAGGGCTAAACTTCCCATTTGTCTAGTGGGCGGCACCCAGAGGCCTGCGATGTGAAGAAGGAATCCCCTACCTAGAGGGCTACCAGGGTAGGCAACCGGGGATAGAAGTCTGAAGAAGCACCCTCGGGTTAGGGTTAGGCCGATGCACATGGGAGGCCCTACCGGCCCTTGCTGAGGGATCATCAAACTCTTGGTTCCCGCTTCAGGTGGGCGCTCCTTGGAGCTGTGTCCCAAGGGTTGCATGCAGATTTCACCTGTTCTACGGATTCAGCCCATTTATAAAGGGCAAACGTTCCCATTGGGATCTATGGACATTGTGCGGTGCACCTCAGGGTTCCCGCATCTGCAGAGTTCATGGACCAGGCTACTGAGGACAGAAGCCTGAGCATGGGACAGGGGCTTTGCATCAGGATTACCTTGAAGGTTATTTCACAAGTGAATGCTGTTGGTAACACCTGGGTGAGTCAGTGGGTTAGGCCACTGCCTTCAGCTCAGGACATGATCCCAGAGTCCTGGGATGGAGCCCCACATCGGTCTGTCTCCTCAGCAGGGAGCCTTCTTTCCCTTCTCTGGGCAAGCAACACTGCCTACATCTTTTCGCTCCCTGCAAAGTGAAAAAGTAAAATCTTGAAGCAATAAATAAATAAATAAATAAATAAATAATAAATATATAAAAGAGAGGGCATGAATTCCTATTGGAATCTAGGTCATTTGTGCGGGGCAGCTCAGGGTTCCCCCATGGGGAGAGTTTGGGAACCAGGCCTTTGAGGACAGAAGACTGAGCACATGACTTGGGCTTCGCATTATGCTAAGGCTGAAGGTCATTGCTATAAAGTATGCTTTCCAGAAAAAGTGTGTACCTCATTGGATGTGACCTCTTCCCTCGGCCCAGGTCAAGATCCCAGGGAAGAGGAATCTAGTTTGACACCGGGCCCTCCCCACTGCAGGGAGCCTCATTCCCCTTTCCTTCAGACAAAAACAAGGCCTACTTGTGATCTCAGTCTGTCCAATAAATAAATGAAATCATTATAAAAAAAATATATTCAGGCATGTTTTATATAGTGATCAAGTGCAATTCTGCAGTGTGGCTCAGGGTTCTTCCATCGGGAGATTTTGGGAACCAGGCCTCTGAGGTTGGAAAGCTGAGCAGCGACCACGGCTTGATGTGAGGTATAGGGTAAGGGTTAGGATTAGGGTTAGGGTTAAGGTTATGTTTATGTGAGGGTTAGAGTAAGGGTTAGGGTTATGTCTTAGGAACAAGGCATGTCGGAACTGGCCACACAATACTGGCACACCAAGGGCTGAGTTGAGGGTGGGACTCAGCAGAATCCTCAGGCGATGGAATTTTGGACGGGACAGGTCAAGAGGGTGGAATGCCCTCAGGGGAGCATGCTGGTTTCTATATATCTGAAGGTACTGGATAGCACAGAAGGAAAGGGTCAGTTTCTGCCTGAGAGGCTGAGTCCTTCCTACAGACTGACTTTCCCATCCACAGGAGGACCTGGGTTCAGTCCTCCGGTGTCCAGAGTCTGATCACGTAACCTAGGCTTAGAGTTTGGCTCTGGGAGAATGGCTGACCTGATTTGTCAGGGCAGAATTAGGCTTTCCACGGGACTGAGTTGAGGACGTAGCCCTGGCGGACCATCCTATTCCCGGATTGTGCTGTGGGGGTCCTAGGAAGGTGTTGGTAGAATGATCGGACCGGCAGATTTCTCCCGCCTCGAGGGTCTTCCACAGCGCTAAATTTGCCATTATCATAGTGGGCGGCACCCAAAAGCCTGTGATGTGAAGAAGGAATCCCCTACCTAGAGGGCTACCAGGGCAGGAAACCGGGGATAGAAGGCTGAAGAAGCACCCTCGGGTTAGGGTTAGGCCGATGCACATGGGAGACCCTATCGGCCCTTGCTGAGGGATCATCAAACTCCTGGTTCCCGCTTCAGGTGGGCGCTCCTTGGAGCTGTGTCCCAAGGGGTGCATGCAGTTTTCACCTGTTCTACGGATTCAGCTCATTTCTAAAGGGCAAACGTTCCCATTGGGATCTATGGACATTGTGCGGTGCACCTCAGGGTTCCCGCATCTGCAGAGTTCATGGACCAGGCTACTGAGGACAGAAGCCTGAGCATGGGACAGGGGCTTTGCATCAGGATTACCTTGAAGGTTATTTCACAAGTGAATGCTTTGGTAACACCTTGGTGATTCAGTGCGTTAGGCCACTGCCTTCAGCTCAGGACATGATCCCAGAGTCCTGGGATGGAGCCCCACATCGGGCTGTCTTCTCAGCAGGGAGCCTTCTTTCCCTTCTCTGGGCGTGCAACACTGCCTACATCTTTTCGCTCCCTGCAAATTGAAAAAGTAAAATCTTGAAGCAATGAATAAATAAATATATAAATAATAAATATATAAAAGAGAGGGCATGATTTCCTATTGGAATCTAGGTCATTTGTGCGGGGCAGCTCAGGGTTCCCCCATGGGGAGAGTTTGGGAACCAGGCCTTTGAGGACAGAAGACTGAGCACATGACTTGGGCTTCGCATTATGCTAAGGTTGAAGGTCATTGGTTAGGGTATGCTTTCCAGAACACCTGTGTACTTCATTGGATGTGACCTCTTGCCTCGACCCAGGTCAAGATCCCAGGGAAGAGGAATCTAGTTTGACACCGGGCACTCCCCACTGCAGGGAGCCTCATTCCCCATTCCTTCAGACAAAAACACAGCCTACTTGTGATCTCAGTCTGTCCAACAAATAAATGAAATCATTATAAAAAAAAAATATATTCAGGCATGTTTTATATAGTGATCAAGTGCAATTCTGCAGTGTGGCTCAGGGTTCTTTCATCGGGAGATTTTGGGCTCCAGGCCTCTGAGGTTGGAAGGCTGAGCATCCGACCACGGCTTCATGTGAGGTATAGGGTTAAGGTTGGGGTTAGGGTTAGGGTTAAGGTTATGTTTAGGTGAGGTTTAGAGTAAGGGTTAGGGTTATGTCTTAGGAACAAGGCATGTCAGAACTGGCCACACAATACTGGCACACCAAGGGCTGAGTTGAGGGTGGGACTCAGCAGAATCCTCAGGCGATGGAATTTTGGACGGGACAGGCCAAGAGGGTGGAATGCCCTCAGGGGAGCATGCTGGTTTCTATATAGCTGAAGGTACTGGATAGCACAGAAGGAAAGGGTCAGTTTCTGCCTGAGAGGCTGAGTCCTTCCTACTGACTGACTTTCCCATCCACAGGAGGACCTGGGTTCAGTCCTCCGGTGTCCAGAGTCTGATCATGTAACCTAGGCTTAGGGTTTGGCTCTGGGAGAATGGCTGACCTGATTAGTCAGGGCAGAATTAGGCTTTCCACGGGACTGAGTTGAGGACGTAGCCCTGGCGGACCATCCTATTCCCGGATTGTGCTGTGGGGGTCCTAGGAAGGTGTTGGTAGAATGATCGGACAGGCAGATTTCTCCCGCCCCCAGGGTCTTCCACAGGGCTAAATTTGCCATTATCATAGTGGGCGGCACCCAGAAGCCTGCAATGAGAAGAAGGAATCTCCTTCCTAGAGGGCTACCAGGGCAGGCAACCGGGGATAGAAGTCTGAAGAAGCACCCTCGGGTTAGGGTTAGGCCGATGCACATGGGAGGCCCTACCGGCCCTTGCTGAGGGATCATCAAACTCCTGGTTCCCGCTTCAGGTGGGCGCTCCTTGGAGCTGTGTCCCAAGGGTTGCATGCAGTTTTCACCTGTTCTACGGATTCAGCTCATTTCTAAAGGGCAAACGTTCCCATTGGGATCTATGGACATTGTGCGGTGCACCTCAGGGTTCCCGCATCTGCAGAGTTCCTGGACCAGGCTACTGAGGACAGAAGCCTGAGCATGGGACAGGGGCTTTGCATCAGGATTACCTTGAAGGTTATTTCACAAGTGAATGCTTTGGTAACACCTTGGTGATTCAGTGCGTTAGGCCACTGCCTTCAGCTCAGGACATGATCCCAGAGTCCTGGGATGGAGCCCCACATCGGGCTGTCTCCTCAGCAGGGAGCCTTCTTTCCTTTCTCTGGGCGTGCAACACTGCCTACATCTTTTCGCTCCCTGCAAAATGAAAAAGTAAAATCTTGAAGCAATAAATTAAAAAATAAATAAATAATAAATATATAAAAGAGAGGGCATGATTTCCTATTGGAATCTAGGTCATTTGTGCGGGGCAGCTCAGGGTTCCCCCATGGGGAGAGTTGGGAACCAGGCCTTTGAGGACAGAAGACTGAGCACATGACATGGGCTTCGCATTATGCTAAGGCTGAAGGTCATTGCTATAGGGTATGCTTTCCAGAACACCTGTGTACCTCATTGGATGTGACCTCTTGCCTCGGCCCAGGTCAAGATCCCAGGGAAGAGGAATCTAGTTTGACACCGGGCCCTCCCCACTGCAGGGAGCCTTATTCCCACTTCCTTCAGACAAAAACACAGCCTACTTGTGATCTCAGTCAGTCCAACAAATAAATGAAATCATTATAAAAAAATAAATAAATATATTCAGGCATGTTTTATATAGTGATCAAGTGCAATTCTGCAGTGTGGCTCAGGGTTCTTCCATCGGGAGATTTTGGGAACCAGGCCTCTAAGGTTGGAAGGCTGAGCAGCCGACCACGGCTTCATGTGAGGTATAGGGTTAAGGTTGGGGTTAGGGTTAGGGTTAGGGTTATGTTTAGGTGAAGGTTAGACTAAGGGTTAGGGTTATGTCTTAGGAACAAGGCATGTCGGATCTGGCCACACAATACTGGCACACCAATGTCTGAGTTGAAGGTGGGACTCAGCAGAATCCTCAGGCGATGGAATTTTGGACGGGACAGGCCAAGAGGGTGGAATGCCCTCAGGGGAGCATGCTGGTTTCTATATATCTGAAGGTACTGGATAGCACAGAAGGAAAGGGTCAGTTTCTGCCTGAGAGGCTGAGTCCTTCCTACAGACTGACTTTCCCATCCACAGGAGAACCTGGGTTCAGTACTCCGGTGTCCAGAGTCTGATCACGTAACCTAGGCTTAGCCTTTGGCTCTGGGAGAATGGCTGACCTGATTTGTCAGGGCAGAATTAGGCTTTCCACGGGACTCAGTTGAGAACGTAGCCCTGGCGGACCATCCTATTCCCGGATTGTGGTGTGGGGGTCCTAGGAAGGTGTTGGTAGAATGATCGGACAGGCAGATTTCTCCCTCCCCGAGGGTCTTCCACAGGGCTAAACTTCCCATTTGTCTAGTGGACGGCACCCAGAGGCCTGCGATGTGAAGAAGGAATCCCCTACCTAGAGGGCTACCAGGGCAGGCAACCGGGGATAGAAGTCTGAAGAAGCACCCTCGGGTTAGGGTTAGGCCGATGCACATGGGAGGCCCTACCGGCCCTTGCTGAGGGATCATCAAATCCTGGTTCCCGCTTCAGGTGGGCGCTCCTTGGAGCTGTGTCCCAAGGGGTGCATGCAGATTTCACCTGTTCTACAGATTCAGCTCATTTCTAAAGGGCAAAAGTTCCCATTGGGATCTATGACATTGTGCGGTGCACCTCAGGGTTCCCGCATCTGCAGAGTTCATGGACCAGGCTACTGAGGACAGAAGCCTGAGCATGGGACAGGGGCTGTGCATCAGGATTACCGTGAAGGTTATTTCACAAGTGAATGCTGTTGGTAACACCTGGGTGAGTCAGTGGGTTAGGCCACTGCCTTCAGCTCAGGACATGAATCCAGAGTCCTGGGATGGAGCCCCACATCGGGCTGTCTCCTCAGCAGGGAGCCTTCTTTCCCTTCTCTGGGCGTGCAACACTGCCTACATCTTTTCGCTCCCTGCAAAGTGAAAAACTAAAATCTTGAAGCAATAAATAAATAAATACATAAATAATAAATATATAAAAGAGAGGGCATGATTTCCTATTGGAATCTAGGTCATTTGTGCGGGGCAGCTCAGGGTTCCCCCATGGGGAGAGTTTGGGAACCAGGCCTTTGAGGACAGAAGACTGAGCACATGACTTGGGCTTCGCATTATGCTAAGGCTGAAGGTCATTGCTATAGGGTATGCTTTCCAGAACACCTGTGTACCTCACTGGATGTGACCTCTTGCCTCGGCCCAGGTCAAGATCCCAAGGAAGAGGAATCTAGTTTGACACCGAGCCCTCCCCACTGCAGGGAGCCTTATTCCCCCTTCCTTCAGACAAAAACACAGCCTACTTGTGATCTCAGTCTGTCCAACAAATAAATAAAATCATTATAAAAAAATATATATTCAGGCATGTTTTATATAGTGATCAAGTGCAATTCTGCAGTGTGGCTCAGGGTTCTTCCATCGGGAGATTTTGGGAACCAGGCCTCTGAGGTTGGAAGGCTGAGCAGCCGACCACGGCTTCATGTGAGGTATAGGGTTAAGGTTGGGGTTAGGGTTAGGGTTAGGGTTATGTTTAGGTGAAGGTTAGAGTAAGGGTTAGGGTTATGTCTTAGGAACAAGGCATGTCGGATCTGGCCACACAATACTGGCACACCAAGGTCTGAGTTGAAGGTGGGACTCAGCAGAATCCTCAGGCGATGGAATTTTGGACGGGACAGGCCAAGAGGGTGGAATGCCCTCAGGGGAGCATGCTGGTTTCTATATATCTGAAGGTACTGGATAGCACAGAAGGAAAGGGTCAGTTTCTGCCTGAGAGGCTGAGTCCTTCCTACAGACTGACTTTCCCATCCACAGGAGGACCTGGGTTCAGTCCTCCGGTGTCCAGAGTCTGATCACGTAACCTAGGCTTAGCCTTTGGCTCTGGGAGAATGGCTGACCTGATTTGTCAGGGCAGAATTAGGCTTTCCACGGGACTCAGTTGAGAACGTAGCCCTGGCGGACCATCCTATTCCCGGATTGTGGTGTGGGGGTCCTAGGAAGGTGTTGGTAGAATGATCGGACAGGCAGATTTCTCCCTCCCCGAGGGTCTTCCACAGGGCTAAACTTCCCATTTGTCTAGTGGGCGGCACCCAGAGGCCTGCGATGTGAAGAAGGAATCCCCTACCTAGAGGGCTACCAGGGTAGGCAACCGGGGATAGAAGTCTGAAGAAGCACCCTCGGGTTAGGGTTAGGCCGATGCACACGGGAGGCCCTACCGGCCCTTGCTGAGGGATCATCAAACTCTTGGTTCCCGCTTCAGGTGGGCGCTCCTTGGAGCTGTGTCCCAAGGGGTGCATGCAGATTTCACCTGTTCTACGGATTCAGCCCATTTCTAAAGGGCAAACGTTCCCATTGGGATCTATGGACATTGTGCGGTGCACCTCAGGGTTCCCGCATCTGCAGAGTTCATGGACCAGGCTACTGAGGACAGAAGCCTGAGCATGGGACAGGGGCTTTGCATCAGGAATACCGTGAAGGTTATTTCACAAGTGAATGCTGTTGGTAACACCTGGGTGAGTCAGTCGGTTAGGCCACTGCCTTCAGCTCAGGACATGATCCCAGAGTCCTGGGATGGAGCCCCACATCGGGCTGTCTCCTCAGCAGGGAGCCTTCTTTCCTTTCTCTGGGCGTGCAACACTGCCTACATCTTTTCGCTCCCTGCAAAGTTAAAAAGTAAAATCTTGAAGCAATAAATAAATAAATACGTAAATAATAAATATATAAAAGAGAGGGCATGATTTCCTATTGGAATCTAGGTCATTTGTGCTGGGCAGCTCAGGGTTCCCCCATGGGGAGAGTTTGGGAACCAGGCCTTTGAGGACAGAAGACTGAGCACATGACTTGGGCTTCGCATTAAGCTAAGGCTGAAGGTCATTGCTATAGGGTATGCTTTCCAGAACACCTGTGTACCTCATTGGATGTGACCTCTTGCCTCGGCCCAGGTCAAGATCCCAGGGAAGAGGAATCTAGTTTGACACCGGGCCCTCCCCACTACAGGGAGCCTTATTCCCCCTTCCTTCAGACAAAAACACAGCCTACTTGTGATCTCAGTCTGTCCAACAAATGAATAAAATCATTATAAATAAAACAATAAATATATTCAGGCATGTTTTATATAGTGATCATGTGCAATTCTGCAGTGTGGCTCAGGGTTCTTCCATCGGGAGATTTTGGGAACCAGGCCTCTGAGGTTGGAAGGCTGAGCAGCCGACCACGGCTTCATGTGAGGTATAGGGTTAGGGTTAGGGTTAGGGTTAGGGTTAGGGTTACGGTTAGGGTTAGGGTTATGTTTAGGTGAGGGTTAGAGTAAGGGTTAGGGTTCTGTCTTAGGAACAAGGCATGTCGGAACTGGCCACACAATACTGGCACACCAAGGGCTGAGTTGAGGGTGGGACTCAGCAGAATCCTCAGGCGATGGAATTTTGGATGGGACAGGCCAAGAGGGTGGAATGCCCTCAGGGGAGCATGCTGGTTTCTATATATCTGAAGGTACTGGATAGCTCAGAAGGAAAGGGTCAGTTTCTGCCTGAGAGGCTGAGTCCTTCCTACAGACTGACTTTCCCATCCACAGGAGGACCTGGGTTCAGTCCTCCGGTGTCCAGAGTCTGATCACGTAACCTAGGCTTAGCCTTTGCCTCTGGGAGAATGGCTGACCTGATTTGTCAGGGCAGAATTAGGCTTTCCACGGGTCTCAGTTGAGGACGTAGCCCTGACGGACCATCCTATTCCCGGATTGTGGTGTGGGGGTCCTAGGAAGGTGTTGGTAGAATGATCGGACAGGCAGATTTCTCCCGCCCCGAGGGTCTTCCACAGGGCTAAATTTCCCTTTATCATAATGGGCGGCACCCAGAGGCCTGCGATGTGAAGAAGGAATCCCCTACCTAGAGGGCTACCAGGGCAGGCAACCGGGGATAGAAGTCTGAAGAAGCACCCTCGGGTTAGGGTTAGGCCGATGCACATGGGAGGCCCTACCGGCCCTTGCTGAGGGATCATCAAACTCCTGGTTCCCGCTTCAGGTGGGCGCTCCTTGGAGCTGTGTCCCAAGGGGTGCATGCAGATTTCACCTGTTCTACAGATTCAGCTCATTTCTAAAGGGCAAAAGTTCCCATTGGGATCTATGACATTGTGCGGTGCACCTCAGGGTTCCCGCATCTGCAGAGTTCATGGACCAGGCTACTGAGGACAGAAGCCTGAGCATGGGACAGGGGCTGTGCATCAGGATTACCGTGAAGGTTATTTCACAAGTGAATGCTGTTGGTAACACCTGGGTGAGTCAGTGGGTTAGGCCACTGCCTTCAGCTCAGGACATGAATCCAGAGTCCTGGGATGGAGCCCCACATCGGGCTGTCTCCTCAGCAGGGAGCCTTCTTTCCCTTCTCTGGGCGTGCAACACTGCCTACATCTTTTCGCTCCCTGCAAAGTGAAAAACTAAAATCTTGAAGCAATAAATAAATAAATACATAAATAATAAATATATAAAAGAGAGGGCATGATTTCCTATTGGAATCTAGGTCATTTGTGCGGGGCAGCTCAGGGTTCCCCCATGGGGAGAGTTTGGGAACCAGGCCTTTGAGGACAGAAGACTGAGCACATGACTTGGGCTTCGCATTATGCTAAGGCTGAAGGTCATTGCTATAGGGTATGCTTTCCAGAACACCTGTGTACCTCACTGGATGTGACCTCTTGCCTCGGCCCAGGTCAAGATCCCAAGGAAGAGGAATCTAGTTTGACACCGAGCCCTCCCCACTGCAGGGAGCCTTATTCCCCCTTCCTTCAGACAAAAACACAGCCTACTTGTGATCTCAGTCTGTCGAACAAATAAATAAAATCATTATAAAAAAATATATATTCAGGCATGTTTTATATAGTGATCAAGTGCAATTCTGCAGTGTGGCTCAGGGTTCTTCCATCGGGAGATTTTGGGAACCAGGCCTCTGAGGTTGGAAGGCTGAGCAGCCGACCACGGCTTCATGTGAGGTATAGGGTTAAGGTTGGGGTTAGGGTTAGGGTTAGGGTTATGTTTAGGTGAAGGTTAGAGTAAGGGTTAGGGTTATGTCTTAGGAACAAGGCATGTCGGATCTGGCCACACAATACTGGCACACCAAGGTCTGAGTTGAAGGTGGGACTCAGCAGAATCCTCAGGCGATGGAATTTTGGACGGGACAGGCCAAGAGGGTGGAATGCCCTCAGGGGAGCATGCTGGTTTCTATATATCTGAAGGTACTGGATAGCACAGAAGGAAAGGGTCAGTTTCTGCCTGAGAGGCTGAGTCCTTCCTACAGACTGACTTTCCCATCCACAGGAGGACCTGGGTTCAGTCCTCCGGTGTCCAGAGTCTGATCACGTAACCTAGGCTTAGCCTTTGGCTCTGGGAGAATGGCTGACCTGATTTGTCAGGGCAGAATTAGGCTTTCCACGGGACTCAGTTGAGAACGTAGCCCTGGCGGACCATCCTATTCCCGGATTGTGGTGTGGGGGTCCTAGGAAGGTGTTGGTAGAATGATCGGACAGGCAGATTTCTCCCTCCCCGAGGGTCTTCCACAGGGCTAAACTTCCCATTTGTCTAGTGGGCGGCACCAAGAGGCCTGCGATGTGAAGAAGGAATCCCCTACCTAGAGGGCTACCAGGGTAGGCAACCGGGGATAGAAGTCTGAAGAAGCACCCTCGGGTTAGGGTTAGGCCGATGCACACGGGAGGCCCTACCGGCCCTTGCTGAGGGATCATCAAACTCTTGGTTCCCGCTTCAGGTGGGCGCTCCTTGGAGCTGTGTCCCAAGGGGTGCATGCAGATTTCACCTGTTCTACGGATTCAGCCCATTTCTAAAGGGCAAACGTTCCCATTGGGATCTATGGACATTGTGCGGTGCACCTCAGGGTTCCCGCATCTGCAGAGTTCATGGACCAGGCTACTGAGGACAGAAGCCTGAGCATGGGACAGGGGCTTTGCATCAGGAATACCGTGAAGGTTATTTCACAAGTGAATGCTGTTGGTAACACCTGGGTGAGTCAGTCGGTTAGGCCACTGCCTTCAGCTCAGGACATGATCCCAGAGTCCTGGGATGGAGCCCCACATCGGGCTGTCTCCTCAGCAGGGAGCCTTCTTTCCTTTCTCTGGGCGTGCAACACTGCCTACATCTTTTCGCTCCCTGCAAAGTTAAAAAGTAAAATCTTGAAGCAATAAATAAATAAATACGTAAATAATAAATATATAAAAGAGAGGGCATGATTTCCTATTGGAATCTAGGTCATTTGTGCTGGGCAGCTCAGGGTTCCCCCATGGGGAGAGTTTGGGAACCAGGCCTTTGAGGACAGAAGACTGAGCACATGACTTGGGCTTCGCATTAAGCTAAGGCTGAAGGTCATTGCTATAGGGTATGCTTTCCAGAACACCTGTGTACCTCATTGGATGTGACCTCTTGCCTCGGCCCAGGTCAAGATCCCAGGGAAGGGGAATCTAGTTTGACACCGGGCCCTCCCCACTACAGGGAGCCTTATTCCCCCTTCCTTCAGACAAAAACACAGCCTACTTGTGATCTCAGTCTGTCCAACAAATGAATAAAATCATTATAAATAAAACAATAAATATATTCAGGCATGTTTTATATAGTGATCATGTGCAATTCTGCAGTGTGGCTCAGGGTTCTTCCATCGGGAGATTTTGGGAACCAGGCCTCTGAGGTTGGAAGGCTGAGCAGCCGACCACGGCTTCATGTGAGGTATAGGGTTAGGGTTAGGGTTAGGGTTAGGGTTAGGGTTACGGTTAGGGTTAGGGTTATGTTTAGGTGAGGGTTAGAGTAAGGGTTAGGGTTCTGTCTTAGGAACAAGGCATGTCGGAACTGGCCACACAATACTGGCACACCAAGGGCTGAGTTGAGGGTGGGACTCAGCAGAATCCTCAGGCGATGGAATTTTGGATGGGACAGGCCAAGAGGGTGGAATGCCCTCAGGGGAGCATGCTGGTTTCTATATATCTGAAGGTACTGGATAGCTCAGAAGGAAAGGGTCAGTTTCTGCCTGAGAGGCTGAGTCCTTCCTACAGACTGACTTTCCCATCCACAGGAGGACCTGGGTTCAGTCCTCCGGTGTCCAGAGTCTGATCCCGTAACCTAGGCTTAGCCTTTGGCGCTGGGAGAATGGCTGACCTGATTTGTCAGGGCAGAATTAGGCTTTCCACGGGTCTCAGTTGAGGACGTAGCCCTGACGGACCATCCTATTCCCGGATTGTGGTGTGGGGGTCCTAGGAAGGTGTTGGTAGAATGATCGGACAGGCAGATTTCTCCCGCCCCGAGGGTCTTCCACAGGGCTAAATTTCCCTTTATCATAATGGGCGGCACCCAGAAGCCTGCGATGGGAAGAAGGAATCCCCTACCTAGAGGGCTACCAGGGCAGGCAACCGGGGATAGAAGTCTGAAGAAGCACCCTCGGGTTAGGGTTAGGCCGATGCACATGGGAGGCCCTACCGGCCCTTGCTGAGGGATCATTAAACTCCTGGTTCCCGCTTCAGGTGGGCGCTCCTTGGAGCTGTGTCCCAAGGGGTGCATGCAGATTTCACCTGTTCTACGGATTCAGCTCATTTCTAAAGGGCAAACGTTCCCATTGGGATCTATGGACATTGTGCGGTGCACCTCAGGCTTCCTGCATCTGCAGAGTTCATGGACCAGGCTACTGAGGACAGAAGCCTGAGCATGGGACAGGGGCTTTGCATCAGGATTACCTTGAAGGTTATTTCACAAGTGAATGCTGTTGGTAACACCTGGGTGAGTCAGTGGGTTAGGCCACTGCCTTCAGCTCAGGACATGATCCCAGAGTCCTGGGATGGAGCCCCACATCGGGCTGTCTCCTCAGCAGGGAGCATTCTTTCCCTTCTCTTGCAACACTGCCTACATCTTTTCGCTCCCTGCAAATTGAAAAAGTAAAATCTTGAAGCAATGAATAAATAAATATATAAATAATAAATATATAAAAGAGAGGGCATGAATTCCTATGGAATCTAGGTCATTTGTGCGGGGCAGCTCAGGGTTCCCCCATGGGGAGAGTTTGGGAACCAGGCCTTTGAGGACAGAAGACTGAGCACATGACTTGGGCTTCGCATTATGCTAAGGCTGAAGGTCATTGCTATAGGGTATGCTTTCCAGAACACCTGAGTACCTCATTGGATGTGACCTCTTGCCTCGACCCAGGTCAAGATCCCAGGGAAGAGGAATCTAGTTTGACACCGGGCCCTCCCCACTGCAGGGAGCCTCATTCCCCCTTACTTCAGACAACAACACAGCCTACTTGTGATCTCAGTCTGTCTAACAAATAAATAAAATCATTATAAAAAAATATATATTCAGGCATGTTTTATATAGTGACCAAGTGCAATTCTGCAGTGTGGCTCAGGGTTCTTCCATCGGGAGATTTTGGGAACCAGGCCTCTGAGGTTGGAAGGCTGAGCAGTCGGCAACGGCTTCATGTGAGGTATTGTGTTAGGGTTAGGGTTAGGGTTATGTTTAGGTGAGGGTTAGAGTAAGGGTTAGGGTTCTGTCTTAGGAACAAGGCATGTCGGACCTGGCCACACAATACTGGCACACCAAGGGCTGAGTTGAGGGTGGGACTCAGCAGAATCCTCAGGCGATGGAATTTTGGATGGGACAGGCCAAGAGGGTGGAATGCCCTCAGGGGAGCATGCTGGTTTCTATATATCTGAAGGTACTGGATAACTCAGAAGGAAAGGGTCAGTTTCTGCCTGAGAGGCTGAGTCCTTCCTACAGACTGACTTTCCCATCCACAGGAGGACCTGGGTTCAGTTCTCCGGTGTCCAGAGTCTGATCACGTAACCTAGGCTTAGCCTTTGCCTCTGGGAGAATGGCTGACCTGATTTGTCAGGGCAGAATTAGGCTTTCCACGGGTCTCAGTTGAGGACGTAGCCCTGACGGACCATCCTATTCCCGGATTGTGGTGTGGGGGTCCTTGGAAGGTGTTGGTAGAATGATCGGACAGGCAGATTTCTCCCGCCCCGAGGGTCTTCCACAGGGCTAAATTTCCCTTTATCATAATGGGCGGCACCCAGAAGCCTGCGATGGGAAGAAGGAATCCCCTACCTAGAGGGCTACCAGGGCAGGCAACCGGGGATAGAAGTCTGAAGAAGCACCCTCGGGTTAGGGTTAGGCCGATGCACATGGGAGGCCCTACCGGCCCTTGCTGAGGGATCATCAACTCCTGGTTCCCGCTTCAGGTGGGCGCTCCTTGGAGCTGTGTCCGAAGGGGTGCATGCAGATTTCACCTGTTCTACGGATTCAGCTCATTTCTAAAGGGCAAACGTTCCCATTGGGATCTATGGACATTGTGCGGTGCACCTCAGGGTTCCCGCATCTGCAGAGTTCATGGACCAGGCTACTGAGGACAGAAGCCTGAGCATGGGACAGGGGCTTTGCATCAGGATTACCTTGAAGGTTATTTCACAAGTGAATGCTGTTGGTAACACCTGGGTGAGTCAGTGGGTTAGGCCACTGCCTTCAGCTCAGGACATGATCCCAGAGTCCTGGGATGGAGCCCCACAACGGGCTGTCTCCTCAGCAGGGAGCCTTCTTTCCCTTCTCTGGGCAAGCAACACTGCCTACATCTTTTCGCTCCCTGCAAAGTGAAAAAGTAAAATCTTGAAGCAATAAATAAATAAATAAATAAATAATAAATATATAAAAGAGAGGGCATGAATTCCTATTGGAATCTAGGTCATTTGTGCGGGGCAGCTCAGGGTTCCCCCATGGGGAGAGTTTGGGAACCAGGCCTTTGAGGACAGAAGACTGAGCACATGACTTGGGCTTCGCATTATGCTAAGGCTGAAGGTCATTGCTATAGGGTATGCTTTCCAGAACACCTGAGTACCTCATTGGATGTGACCTCTTGCCTCGACCCAGGTCAAGATCCCAGGGAAGAGGAATCTAGTTTGACACCGGGCCCTCCCCACTGCAGGGAGCCTCATTCCCCCTTCCTTCAGACAAAAACACAGCCTACTTGTGATCTCAGTCTGTCCAACAAATAAATGAAATCATTATAAAAAAAATATATTCAGGCATGTTTTATATAGTGATCAAGTGCAATTCTGCAGTGTGGCTCAGGGTTCTTTCATCGGGAGATTTTGGGAACCAGGCCTCTGAGGTTGGAAAGCTGAGCAGCCGACCACGGCTTCATGTGAGGTATAGGGTAAGGGTTAGGATTAGGGTTAGGGTTAAGGTTATGTTTAGGTGAGGTTTAGAGTAAGGGTTAGGGTTATGTCTTAGGAACAAGGCATGTCGGAACTGGCCACACAATACTGGCACACCAAGGGCTGAGTTGAGGGTGGGGGTCAGCAGAATCCTCAGGCGATGGAATTTTGGACGGGACAGGCCAAGAGGGTGGAATGCCCTCAGGGGAGCATGCTGGTTTCTATTTAGCTGAAGGTACTTGATAGCACAGAAGGAAAGGGTCAGTTTCTGCCTGAGAGGCTGAGTCCTTCCTACAGACTGACTTTCCCATCCACAGGAGGACCTGGGTTCAGTCCTCCGGTGTCCAGAGTCTGATCACGTAACCTAGGCTTAGGGTTTGGCTCTGGGAGAATGGCTGACCTGATTTGTCAGGGCAGAATTAGGCTTTCCACGGGACTCAGTTGAGGATGTAGCCCTGGCGGACCATCCTATTCCCGGATTGTGGTGTGGGGGTCCTAGGAAGGTGTTGGTAGAATGATCTGACAGGCAGATTTCTCCCGCCCCGAGGTTCTTCCACAGGGCTAAACTTCCCATTTGCCTAGTGGGCGGCACCCAGAGGCCTGCGATGTGAAGAAGGAATCCCCTACCTAGAGGGCTACCAGGGCAGGCAACCGGGGATAGAAGTCTGAAGAAGCACCCTCGGGTTAGGGTTAGGCCGATGCACATGGGAGGCCCTACCGGCCCTTGCTGAGGGATCATCAAACTCCTGGTTCCCGCTTCAGGTGGTCGCTCCTTGGAGCTGTGTCCCATGGGGTGCATGCAGATTTCACCTGTTCTACGGATTCAGCTCATTTCTAAAGGGCAAACGTTCCCATTGGGATCTATGGACATTGTGCGGTGCACCTCAGGGTTCCCGCATCTGCAGAGTTCATGGACCAGGCTACTGAGGACAGAAGCCTGAGCATGGGACAGGGGCTTTGCATCAGGATTACCTTGAAGGTTATTTCACAAGTGAATGCTGTTGGTAACACCTGGGTGAGTCAGTGGGTTAGGCCACTGCCTTCAGCTCAGGACATGATCCCAGAGTCCTGGGATGGAGCCCCACATCGGGCTGTCTCCTCAGCAGGGAGCCTTCTTTCCCTTCTCTGGGCAAGCAACACTGCCTACATCTTTTCGCTCCCTGCAAAGTGAAAAAGTAAAATCTTGAAGCAATAAATAAATAAATAAATAAATAAATAAATAAATAATATATAAAAGAGAGGGCATGAATTCCTATTGGAATCTAGGTCATTTGTGCGGGGCAGCTCAGGGTTCCCCCATGGGGAGAGTTTGGGAACCAGGCCTTTGAGGACAGAAGACTGAGCACATGACTTGGGCTTCGCATTATGCTAAGGCTGAAGGTCATTGCTATAGGGTATGCTTTCCAGAACACCTGTGTACCTCATTGGATGTGACCTCTTGCCTCGGCCCAGGTCCAGATCCCAGGGAAGAGGAATCTAGTTTGACACCGGGCCCTCCCCACTGCAGGGAGCCTTATTCCCCCTTCCTTCAGACAAAACACAGCCTACTTGTGATCTCAGTCTGTCCAACAAATAAATAAAATCATTATAAATAAATAAATAAATATATTCAGGCATGTTTTATATAGTGATCAAATGCAATTCTGCAGTGTGGCTCAGGGTTCTTCCATCGGGAGATTTTTGGGAACCAGGCCTCTGAGGTTGGAAGGCTGAGCAGCCGGCAACGGCTTCAGGTGAGGTATAGGGTAAGGGTTAGGGTTAGGGTTAGGGTAAGGGTTATGTTTAGGTGAGGGTTAGAGTAAGGGTTAGGGTTCTGTCTTAGGAACAAGGCATGTCGGAACTGGCCACACAATACTGGCGCACCAAGGGCTGAGTTGAGGGTGGGACTCAGCAGAATCCTCAGGCGATGGAATTTTGGACGGGACAGGCCAAGAGGGTGGAATGCCCTCAGGGGAGCATGCTGGTTTCTATATATCTGAAGGTACTGGATAGCACAGAAGGAAAGGGTCAGTTTCTGCCTGAGAGGCTGAGTCCTTCCTACAGACTGACTTTCCCATCCACAGGAGGACCTGGGTTCAGTCCTCCGGTGTCCAGAGTCTGATCACGTAACCTAGGCTTAGGATTTGGCTCTGGGAGAATGGCTGACCTGATTTGTCAGGGCAGAATTAGGCTTTCCACGGGTCTCAGTTGAGGACGTAGCCCTGACGGACCATCCTATTCCCGGATTGTGGTGTGGGGGTCCTAGGAATGTGTTGGTAGAATGATGGGACAGGCAGATTTCTCCCGCCCCGAGGTTCTTCCACAGGGCTAAATTTCCCTTTATCATAATGGGCGGCACCCAGAAGCCTGCGATGGGAAGAAGGAATCCCCTACCTAGAGGGCTACCAGGGCAGGCAACCGGGGATAGAAGTCTGAAGAAGCACCCTCGGGTTAGGGTTAGGCCGATGCACATGGGAGGCCCTACCGGCCCTTGCTGAGGGATCATCAAACTCCTGGTTCCCGCTTCAGGTGGGCGCTCCTTGGAGCTGTGTCCCATGGGGTGCATGCAGATTTCACCTGTTCTACGGATTCAGCTCATTTCTAAAGGGCAAACGTTCCCATTGGGATCTATGGACATTGTGCGGTGCACCTCAGGGTTCCCGCATCTGCAGAGTTCATGGACCAGGCTACTGAGGACAGAAGCCTGAGCATGGGACAGGGGCTTTGCATCAGGATTACCTTGAAGGTTATTTCACAAGTGAATGCTGTTGGTAACACCTGGGTGAGTCAGTGGGTTAGGCCACTGCCTTCAGCTCAGGACATGATCCCAGAGTCCTGGGATGGAGCCCCACATCGGGCTGTCTCCTCAGCAGGGAGCCTTCTTTCCCTTCTCTGGGCAAGCAACACTGCCTACATCTTTTCGCTCCCTGCAAAGTGAAAAAGTAAAATCTTGAAGCAATAAATAAATAAATAAATAAATAAATAAATAAATAATATATAAAAGAGAGGGCATGAATTCCTATTGGAATCTAGGTCATTTGTGCGGGGCAGCTCAGGGTTCCCCCATGGGGAGAGTTTGGGAACCAGGCCTTTGAGGACAGAAGACTGAGCACATGACTTGGGCTTCGCATTATGCTAAGGCTGAAGGTCATTGCTATAGGGTATGCTTTCCAGAACACCTGTGTACCTCATTGGATGTGACCTCTTGCCTCGGCCCAGGTCAAGATCCCAGGGAAGAGGAATCTAGTTTGACACCGGGCCCTCCCCACTGCAGGGAGCCTTATTCCCCCTTCCTTCAGACAAAACACAGCCTACTTGTGATCTCAGTCTGTCCAACAAATAAATAAAATCATTATAAATAAATAAATAAATATATTCAGGCATGTTTTATATAGTGATCAAATGCAATTCTGCAGTGTGGCTCAGGGTTCTTCCATCGGGAGATTTTTGGAAACCAGGCCTCTGAGGTTGGAAGGCTGAGCAGCCGGCAACGGCTTCAGGTGAGGTATAGGGTAAGGGTTAGGGTTAGGGTTAGGGTAAGGGTTATGTTTAGGTGAGGGTTAGAGTAAGGGTTAGGGTTCTGTCTTAGGAACAAGGCATGTCGGAACTGGCCACACAATACTGGCGCACCAAGGGCTGAATTGAGGGTCGGACTCAACAGAATCCTCAGGCGATGGAATTTTGGACGGGACAGGCCAAGAGGGTGGAATGCCCTCAGGGGAGCATGCTGGTTTCTATATATCTGAAGGTACTGGATAGCACAGAAGGAAAGGGTCAGTTTCTGCCTGAGAGGCTGAGTCCTTCCTACAGACTGACTTTCCCATCCACAGGAGGACCTGGGTTCAGTCCTCCGGTGTCCAGAGTCGGATCACGTAACCTAGGCTTAGCCTTTGCCTCTGGGAGAATGGCTGACCTGATTTGTCAGGGCAGAATTAGGCTTTCCACGGGTCTCAGTTGAGGACGTAGCCCTGACGGACCATCCTATTCCCGGATTGTGGTGTGGGGGTCCTAGGAATGTGTTGGTAGAATGATGGGACAGGCAGATTTCTCCCGCCCCGAGGGTCTTCCACAGGGCTAAATTTCCCTTTATCATAATGGGCGGCACCCAGAAGCCTGCGATGGGAAGAAGGAATCCCCTACCTAGAGGGCTACCAGGGCAGGCAACCGGGGATAGAAGTCTGAAGAAGCACCCTCGGGTTAGGGTTAGGCCGATGCACATGGGAGGCCCTACCGGACCTTGCTGAGGGATCATCAAACTCCTGGTTCCTGCTTCAGGTAGGCGCTCCTTGGAGCTGTGTCCCAAGGGGTGCATGCAGATTTCACCTGTTCTACGGATTCAGCTCATTTCTAAAGGGCAAACGTTCCCATTGGGATCTATGGACATTGTGCGGTGCACCTCAGGCTTCCTGCATCTGCAGAGTTCATGGACCAGGCTACTGAGGACAGAAGCCTGAGCATGGGACAGGGGCTTTGCATCAGGATTACCTTGAAGGTTATTTCACAAGTGAATGCTGTTGGTAACACCTGGGTGAGTCAGTGGGTTAGGCCACTGCCTTCAGCTCAGGACATGATCCCAGAGTCCTGGATGGAGCCCCACATCAGGCTGTCTCCTCAGCAGGGAGCATTCTTTCCCTTCTCTGGTCTTGCAACACTGCCTACATCTTTTCGCTCCCTGCAAAGTGAAAAAGTAAAATCTTGAAGCAATAAATAAATAAATAAATAAATAATAAATATATAAAAGAGAGGGCATGATTTCCTATTGGAATCTAGTCATTTGTGTGGGGCAGCTCAAGGTTCCCCCATGGGGAGAGTTTGGGAACCAGGCCTTTGGGGACAGAAGACTGAGCACATGACTTGGGCTTCGCATTATGCTAAGGCTGAAGGTCATTGCTATAGGGTATGCTTTCCAGAACACCTGTGTACCTCATTGGATGTGACCTCCTTCCTCGGCCCAGGTCCAGATCCCAGGGAAAAGGAATCTAGTTTGACACCGGGCCCTCCCCACTGCAGGGAGCCTTATTCCCCCTTCCTTCAGACAACAACACAGCCTATTTGTGATCTTAGTCTGTCCAACAAATAAATAAAATCATTATAAAAAATATATATTCAGGCATGTTTTATATAGTGACCAAGTGCAATTCTGCAGTGTGGCTCAGGGTTCTTCCATCGGGAGATTTTGGGAACCAGGCCTCTGAGTTTGGAAGGCTGAGCAGTCGGCAACGGCTTCATGTGAGGTATTGTGTTAGGGTTAGGGTTAGGGTTAGGGTTATGTTTATGTGAGGGATAGAGTAAGGGTTAGGGTTCTGTCTTAGGAACAAGGCATGTCGGACCTGGCCACACAATACTGGCACACCAAGGGCTGAGTTGAGGGTGGGACTCAGCAGAATCCTCAGGCGATGGAATTTTGGATGGGACAGGCCAAGAGGGTGGAATGCCCTCAGGGGAGCATGCTGGTTTCTATATATCTGAAGGTACTGGATAGCTCAGAAGGAAAGGGTCAGTTTCTGCCTGAGAGGCTGAGTCCTTCCTACAGACTGACTTTCCCATCCACAGGAGGACCTGGGTTCAGTCCTCCGGTGTCCAGAGTCTGATCACGTAACCTAGGCTTAGCCTTTGGCTCTGGGAGAATGGCTGACCTGATTTGTCAGGGCAGAATTAGGCTTTCCACGGGTCTCAGTTGAGGACGTAGCCCTGACGGACCATCCTATTCCCGGATTGTGGTGTGGGGGTGCTAGGAAGGTGTTGGTAGAATGATCGGACAGGCAGATTTCTCCCGCCCCGAGGGTCTTCCACAGGGCTAAATTTCCCTTTATCATAATGGGCGGCACCCAGAAGCCTGCGATGGGAAGAAGGAATCCCCTACCTAGAGGGCTACCAGGGCAGGCAACCGGGGATAGAAGTCTGAAGAAGCACCCTCGGGTTAGGGTTAGGCCGATGCACATGGGAGGCCCTACCGGCCCTTGCTGAGGGATCATCAAACTCCTGGTTCCTGCTTCAGGTGGGCGCTCCTTGGAGCTGTGTCCCATGGGGTGCATGCAGATTTCACCTGTTCTACGGATTCAGCTCATTTCTAAAGGGCAAACGTTCCCATTGGGATCTATGGACATTGTGCGGAGCACCTCAGGCTTCCTGCATCTGCAGAGTTCATGGACCAGGCTACTGAGGACAGAAGCCTGAGCATGGGACAGGGGCTTTGCATCAGGATTACCTTGAAGGTTATTTCACAAGTGAATGCTGTTGGTAACACCTGGGTGAGTCAGTGGGTTAGGCCACTGCCTTCAGCTCAGGACATGATCCCAGAGTCCTGGGATGGAGCCCCACATCGGGCTGTCTCCTCAGCAGGGAGCATTCTTTCCCTTCTCTGGTCTTGCAACACTGCCTACATCTTTTCGCTCCCTGCAAATTGAAAAAGTAAAATCTTGAAGCAATGAATAAATAAATATATAAATAATAAATATATAAAAGAGAGGGCATGAATTCCTATGGAATCTAGGTCATTTGTGCGGGGCAGCTCAGGGTTCCCCCATGGGGAGAGTTTGGGAACCAGGCCTTTGAGGACAGAAGACTGAGCACATGACTTGGGCTTCGCATTATGCTAAGGCTGAAGGTCATTGCTATAGGGTATGCTTTCCAGAACACCTGAGTACCTCATTGGATGTGACCTCTTGCCTCGACCCAGGTCAAGATCCCAGGGAAGAGGAATCTAGTTTGACACCGGGCCCTCCCCACTGCAGGGAGCCTCATTCCCCCTTCCTTCAGACAAAAACACAGCCTACTTGTGATCTCAGTCTGTCCAACAAATAAATGAAATCATTATAAAAAAAAATATATTCAGGCATGTTTTATATAGTGATCAAGTGCAATTCTGCAGTGTGGCTCAGGGTTCTTTCATCGGGAGATTTTGGGAACCAGGCCTCTGAGGTTGGAAAGCTGAGCAGCCGACCACGGCTTCATGTGAGGTATAGGGTAAGGGTTAGGATTAGGGTTAGGGTTAAGGTTATGTTTAGGTGAGGTTTAGAGTAAGGGTTAGGGTTATGTCTTAGGAACAAGGCATGTCGGAACTGGCCACACAATACTGGCACACCAAGGGCTGAGTTGAGGGTGGGGGTCAGCAGAATCCTCAGGCGATGGAATTTTGGACGGGACAGGCCAAGAGGGTGGAATGCCCTCAGGGGAGCATGCTGGTTTCTATATAGCTGAAGGTACTTGATAGCACAGAAGGAAAGGGTCAGTTTCTGCCTGAGAGGCTGAGTCCTTCCTACAGACTGACTTTCCCATCCACAGGAGGACCTGGGTTCAGTCCTCCGGTGTCCAGAGTCTGATCACGTAACCTAGGCTTAGGGTTTGGCTCTGGGAGAATGGCTGACCTGATTTGTCAGGGCAGAATTAGGCTTTCCACGGGACTCAGTTGAGGATGTAGCCCTGGCGGACCATCCTATTCCCGGATTGTGGTGTGGGGGTCCTAGGAAGGTGTTGGTAGAATGATCTGACAGGCAGATTTCTCCCGCCCCGAGGTTCTTCCACAGGGCTAAACTTCCCATTTGCCTAGTGGGCGGCACCCAGAGGCCTGCGATGTGAAGAAGGAATCCCCTACCTAGAGGGCTACCAGGGCAGGCAACCGGGGATAGAAGTCTGAAGAAGCACCCTCGGGTTAGGGTTAGGCCGATGCACATGGGAGGCCCTACCGGCCCTTGCTGAGGGATCACCAAACTCCTGGTTCCCGCTTCAGGTGGGCGCTCCTTGGAGCTGTGTCCCATGGGGTGCATGCAGATTTCACCTGTTCTACGGATTCAGCTCATTTCTAAAGGGCAAACGTTCCCATTGGGATCTATGGACATTGTGCGGTGCACCTCAGGGTTCCCGCATCTGCAGAGTTCATGGACCAGGCTACTGAGGACAGAAGCCTGAGCATGGGACAGGGGCTTTGCATCAGGATTACCTTGAAGGTTATTTCACAAGTGAATGCTGTTGGTAACACCTGGGTGAGTCAGTGGGTTAGGCCACTGCCTTCAGCTCAGGACATGATCCCAGAGTCCTGGGATGGAGCCCCACATCGGGCTGTCTCCTCAGCAGGGAGCCTTCTTTCCCTTCTCTGGGCAAGCAACACTGCCTACATCTTTTCGCTCCCTGCAAAGTGAAAAAGTAAAATCTTGAAGCAATAAATAAATAAATAAATAAATAAATAAATAATATATAAAAGAGAGGGCATGAATTCCTATTGGAATCTAGGTCATTTGTGCGGGGCAGCTCAGGGTTCCCCCATGGGGAGAGTTTGGGAACCAGGCCTTTGAGGACAGAAGACTGAGCACATGACTTGGGCTTCGCATTATGCTAAGGCTGAAGGTCATTGCTATAGGGTATGCTTTCCAGAACACCTGTGTACCTCATTGGATGTGACCTCTTGCCTCGGCCCAGGTCCAGATCCCAGGGAAGAGGAATCTAGTTTGACACCGGGCCCTCCCCACTGCAGGGAGCCTTATTCCCCCTTCCTTCAGACAAAACACAGCCTACTTGTGATCTCAGTCTGTCCAACAAATAAATAAAATCATTATAAATAAATAAATAAATATATTCAGGCATGTTTTATATAGTGATCAAATGCAATTCTGCAGTGTGGCTCAGGGTTCTTCCATCGGGAGATTTTTGGGAACCAGGCCTCTGAGGTTGGAAGGCTGAGCAGCCGGCAACGGCTTCAGGTGAGGTATAGGGTAAGGGTTAGGGTTAGGGTTAGGGTAAGGGTTATGTTTAGGTGAGGGTTAGAGTAAGGGTTAGGGTTCTGTCTTAGGAACAAGGCATGTCGGAACTGGCCACACAATACTGGCGCACCAAGGGCTGAGTTGAGGGTGGGACTCAGCAGAATCCTCAGGCGATGGAATTTTGGACGGGACAGGCCAAGAGGGTGGAATGCCCTCAGGGGAGCATGCTGGTTTCTATATATCTGAAGGTACTGGATAGCACAGAAGGAAAGGGTCAGTTTCTGCCTGAGAGGCTGAGTCCTTCCTACAGACTGACTTTCCCATCCACAGGAGGACCTGGGTTCAGTCCTCCGGTGTCCAGAGTCTGATCACGTAACCTAGGCTTAGGATTTGGCTCTGGGAGAATGGCTGACCTGATTTGTCAGGGCAGAATTAGGCTTTCCACGGGTCTCAGTTGAGGACGTAGCCCTGACGGACCATCCTATTCCCGGATTGTGGTGTGGGGGTCCTAGGAATGTGTTGGTAGAATGATGGGACAGGCAGATTTCTCCCGCCCCGAGGGTCTTCCACAGGGCTAAATTTCCCTTTATCATAATGGGCGGCACCCAGAAGCCTGCGATGGGAAGAAGGAATCCCCTACCTAGAGGGCTACCAGGGCAGGCAACCGGGGATAGAAGTCTGAAGAAGCACCCTCGGGTTAGGGTTAGGCCGATGCACATGGGAGGCCCTACCGGCCCTTGCTGAGGGATCATCAAACTCCTGGTTCCCGCTTCAGGTGGGCGCTCCTTGGAGCTGTGTCCCATGGGGTGCATGCAGATTTCACCTGTTCTACGGATTCAGCTCATTTCTAAAGGGCAAACGTTCCCATTGGGATCTATGGACATTGTGCGGTGCACCTCAGGGTTCCCGCATCTGCAGAGTTCATGGACCAGGCTACTGAGGACAGAAGCCTGAGCATGGGACAGGGGCTTTGCATCAGGATTACCTTGAAGGTTATTTCACAAGTGAATGCTGTTGGTAACACCTGGGTGAGTCAGTGGGTTAGGCCACTGCCTTCAGCTCAGGACATGATCCCAGAGTCCTGGGATGGAGCCCCACATCGGGCTGTCTCCTCAGCAGGGAGCCTTCTTTCCCTTCTCTGGGCAAGCAACACTGCCTACATCTTTTCGCTCCCTGCAAAGTGAAAAAGTAAAATCTTGAAGCAATAAATAAATAAATAAATAAATAAATAAATAATATATAAAAGAGAGGGCATGAATTCCTATTGGAATCTAGGTCATTTGTGCGGGGCAGCTCAGGGTTCCCCCATGGGGAGAGTTTGGGAACCAGGCCTTTGAGGACAGAAGACTGAGCACATGACTTGGGCTTCGCATTATGCTAAGGCTGAAGGTCATTGCTATAGGGTATGCTTTCCAGAACACCTGTGTACCTCATTGGATGTGACCTCTTGCCTCGGCCCAGGTCCAGATCCCAGGGAAGAGGAATCTAGTTTGACACCGGGCCCTCCCCACTGCAGGGAGCCTTATTCCCCCTTCCTTCGACAAAACACAGCCTACTTGTGATCTCAGTCTGTCCAACAAATAAATAAAATCATTATAAATAAATAAATAAATATATTCAGGCATGTTTTATATAGTGATCAAATGCAATTCTGCAGTGTGGCTCAGGGTTCTTCCATCGGGAGATTTTTGGAAACCAGGCCTCTGAGGTTGGAAGGCTGAGCAGCCGGCAACGGCTTCAGGTGAGGTATAGGGTAAGGGTTAGGGTTAGGGTTAGGGTAAGGGTTATGTTTAGGTGAGGGTTAGAGTAAGGGTTAGGGTTATGTCTTAGGAACAAGGCATGTCGGAACTGGCCACACAATACTGGCGCACCAAGGGCTGAATTGAGGGTGGGACTCAGCAGAATCCTCAGGCGATGGAATTTTGGACGGGACAGGCCAAGAGGGTGGAATGCCCTCAGGGGAGCATGCTGGTTTCTATATATCTGAAGGTACTGGATAGCACAGAAGGAAAGGGTCAGTTTCTGCCTGAGAGGCTGAGTCCTTCCTACAGACTGACTTTCCCATCCACAGGAGGACCTGGGTTCAGTCCTCCGGTGTCCAGAGTCTGATCACGTAACCTAGGCTTAGGATTTGGCTCTGGGAGAATGGCTGACCTGATTTGTCAGGGCAGAATAAGGCTTTCCACGGGTCTCAGTTGAGGACGTAGCCCTGACGGACCATCCTATTCCCGGATTGTGGTGTGGGGGTCCTAGGAATGTGTTGGTAGAATGATGGGACAGGCAGATTTCTCCCGCCCCGAGGGTCTTCCACAGGGCTAAATTTCCCTTTATCATAATGGGCGGCACCCAGAAGCCTGCGATGGGAAGAAGGAATCCCCTACCTAGAGGGCTACCAGGGCAGGCAACCGGGGATAGAAGTCTGAAGAAGCACCCTCGGGTTAGGGTTAGGCCGATGCACATGGGAGGCCCTACCGGACCTTGCTGAGGGATCATCAAACTCCTGGTTCCTGCTTCAGGTGGGCGCTCCTTGGAGCTGTGTCCCAAGGGGTGCATGCAGATTTCACCTGTTCTACGGATTCAGCTCATTTCTAAAGGGCAAACGTTCCCATTGGGATCTATGGACATTGTGCGGTGCACCTCAGGCTTCCTGCATCTGCAGAGTTCATGGACCAGGCTACTGAGGACAGAAGCCTGAGCATGGGACAGGGGCTTTGCATCAGGATTACCTTGAAGGTTATTTCACAAGTGAATGCTGTTGGTAACACCTGGGTGAGTCAGTGGGTTAGGCCACTGCCTTCAGCTCAGGACATGATCCCAGAGTCCTGGGATGGAGCCCCACATCAGGCTGTCTCCTCAGCAGGGAGCATTCTTTCCCTTCTCTGGTCTTGCAACACTGCCTACATCTTTTCGCTCCCTGCAAAGTGAAAAAGTAAAATCTTGAAGCAATAAATAAATAAATAAATAAATAATAAATATATAAAAGAGAGGGCATGATTTCCTATTGGAATCTAGTCATTTGTGTGGGGCAGCTCAAGGTTCCTCCATGGGGAGAGTTTGGGAACCAGGCCTTTGGGGACAGAAGACTGAGCACATGACTTGGGCTTCGCATTATGCTAAGGCTGAAGGTCATTGCTATAGGGTATGCTTTCCAGAACACCTGTGTACCTCATTGGATGTGACCTCCTTCCTCGGCCCAGGTCCAGATCCCAGGGAAAAGGAATCTAGTTTGACACCGGGCCCTCCCCACTGCAGGGAGCCTTATTCCCCCTTCCTTCAGACAACAACACAGCCTATTTGTGATCTTAGTCTGTCCAACAAATAAATAAAATCATTATAAAAAATATATATTCAGGCATGTTTTATATAGTGACCAAGTGCAATTCTACAGTGTGGCTCAGGGTTCTTCCATCGGGAGATTTTGGGAACCAGGCCTCTGAGTTTGGAAGGCTGAGCAGTCGGCAACGGCTTCATGTGAGGTATTGTGTTAGGGTTAGGGTTAGGGTTAGGGTTATGTTTATGTGAGGGATAGAGTAAGGGTTAGGGTTCTGTCTTAGGAACAAGGCATGTCGGACCTGGCCACACAATACTGGCACACCAAGGGCTGAGTTGAGGGTGGGACTCAGCAGAATCCTCAGGCGATGGAATTTTGGATGGGACAGGCCAAGAGGGTGGAATGCCCTCAGGGGAGCATGCTGGTTTCTATATATCTGAAGGTACTGGATAGCTCAGAAGGAAAGGGTCAGTTTCTGCCTGAGAGGCTGAGTCCTTCCTACAGACTGACTTTCCCATCCACAGGAGGACCTGGGTTCAGTCCTCCGGTGTCCAGAGTCTGATCACGTAACCTAGGCTTAGCCTTTGGCTCTGGGAGAATGGCTGACCTGATTTGTCAGGGCAGAATTAGGCTTTCCACGGGTCTCAGTTGAGGACGTAGCCCTGACGGACCATCCTATTCCCGGATTGTGGTGTGGGGGTGCTAGGAAGGTGTTGGTAGAATGATCGGACAGGCAGATTTCTCCCGCCCCGAGGGTCTTCCACAGGGCTAAATTTCCCTTTATCATAATGGGCGGCACCCAGAAGCCTGCGATGGGAAGAAGGAATCCCCTACCTAGCGGGCTACCAGGGCAGGCAACCGGGGATAGAAGTCTGAAGAAGCACCCTCGGGTTAGGGTTAGGCCGATGCACATGGGAGGCCCTACCGGCCCTTGCTGAGGGATCATCAAACTCCTGGTTCCTGCTTCAGGTGGGCGCTCCTTGGAGCTGTGTCCCATGGGGTGCATGCAGATTTCACCTGTTCTACGGATTCAGCTCATTTCTAAAGGGCAAACGTTCCCATTGGGATCTATGGACATTGTGCGGTGCACCTCAGGCTTCCTGCATCTGCAGAGTTCATGGACCAGGCTACTGAGGACAGAAGCCTGAGCATGGGACAGGGGCTTTGCATCAGGATTACCTTGAAGGTTATTTCACAAGTGAATGCTGTTGGTAACACCTGGGTGAGTCAGTGGGTTAGGCCACTGCCTTCAGCTCAGGACATGATCCCAGAGTCCTGGGATGGAGCCCCACATCGGGCTGTCTCCTCAGCAGGGAGCATTCTTTCCCTTCTCTGGTCTTGCAACACTGCCTACATCTTTTCGCTCCCTGCAAATTGAAAAAGTAAAATCTTGAAGCAATGAATAAATAAATATATAAATAATAAATATATAAAAGAGAGGGCATGAATTCCTATGGAATCTAGGTCATTTGTGCGGGGCAGCTCAGGGTTCCCCCATGGGGAGAGTTTGGGAACCAGGCCTTTGAGGACAGAAGACTGAGCACATGACTTGGGCTTCGCATTATGCTAAGGCTGAAGGTCATTGCTATAGGGTATGCTTTCCAGAACACCTGAGTACCTCATTGGATGTGACCTCTTGCCTCGACCCAGGTCAAGATCCCAGGGAAGAGGAATCTAGTTTGACACCGGGCCCTCCCCACTGCAGGGAGCCTCATTCCCCCTTCCTTCAGACAAAAACACAGCCTACTTGTGATCTCAGTCTGTCCAACAAATAAATGAAATCATTATAAAAAAAAATATATTCAGGCATGTTTTATATAGTGATCAAGTGCAATTCTGCAGTGTGGCTCAGGGTTCTTTCATCAGGAGATTTTGGGAACCAGGCCTCTGAGGTTGGAAAGCTGAGCAGCCGACCACGGCTTCATGTGAGGTATAGGGTAAGGGTTAGGATTAGGGTTAGGGTTAAGGTTATGTTTAGGTGAGGTTTAGAGTAAGGGTTAGGGTTATGTCTTAGGAACAAGGCATGTCGGAACTGGCCACACTATACTGGCACACCAAGGGCTGAGTTGAGGGTGGGGGTCAGCAGAATCCTCAGGCGATGGAATTTTGGACGGGACAGGCCAAGAGGGTGGAATGCCCTCAGGGGAGCATGCTGGTTTCTATATAGCTGAAGGTACTTGATAGCACAGAAGGAAAGGGTCAGTTTCTGCCTGAGAGGCTGAGTCCTTCCTACAGACTGACTTTCCCATCCACAGGAGGACCTGGGTTCAGTCCTCCGGTGTCCAGAGTCTGATCACGTAACCTAGGCTTAGGGTTTGGCTCTGGGAGAATGGCTGACCTGATTTGTCAGGGCAGAATTAGGCTTTCCACGGGACTCAGTTGAGGACGTAGCCCTGGCGGACCATCCTATTCCCGGATTGTGGTGTGGGGGTCCTAGGAAGCTGTTGGTAGAATGATCGGACAGGCAGATTTCTCCCGCCCCGAGGGTCTTCCACAGGGCTAAACTTCCCATTTGCCTAGTGGGCGGCACCCAGAGGCCTGCGATGTGAAGAAGGAATCCCCTACCTAGAGTGCTACCAGGGCAGGCAACCGGGGATAGAAGTCTGAAGAAGCACCCTCGGGTTAGGGTTAGGCCGATGCACATGGGAGGCCCTACCGGCCCTTGCTGAGGGATCATCAAACTCCTGGTTCCCGCTTCAGGTGGGCGCTCATTGGAGCTGTGTCCGAAGGGGTGCATGCAGATTTCACCTGTTCTACGGATTCAGCTCATTTCTAAAGGGCAAACGTTCCCATTGGGATCTATGGACATTGTGCGGTGCACCTCAGGGTTCCCGCATCTGCAGAGTTCATGGACCAGGCTACTGAGGACAGAAGCCTGAGCATGGGACAGGGGCTTTGCATCAGGATTACCTTGAAGGTTATTTCACAAGTGAATGCTGTTGGTAACACCTGGGTGAGTCAGTGGGTTAGGCCACTGCCTTCAGCTCAGGACATGATCCCAGAGTCCTGGGATGGAGCCCCACATCGGGCTGTCTCCTCAGCAGGGAGCCTTCTTTCCCTTCTCTGGGCAAGCAACACTGCCTACATCTTTTCGCTCCCTGCAAAGTGAAAAAGTAAAATCTTGAAGCAATAAATAAATAAATAAATAAATAATAAATATATAAAAGAGAGGGCATGATTTCCTATTGGAATCTAGTCATTTGTGTGGGGCAGCTCAAGGTTCCCCCATGGGGAGAGTTTGGGAACCAGGCCTTTGGGGACAGAAGACTGAGCACATGACTTGGGCTTCGCATTATGCTAAGGCTGAAGGTCATTGCTATAGGGTATGCTTTCCAGAACACCTGTGTACCTCATTGGATGTGACCTCCTTCCTCGGCCCAGGTCCAGATCCCATGGAAAAGGAATCTAGTTTGACAGCGGGCCCTCCCCACTGCAGGGAGCCTTATTCCCCCTTCCTTCAGACAACAACACAGCCTACTTGTGATCTCAGTCTGTCCAACAAATAAATAAAATCATTATAAAAAAATATATATTCAGGCATGTTTTATATAGTGACCAAGTGCAATTCTGCAGTGTGGCTCAGGGTTCTTCCATCGGGAGATTTTGGGAACCAGGCCTCTGAGGTTGGAAGGCTGAGCAGTCGGCAACGGCTTCATGTGAGGTATTGGGTTAGGGTTAGGGTTAGGGTTAGGGTTATGTTTAGGTGAGGGTTAGAGTAAGGGTTAGGGTTCTGTCTTAGGAACAAGGCATGTCGGAACTGGACACACAATACTGGCACACCAAGGGCTGAGTTGAGGGTGGGACTCAGCAGAATCCTCAGGCGATGGAATTTTGGATGGGACAGGCCAATAGGGTGGAATGCCCTCAGGGGAGCATGCTGGTTTCTATATATCTGAAGGTACTGGATAGCACAGAAGGAAAGGGTCAGTTTCTGCCTGAGAGCCTGAGTCCTTCCTACAGACTGACTTTCCCATCCACAGGAGGACCTGGGTTCAGTCCTCCGGTGTCCAGAGTCTGATCACGTAACCTAGGCTTAGGGTTTGGCTCTGGGAGAATGGCTGACCTGATTTGTCAGGGCAGAATTAGTCTTTCCACGGGACTCAGTTGAGGACGTAGCCCTGGCGGACCATCCTATTCCCGGATTGTGGTGTGGGGGTCCTAGGAAGGTGTTGGTAGAATGATCGGACAGGCAGATTTCTCCCGCCCCGAGGGTCTTCCACAGGGCTAAATTTGCCATTATTATAGTGGGCGGGACCCAAAAGCCTTTGATGTGAAGAAGGAATCCCCTACCTAGAGAGCTACCAGGGCAGGCAACCGGGGATAGAAGTCTGAAGAAGCACCCTCGGGTTAGGGTTAGGCCGATGCACATGGGAGACCCTACCGGCCCTTGCTGAGGGATCATCAAACTCCGGGTTCCCGCTTCAGGTGGGCGCTCCTTGGAGCTGTGTCCCAAGGGGTGCATGCAGATTTCACCTGTTCTACGGATGCAGCTCATTTCTAAAGGGCAAACGTTCCCATTGGGATCTATGGACATTGTGCGGTGCAACTCAGGGTTCCCGCATCTGCAGAGTTCATGGACCAGGCTACTGAGGCCAGAAGCCTGAGCATGGGACAGGGGCTTTGCATCAGGATTCCCGTGAAGGTTATTTCACAAGTGAATGCTGTTGGTAACACCTGGGTGAGTCAGTGGGTTAGGCCACTGCCTTCAGCTCAGGACATGATCCCAGAGTCCTGGGATGGAGCCCCACATCGGGCTGTCTCCTCAGCAGGGAGCCTTCTTTCCCTTCTCTGGGCGTGCAACACTGCCTACATCTTTTCGCTCCCTGCAAAGTGAAAAAGTAAAATCTTGAAGCAATAAATAAATAAATACGTAAATAATAAATATATAAAAGGGAGTGCATGATTTCCTATTGGAATCTAGGTCATTTGTGCGGGGCAGCTCAGGTTTCCCCCATGGGGAGAGTTTGGGAACCAGGCCTTTGAGGACAGAAGACTGAGCACATGACTTGGGCTTCGCATTATGCTAAGGCTGAAGGTCATTGCTATAGGGTATGCTTTCCAGAACACCTGTGTACCTCATTGGATGTGACCTCTTGCCTCGGCCCAGGTCAAGATCCCAGGGAAGAGGAATCTAGTTTGACACGGGACCCTCCCCACTGCAGGGAGCCTTATTCCCCCTTCCTTCAGACAAAAACACAGCCTACTTGTGATCTCAGTCTGTCCAACAAATAAATAAAATCATTATAAATAAATAAATAAATATATTCAGGCATGTTTTATATAGTGACCAAGTGCAATTCTGCAGTGTGGCTCAGGGTTCTTCCATCGGGAGATTTTTGGAAACCAGGCCTCTGAGGTTGGAAGGCTGAGCAGCCGGCAACGGCTTCAGGTGAGGTATAGGGTAAGGGTTAGGGTTAGGGTTAGGGTAAGGGTTATGTTTAGGTGAGGGTTAGAGTAAGGGTTAGGGTTCTGTCTTAGGAACAAGGCATGTTGGAACTGGCCACACAATACTGGCGCACCAAGGGCTGAGTTGAGGGTGGGACTCAGCAGAATCCTCAGGCGATGGAATTTTGGACGGGACAGGCCAAGAGGGTGGAATGCCCTCAGGGGAGCATGCTGGTTTCTATATATCTAAGGTACTGGATAGCACAGAAGGAAAGGGTCAGTTTCTGCCTGAGAGGCTGAGTCCTTCCTACAGACTGACTTTCCCATCCACAGGAGGACCTGGGTTCAGTCCTCCGGTGTCCAGAGTCTGATCACGTAACCTAGGCTTAGCCTTTGGCTCTGGGAGAATGGCTGACCTGATTTGTCAGGGCAGAATTAGGCTTTCCACGGGTCTCAGTTGAGGACGTAGCCCTGACGGACCATCCTATTCCCGGATTGTGGTGTGGGGGTCCTAGGAAGGTGTTGGTAGAATGATCGGACAGGCAGATTTCTCCCGCCCCGAGGGTCTTCCACAGGGCTAAATTTCCCTTTATCATAATGGGCGGCACCCAGAAGCCTGCGATGGGAAGAAGGAATCCCCTACCTAGAAGGCTACCAGGGCAGGCAACCGGGGATAGAAGTCTGAAGAAGCACCCTCGGGTTAGGGTTAGGCCGATGCACATGGGAGGCCCTACCGGCCCTTGCTGAGGGATCATCAAACTCCTGGTTCCTGCTTCAGGTGGGCGCTCCTTGGAGCTGTGTCCCATGGGGTGCATGCAGATTTCACCTGTTCTACGGATTCAGCTCATTTCTAAAGGGCAAACCTTCCCATTGGGATCTATGGACATTGTGCGGTGCACCTCAGGCTTCCTGCATCTGCAGAGTTCATGGACCAGGCTACTGAGGACAGAAGCCTGAGCATGGGACAGGGGCTTTGCATCAGGATTACCTTGAAGGTTATTTCACAAGTGAATGCTGTTGGTAACACCTGGGTGAGTCAGTGGGTTAGGCCACTGCCTTCAGCTCAGGACATGATCCCAGAGTCCTGGGATGGAGCCCCACATCGGGCTGTCTCCTCAGCAGGGAGCATTCTTTCCCTTCTCTGGTCTTGCAACACTGCCTACATCTTTTCGCTCCCTGCAAAGTGAAAAAGTAAAATCTTGAAGCAATAAATAAATAAATAAATAAATAATAAATATATAAAAGAGAGGGCATGATTTCCTATTGGAATCTAGTCATTTGTGTGGGGCAGCTCAAGGTTCCCCCACGGGGAGAGTTTGGGAACCAGGCCTTTGGGGACAGAAGACTGAGCACATGACTTGGGCTTCGCATTATGCTAAGGCTGAAGGTCATTGCTATAGGGTATGCTTTCCAGAACACCTGTGTACCTCATTGGATGTGACCTTCTTCCTCGGCCCAGGTCCAGATCCCATGGAAAAGGAATCTAGTTTGACAGCGGGCCCTCCCCACTGCAGGGAGCCTTATTCCCCCTTCCTTCAGACAACAACACAGCCTACTTGTGATCTCAGTCTGTCCAACAAATAAATAAAATCATTATAAAAAAATATATATTCAGGCATGTTTTATATAGTGACCAAGTGCAATTCTGCAGTGTGGCTCAGGGTTCTTCCATCGGGAGATTTTGGGAACCAGGCCTCTGAGGTTGGAAGGCTGAGCAGTCGGCAACGGCTTCATGTGAGGTATTGGGTTAGGGTTAGGGTTAGGGTTAGGGTTATGTTTAGGTGAGGGTTAGAGTAAGGGTTAGGGTTCTGTCTTAGGAACAAGGCATGTCGGAACTGGCCACACAATACTGGCACACCAAGGGCTGAGTTGAGGGTGGGACTCAGCAGAATCCTCAGGCGATGGAATTTTGGACGGGACAGGCCAAGAGGGTGGAATGCCCTCAGGGGAGCATGCTGGTTTCTATATATCTGAAGGTACTGGATAGCACAGAAGGAAAGGGTCAGTTTCTGCCTGAGAGGCTGAGTCCTTCCTACAGACTGACTTTCCCATCCACAGGAGGACCTGGGTTCAGTCCTCCGGTGTCCAGAGTCTGATCACGTAACCTAGGCTTAGTGTTTGGCTCTGGGAGAATGGCTGACCTGATTTGTCAGGGCAGAATTAGGCTTTCCACGGGACTCAGTTGAGGACGTAGCCCTGGCGGACCATCCTATTCCCGGATTGTGGTGTGGGGGTCCTAGGAAGGTGTTGGTAGAATGATCGGACAGGCAGATTTCTCCCGCCCCGAGGGTCTTGCACAGGGCTAAATTTGCCATTATCATAGTGGGCGGCACCCAGAAGCCTGCGATGTGAAGAAGGAATCCCCTACCTAGAGGGCTACCAGGGCAGGCAACCGGGGTTAGAAGTCTGAAGAAGCACCCTCGGGTTAGGGTTAGGCCGAAGCACATGGGAGACCCTACCGGCCCTTGCTGAGGGATCATCAAACTCCTGGTTCCCGCTTCAGGTGGGCGCTCCTTGGAGCTGTGTCCCAAGGGGTGCATGCAGATTTCACCTGTTCTACGGATTCAGCTCATTTCTAAAGGGCAAACGTTCCCATTGGCATCTATGGACATTGTGTGGTGCACCTCAGGGTTCCCGCATCTGCAGAGTTCTTGGACCAGGCTACTGAGGACAGAAGCCTGAGCATGGGACAGGGGCTTTGCATCAGGATTCCCGTGAAGGTTATTTTACAAGTGAATGCTGTTGGTAACACCTGGTTGAGTCAGTGGGTTAGGCCACTGCCTTCAGCTCAGGACATGATCCCAGAGACCTGGGATGGAGCCCCACATCGGGCTATCTCCTCAGCAGGGAGCCTTCTTTCCCTTCTCTGGGCGTGCAACACTGCCTACATCTTTTTGCTCCCTGCAAAGTGAAAAAGTAAAATCTTGAAGCAATGAATAAATAAATACATAAATAATAAATATATAAAAGAAAGGGCATGATTTCCTATTGGAATCTAGGTCATTTGTGCGGGGCAGCTCAGGGTTCCCCCATGGGGAGAGTTTGGGAACCAGGCCTTTGAGGACAGAAGACTGAGCACATGACTTGGGCTTCAAATTATGCTAAGGCTGAAGGACATTGCTATAGGGTATGCTTTCCAGAACACCTGTGTACCTCATTGGATGTGATCTCTTGCCTCGGCCCAGGTCAAGATCCCAGGGAAGAGGAATCTAGTTTGACACCGGGCCCTCCCCACTGCAGGGAGCCTCATTCCACCTTCCTTCAGACAAAAACACACCCTACTTGTTATCTCAGCCTGTCCAACAAATAAATGAAATCATTATAAAAAAATATATATATTCAGGCATGTTTTATATAGTGATCAAGTGCAATTCTGCAGTGTGGCTCAGGGTTCTTCCATCGGGAGATTTTGGGAACCAGGCCTCTGAGGTTGGAAGGCTGAGCAGCCGACCACGGCTTCATGTGATGTATAGGGTTAGGGTTAGGGTTAGGGTTAGGGTTAGGGTTATGTTTAGGTGAGGGTTAGTAAGGGTTAGGGTTATGTCTTAGGAACAAGGCATGTCGGAACTGGCCACACAATACTGGCACACCAAGGGCTGAGTTGAGGGTGGGACTCAGCAGAATCCTCAGGCGATGGAATTTTGGACGGGACAGGTCAAGAGGGTGGAATGCCCTCAGGGGAGCATGCTGGTTTCTATATATCTGAAGGTACTGGATAGCACAGAAGGAAAGGGTCAGTTTCTGCCTGAGAGGCTGAGTCCTTCCTACAGACTGACTTTCCCATCCACAGGAGGACCTGGGTTCAGTCCTCCGGTGTCCAGAGTCTGATCACGTAACCTAGGCTTAGCCTTTGGCTCTGGGAGAATGGCTGACCTGATTTGTCTGGGCAGAATTAGGCTTTCCACGGGACTCAGTTGAGGACATAGCCCTGGCGGACCATCCTATTCCCGGATTGTGGTGTGGGGGTCCTAGGAAGGTGTTGGTAGAATGATCGGACAGGCAGATTTCTCCTGCCCCGAGGGTCTTCCACAGGGCTAAATTTGCCATTATCATAGTGGGCGGCACCCAGAGGCCTGCGATGTGAAGAAGGAATCCCCTACCTAGAGGGCTACCAGGGCAGGCAACCGGGGTTAGAAGTCTGAAGAAGCACCCTAGGGGTTAGGGTTAGGCCGAAGCACATGGGAGACCCTACCGGCCCTTGCTGAGGGATCATCAAACTCCTGGTTCCCGCTTCAGGTGGGCGCTCCTTGGAGCTGTGTCCCAAGGGGTGCATGCAGATTTCACCTGTTCTACGGATTCAGCTCATTTCTAAAGGGCAAACGTTCCCATTGGGATCTATGGACATTGTGCGGTGCAACTCAGGGTTCCCGCATCTGCAGAGTTCATGGACCAGGCTACTGAGGACAGAAGCCTGAGCATGGGACAGGGGCTTTGCATCAGGATTCCCGTGAAGGTTATTTCACAAGTGAATGCTGTTGGTAACACCTGGGTGAGTCAGTGGGTTAGGCCACTGCCTTCAGCTCAGGACATGATCCCAGAGTCCTGGGATGGAGCCCCACATCGGGCTGTGTCCTCATCAGGGAGCCTTCTTTCCCTTCTCTGGGCGTGCAACACTGCCTACATCTGTTCGCTCCCTGCAAAGTGAAAAAGTAAAATCTTGAAGCAATGAATAAATAAATAAATAAATAAATAATAAATATATAAAAGAGAGGGCATGATTTCCTATTGGAATCTAGGCCATTTGTGCGGGGCAGCTCAGGGTTCCCCCATGGGGAGAGTTTGGGAACCAGGCCTTTGAGGACAGAAGACTGAGCACATGACTTGGGCTTCGCATTATGCTAAGGCTGAAGGTCATTGCTATAGGGTATGCTTTCCAGAACACCTGTGTACCTCATTGGATGTGACCTCTTGCCTCGGCCCAGGTCAAGATCCCAGGGAAGAGGAATCTAGTTTGACACGGTGCCCTCCCCACTGCAGGGAGCCTTATTCCCCCTTCCTTCAGACAGAAACACAGCCTACTTGTGATCTCAGTCTGTCCAACAAATAAATAAAGTCATTATAAATAAATAAATAAATAAATATATTTAGGCATGTTTTATATAGTGATCAAGTGCAATTCTGCAGTGTGGCTCAGGGTTCTTCCATCGGGAGATTTTGGGAACCAGGCCTCTGAGGTTGGAAGGCTGAGCAGCCGACCGCGGCTTCATGTGAGGTATAGGGTTAGGGTTAGGGTTAGGGTTAGGGTTATGTTTAGGTGAGGGTTAGAGTAATGGTTACGGTTATGTCTTAGGAACAAGGCATGTCGGAACTGGCCACACAATACTAGCACACCAAGGGCTGAGTTGAGGGTGGGACTCAGCAGAATCCTCAGGCGATGGAATTTTGGACGGGACAGGCCAAGAGGGTGGAATGCCCTCAGGGGAGCATGCTGGTTTCTATATATCTGAAGGTACTGGATAGCACAGAAGGAAAGGGTCAGTTTCTGCCTGAGAGGCTGAGTCCTTCCTACAGACTGACTTTCCCATCCACAGGAGGACCTGGGTTCAGTCCTCCGGTGTCCAGAGTCTGATCACGTAACCTAGGCTTAGCCTTTGGCTCTGGGAGAATGGCTGACCTGATTTGTCAGGGCAGAATTAGGCTTTCCACGGGACTCAGTTGAGCACGTAGCCCTGGCGGACCGTCCTATTCCCGGATTGTGGTGTGGGGGTCCTAGGAAGGTGTTGGTAGAATGATCGGACAGGCAGATTTCTCCCGCCCCGAGGGTCTTCCACAGGGCTAAATTTGCCATTATCATAGTGGGCGGCAACCAGAAGCCTGCGATGTGAAGAAGGAATCCCCTACCTAGAGGGCTACCAGGGCAGGCAACCGGGGTTAGAAGTCTGAAGAAGCACCCTCGGGTAAGGGTTAGGCCGACGCACATGGGAGACCCTACCGGCCCTTGCTGAGGGATCATCAAACTCCTGGTTCCCGCTTCAGGTGGGCGCTCCTTGGAGCTGTGTCCCAAGGGGTGCATGCAGATTTCACCTGTTCTACGGATTCAGCTCATTTCTAAAGGGCAAACGTTCCCATTGGGATCTATGGACATTGTGTGGTGCACCTCAGGGTTCCCGCATCTGCAGAGTTCATGGACCAAGCTACTGAGGACAGAAGCCTGAGCATGGGACAGGGGCTTTGCATCAGGATTCCCGTGAAGGTTATTTCACAAGTGAATGCTGTTGGTAACACCTGGGTGAGTCAGTGGGTTAGGCCACTGCCTTCAGCTCAGGACATGATCCCAGAGTCCTGGGATGGAGCCCCACATCGGGCTGTCTCCTCAGCAGGGAGCCTTCTTTCCCTTCTCTGGGCGTGCAACACTGCCTACATCTTTTCGCTCCCTGCAAAGTGAAAAAGTAAAATCTTGAAGCAATGAATAAATAAATACATAAATAATAAATATATAAAAGAGAGGGCATGATTTCCTATTGGAATCTAGCTCATTTGTGCGGGGCAGCTCAGGGTTCCCCCATGGGGAGAGTTTGGGAACCAGGCCTTTGAGGACAGAAGACTGAGCACATGACTTGGGCTTCGCATTATGCTAAGGCTGAAGGTCATTGCTATAGGGTATGCTTTCCAGAACACCTGTGTACCTCATTGGATGTGACCTCTTGCCTCGGCCCAGGTCAAGATCCCAGGGAAGAGGAATCTAGTTTGACACCGGGCCCTCCCCACTGCAGGGAGCCTCATTCCCCCTTCCTTCAGACAAAAACACAGCCTACTTGTGATCTCAGTCTGTCCAACAAATAAATGAAATCATTATAAAAAAAATTTATATTCAGGCATGTTTTATATAGTGATCAAGTGCAATTCTGCAGTGTGGCTCAGGGTTCTTCCATCGGGAGATTTTGGAAACCAGGCCTCTGAGGTTGGAAAGCTCAGCAGCGGACCACGGCTTCATGTGAGGTATAGGGTAAGGGTTAGGATTAGGGTTAGGTTTAAGGTTATGTTTAGGTGAGGGTTAGAGTAAGGGTTACGGTTCTGTCTTAGGAACAAGGCATGTCGGAACTGGCCACACAATACTGGCACACCAAGGGCTGAGTTGAGGGTGGGACTCAGCAGAATCCTCAGGCGATGGAATTTTGGACGGGACAGGCCAAGAGGGTGGAATGCCCTCAGGGGAGCATGCTGGTTTCTATATATCTGAAGGTACTGGATAGCACAGAAGGAAAGGGTCAGTTTCTGCCTGAGAGGCTGAGTCCTTCCTACAGACTGACTTTCCCATCCACAGGAGGACCTGGGTTCAGTCCTCCGGTGTCCAGAGTCTGATCACGTAACCTAGGCTTAGGGTTTGGCTCTGGGAGAATGGCTGACCTGATTTGTCAGGGCAGAATTAGGCTTTCCACGGGACTCAGTTGAGGACGTAGCCCTGGCGGACCATCCTATTCCCGGATTGTGGTGTGGGGGTCCTAGGAAGCTGTTGGTAGAATGATCAGACAGGCAGATTTCTCCCGCCCCGAGGGTCTTCCACAGGGCTAAACTTCCCATTTGCCTAGTGGGCGGCACCCAGAGGCCTGCGATGTGTAGAAGGAATCCCCTACCTAGAGGGCTACCAGGGCAGGCAACCGGGGATAGAAGTCTGAAGAAGCACCCTCGGGTTAGGCTTAGGCCGATGCACATGGGAGGCCCTACCAGCCCTTGCTGAGGGATCATCAAACTCCTGGTTCCCGCTTCAGGTGGGCGCTCCTTGGAGCTGTGTCCCAAGGGGTGCATGCAGATTTCACCTGTTCTACGGATTCAGCTCATTTCTAAAGGGCAAACGTTCCCATTGGGATCTATGGACATTGTGTGGTGCACCTCAGGGTTCCCGCATCTGCAGAGTTCATGGACCAGGCTACTGAGGACAGAAGCCTGAGCATGGGACAGGGGCTTTGCATCAGGATTCCCGTGAAGGTTATTTCACAAGTGAATGCTGTTGGTAACACCTGGGTGAGTCAGTGGGTTAGGCCACTGCCTTCAGCTCAGGACATGATCCCAGAGTCCTGGGATGGAGCCCCACATCGGGCTGTCTCCTCAGCAGGGAGCCTTCTTTCCCTTCTCTGGGCGTGCAACACTGCCTACATCTTTTCGCTCCCTGCAAAGTGAAAAAGTAAAATCTTGAAGCAATGAATAAATAAATACATAAATAATAAATATATAAAAGAGAGGGCATGATTTCCTATTGGAATCTAGCTCATTTGTGCGGGGCAGCTCAGGGTTCCCCCATGGGGAGAGTTTGGGAACCAGGCCTTTGAGGACAGAAGACTGAGCACATGACTTGGGCTTCGCATTATGCTAAGGCTGAAGGTCATTGCTATAGGGTATGCTTTCCAGAACACCTGTGTACCTCATTGGATGTGACCTCTTGCCTCGGCCCAGGTCAAGATCCCAGGGAAGAGGAATCTAGTTTGACACCGGGCCCTCCCCACTGCAGGGAGCCTCATTCCCCCTTCCTTCAGACAAAAACACAGCCTACTTGTGATCTCAGTCTGTCCAACAAATAAATGAAATCATTATAAAAAAATATATATTCAGGCATGTTTTATATAGTGATCAAGTGCAATTCTGCAGTGTGGCTCAGGGTTCTTCCATCGGGAGATTTTGGAAACCAGGCCTCTGAGGTTGGAAAACTCAGCAGCGGACCACGGCTTCATGTGAGGTATAGGGTAAGGGTTAGGATTAGGGTTAGGGTTAAGGTTATGTTTAGGTGAGGGTTAGAGTAAGGGTTAGGGTTCTGTCTTAGGAACAAGGCATGTCGGAACTGGCCACACAATACTGGCACACCAAGGGCTGAGTTGAGGGTGGGACTCAGCAGAATCCTCAGGCGATGGAATTTTGGACGGGACAGGCCAAGAGGGTGGAATGCCCTCAGGGGAGCATGCTGGTTTCTATATATCTGAAGGTACTGGATAGCACAGAAGGAAAGGGTCAGTTTCTGCCTGAGAGGCTGAGTCCTTCCTACAGACTGACTTTCCCATCCACAGGAGGACCTGGGTTCAGTCCTCCGGTGTCCAGAGTCTGATCACGTAACCTAGGCTTAGGGTTTGGCTCTGGGAGAATGGCTGACCTGATTTGTCAGGGCAGAATTAGGCTTTCCACGGGACTCAGTTGAGGACGTAGCCCTGGCGGACCATCCTATTCCCGGATTGTGGTGTGGGGGTCCTAGGAAGCTGTTGGTAGAATGATCAGACAGGCAGATTTCTCCCGCCCCGAGGGTCTTCCACAGGGCTAAACTTCCCATTTGCCTAGTGGGCGGCACCCAGAGGCCTGCGATGTGTAGAAGGAATCCCCTACCTAGAGGGCTACCAGGGCAGGCAACCGGGGATAGAAGTCTGAAGAAGCACCCTCGGGTTAGGCTTAGGCCGATGCACATGGGAGGCCCTACCAGCCCTTGCTGAGGGATCATCAAACTCCTGGTTCCCGCTTCAGGTGGGGCTCCTTGGAGCTGTGTCCCAAGGGGTGCATGCAGATTTCACCTGTTCTACGGATTCAGCTCATTTCTAAAGGGCAAACGTTCCCATTGGGATCTATGGACATTGTGCGGTGCACCTCAGGGTTCCCGCATCTGCAGAGTTCATGGACCAGGCTACTGAGGACAGAAGCCTGAGCATGGGACAGGGGCTTTGCATCAGGATTCCCGTGAAGGTTATTTCACAAGTGAATGCTGTTGGTAACACCTGGGTGAGTCAGGGGGGTTAGGCCACTGCCTTCAGCTCAGGACATGATCCCAGAGTCCTGGGATGGAGCCCCACATCGGGCTGTCTCCTCAGCAGGGAGCCTTCTTTCCCTTCTCTGGGCGTGCAACACTGCCTACATCTTTTCGCTCCCTGCAAAGTGAAAAAGTAAAATCTTGAAGCAATGAATAAATAAATACATAAATAATAAATATATAAAAGAGAGGGCATGATTTCCTATTGGAATCTAGCTCATTTGTGCGGGGCAGCTCAGGGTTCCCCCATGGGGAGAGTTTGGGAACCAGGCCTTTGAGGACAGAAGACTGAGCACATGACTTGGGCTTCGCATTATGCTAAGGCTGAAGGTCATTGCTATAGGGTATGCTTTCCAGAACACCTGTGTACCTCATTGGATGTGACCTCTTGCCTCGGCCCAGGTCAAGATCCCAGGGAAGAGGAATCTAGTTTGACACCGGGCCCTCCCTACTGCAGGGAGCCTCATTCCCCCTTCCTTCAGACAAAAACACAGCCTACTTGTGATCTCAGTCTGTCCAACAAATAAATGAAATCATTATAAAAAAAAATATATATTCAGGCATGTTTTATATAGTGATCAAGTGCAATTCTGCAGTGTGGCTCAGGGTTCTTCCATCGGGAGATATTGGAAACCAGGCCTCTGAGGTTGGAAAGCTGAGCAGCGGACCACGGCTTCATGTGAGGTATAGGGTAAGGGTTAGGATTAGGGTTAGGGTTAAGGTTATGTTTAGGTGAGGGTTAGAGTAAGGGTTAGGGTTCTGTCTTAGGAACAAGGCATGTCGGAACTGGCCACACAATACTGGCACAGCAAGGGCTGAGTTGAGGGTGGGACTCAGCAGAATCCTCAGGCGATGGAATTTTGGACGGGACAGGCCAAGAGGTTGGAATGCCCTCAGGGGAGCATGCTGGTTTCTATATATCTGAAGGTACTGGATAGCACAGAAGGAAAGGGTCAGTTTCTGCCTGAGAGGCTGAGTCCTTCCTACAGACTGACTTTCCCATCCACAGGAGGACCTGGGTTCAGTCCTCCGGTGTCCAGAGTCTGATCACGTAACCTAGGCTTAGGGTTTGGCTCTGGGAGAATGGCTGACCTGATTTGTCAGGGCAGAATTAGGCTTTCCACGGGACTCAGTTGAGGACGTAGCCCTGGCGGACCATCCTATTCCCGGATTGTGGTGTGGGGGTCCTAGGAAGGTGTTGGTAGAATGATCGGACAGGCAGATTTCTCTCGCCCCGAGGGTCTTCCACAGGGCTAAACTTCCCATTTGCCTAGTGGGCGGCACCCAGAGGCCTGCGATGTGTAGAAGGAATCCCCTACCTAGAGGGCTACCAGGGCAGGCAACCGGGGATAGAAGTCTGAAGAAGCACCCTCGGGTTAGGCTTAGGCCGATGCACATGGGAGGCCCTACCAGCCCTTGCTGAGGGATCATCAAACTCCTGGTTCCCGCTTCAGGTGGGCGCTCCTTGGAGCTGTGTCCCAATGGGTGCATGCAGATTTCACCTGTTCTACGGATTCAGCTCATTTCTAAAGGGCAAACGTTCCCATTGGGATCTATGGACATTGTGCGGTGCACCGCAGGGTTCCCGCATCTGCAGAGTTCATGGACCAGGCTACTGAGGACAGAAGCCTGAGCATGGGACAGGGGCTTTGCATCAGGATTCCCGTGAAGGTTATTTCACAAGTGAATGCTGTTGGTAACACCTGGGTGAGTCAGTGGGTTAGGCCACTGCCTTCAGCTCAGGACATGATCCCAGAGTCCTGGGATGGAGCCCCACATCGGGCTGTCTCCTCAGCAGGGAGCCTTCTTTCCCTTCTCTGGGCGTGCAACACTGCCTACATCTTTTCGCTCCCTGCAAAGTGAAAAAGTAAAATCTTGAAGCAATGAATAAATAAATAAATTAATTAGTAATAAATATATAAAAGAGAGGGCATGATTTCCTATTGGAATCTAGGTCATTTGTGCGGGGCAGCTCAGGGTTCCCCCATGGGGAGAGTTTGGGAACCAGGCCTTTGAGGACAGAAGACTGAGCACATGACTTGGGCTTCGCATTATGCTAAGGCTGAAGGTCATTGCTATAGGGTATGCTTTCCAGAACACCTGTGTACCTCATTGGATGTGACCTCTTGCCTCGGCCCAGGTCAAGATCCCAGGGAAGAGGAATCTAGTTTGACACGGGGCCCTCCCCACTGCAGGGAGCCTTATTCCCCCTTCCTTCAGACAAAAACACAGCCTACTTGTGATCTCAGTCTGTCCAACAAATAAATAAATCATTATAAATAAATATATTCAGGCATGTTTTATATAGTGATCAAGTGCAATTCTGCAGTGTGGCTCAGGGTTCTTCCATCAGGAGATTTTGGGAACCAGGCCTCTGAGGTTGGAAGGCTGAGCAGCCGACCACGGCTTCATGTGATGTATAGGGTTAGGGTTAGGGTTAGGGTTAGGGTTAGGGTTATGTTTAGGTGAGGGTTAGTAAGGGTTAGGGTTATGTCTTAGGAACAAGGCATGTCGGAACTGGCCACACAATACTGCCACACCAAGGGCTGAGTTGAGGGTGGGACTCAGCAGAATCCTCAGGCGATGGAATTTTGGACGGGACAGGCCAAGAGGGTGGAATGCCCTCAGGGGAGCATGCTGGTTTCTATATATCTGAAGGTACTGGATAGCACAGAAGGAAAGGGTCAGTTTCTGCCTGAGAGGCTGAGTCCTTCCTACAGACTGACTTTCCCATCCACAGGAGGACCTGGGTTCAGTCCTCCGGTGTCCAGAGTCTGATCACGTAACCTAGGCTTAGCCTTTGGCTCTGGGAGAATGGCTGACCTGATTTGTCTGGGCAGAATTAGGCTTTCCACGGGACTCAGTTGAGGACATACCCCTGGCGGACCATCCTATTCCCGGATTGTGGTGTGGGGGTCCTAGGAAGGTGTTGGTAGAATGATCGGACAGGCAGATTTCTCCTGCCCCGAGGGTCTTCCACAGGGCTAAATTTGCCATTATCATAGTGGGCGGCACCCAGAAGCCTGCTATGTGAAGAAGGAATCCCCTACCTAGAGGGCTACCAGGGCAGGCAACCGGGGTTAGAAGTCTGAAGAAGCACCCTAGGGGTTAGGGTTAGGCCGAAGCACATGGGAGACCCTACCGGCCCTTGCTGAGGGATCATCAAACTCCTGGTTCCCGCTTCAGGTGGGCGCTCCTTGGAGCTGAGTCCCAAGGGGTGCATGCAGATTTCACCTGTTCTACGGATTCAGCTCATTTCTAAAGGGCAAACGTTCCCATTGGGATCTATGGACATTGTGCGGTGCAACTCAGGGTTCCCGCATCTGCAGAGTTCATGGACCAGGCTACTGAGGACAGAAGCCTGAGCATGGGACAGGGGCTTTGCATCAGGATTCCCGTGAAGGTTATTTCACAAGTGAATGCTGTTGGTAACACCTGGGTGAGTCAGTGGGTTAGGCCACTGCCTTCAGCTCAGGACATGATCCCAGAGTCCTGGGATGGAGCCCCACATCGGGCTGTGTCCTCAGCAGGGAGCCTTCTTTCCCTTCTCTGGGCGTGCAACACTGCCTACATCTGTTCGCTCCCTGCAAAGTGAAAAAGTAAAATCTTGAAGCAATGAATAAATAAATAAATAAATAAATAATAAATATATAAAAGAGAGGGCATGATTTCCTATTGGAATCTAGGTCATTTGTGCGGGGCAGCTCAGGGTTCCCCCATGGGGAGAGTTTGGGAACCAGGTCTTTGAGGACAGAAGACTGAGCACATGACTTGGGCTTCGCATTATGCTAAGGCTGAAGGTCATTGCTATAGGGTATGCTTTCCAGAACACCTGTGTACCTCATTGGATGTGACCTCCTGCCTCGGCCCAGGTCAAGATCCCAGGGAAGAGGAATCTAGTTTGACACGGGGCCCTCCCCACTGCAGGGAGCCTTATTCCCCCTTCCTTCAGACAAAAACACAGCCTACTTGTGATCTCAGTCTGTCCAACAAATAAATAAAATCATTATAAATAAATAAATAAATAAATATATTCAGGCATGTTTTATATAGTGATCAAGTGCAATTCTGCAGTGTGGCTCAGGGTTCTTCCATCGGGAGATTTTGGGAACCAGGCCTCTGAGATTGGAAGGCTGAGCAGCCGACCACGGCTTCATGTGAGGTATAGGGTTAGGTTTAGGGTTAGGGTTAGGGTTAGGGTTATGTTTAGGTGAGGGTTAGAGTAATAGTTACGGTTATGTCTTAGGAACAAGGCATGTCGGAACTGGCCACACAATACTGGCACACCAAGTGCTGAGTTGAGGGTGGGACTCAGCAGAATCCTCAGGCGATGGAATTTTGTACGGGACAGGCCAAGAGGGTGGAATGCCCTCAGGGGAGCATGCTGGTTTCTATATATCTGAAGGTACTGGATAGCACAGAAGGAAAGGGTCAGTTTCTGCCTGAGAGGCTGAGTCCTTCCTACAGACTGACTTTCCCATCCACAGGAGGACCTCGGTTCAGTCCTCCGGTGTCCAGAGTCTGATCACGTAACCTAGGCTTAGGGTTTGGCTCTGGGAGAATGGCTGACCTGATTTGTCTGGGCAGAATTAGGCTTTCCACGGGACTCAGTTGAGGACATAGCCCTGGCGACCATCCTATTCCCGGATTGTGGTGTGGGGGTCCTAGGAAGGTGTTGGTAGAATGATCGGACAGGCAGATTTCTCCCTCCCCGAGGGTCTTCCACAGGGCTAAATTTGCCATTATCATAGTGGGCGGCAACCAGAAGCCTGCGATGTGAAGAAGGAATCCCCTACCTACAGGGCTACCAGGGCAGGCAACCGGGGTTAGAAGTCTGAAGAAGCACCCTCGGGTTAGGGTTAGGCCGAAGCACATGGGAGACCCTACCGGCCCTTGCTGAGGGATCATCAAACTCCTGGTTCCCGCTTCAGGTGGGCGCTCCTTGGAGCTGTGTCCCAAGGGGTGCATGCAGATTTCACCTGTTCTACGGATTCAGCTCATTTCTAAAGGGCAAACGTTCCCATTGGGATCTATGGACATTGTGTGGTGCACCTCAGGGTTCCCACATCTGCAGAGTTCATGGACCAGGCTACTGAGGACAGAAGCCTGAGCATGGGACAGGGGCTTTGCATCAGGATTCCCGTGAAGGTTATTTCACAAGTGAATGCTGTTGGTAACACCTGGGTGAGTCAGTGGGTTAGGCCACTGCCTTCAGCTCAGGACATGATCCCAAAGTCCTGGGATGGAGCCCCACATCGGGTTGTCTCCTCAGCAGGGAGCTTTCTTTCCCTTCGCTGGGCGTGCAACACTGCCTACATCTTTTCGCCCCCTGCAAAGTGAAAAAGTAAAATCTTGAAGCAATGAATAAATAAATACATAAATAATAAATATATAAAAGAGAGGGCATGATTTCCTATTGGAATCTAGGTCATTTGTGCGGGGCAGCTCAGGGTTCCCCCATGGGGAGAGTTTGGGAACCTGGCCTTTGAGGACAGAAGACTGAGCACATGACTTGGGCTTCGCATTATGCTAAGGCTGAAGGTCATTGCTATAGGGTATGCTTTCCAGAACACCTGTGTACCTCATTGGATGTGACCTCCTGCCTCGGCCCAGGTCATGATCCCAGGGAAGAGGAATCTAGTTTGACACGGGGCCCTCCCCACTGCAGGGAGCCTTATTCCCCCTTCCTTCAGACAAAAACACAGCCTACTTGTGTTCTCAGTCTGTCCAACAAATAAATAAAATCATTATAAATAAATAAATAAATAAATATATTCAGGCATGTTTTATATAGTGATCAAGTGCAATTCTGCAGTGTGGCTCAGGGTTCTTCCATCGGGAGATTTTGGGAACCAGGCCTCTGAGGTTGGAAGGCTGAGCAGCCGACCACGGCTTCATGTGAGGTATAGGGTTAGGGTTAAGGTTAGGGTTAGGGTTAGGGTTATGTTTAGGTGAGGGTTAGAGTAATGGTTAGGGTTATGTCTTAGGAACAAGGCATGTCGGAACTGGCCACACAATACTGGCACACCAAGGGCTGAGTTGAGGGTGGGACTCAGCAGAATCCTCAGGCGATGGAATTTTGGACGGGACAGGCCAAGAGGGTGGAATGCCCTCAGGGGAGCATGCTGTTTTCTATATATCTGAATGTACTGGATAGCACAGAAGGAAACGGTCAGTTTCTGCCTGAGAGGTTGAGTCCTTCCTACAGACTGACTTTCCCATCCACAGGAGGACCTGGGTTCAGTCCTCCGGTGTCCAGAGTCTGATCACGTAACCTAGGCTTAGCCTTTGGCTCTGGGACAATGGCTGACCTGATTTGTCTGGGCAGAATTAGGCTTTCGACGGGACTCAGTTGAGGACGTAGCCCTGGCGGACCATCCTATTCCCGGATTGTGGTGTGGGGGTCCTAGGAAGGTGTTGGTAGAATGATCTGACAGGCAGATTTCTCCTGCCCCGAGGGTCTTCCACAGGGCTAAATTTGTCATTATCATAGTGGGCGGCACCCAGAAGCCTGCGATGTGAAGAAGGAATACCCTACCTAGAGGGCTACCAGGGCAGGCAACCGGGGATAGAAGTCTGAAGAAGCACCCTCGGGTTAGGGTTAGGCCGAAGCACATGGGAGACCCTACCGGCCCTTGCTGAGGGATCATCAAACTCCTGGTTCCCGCTTCAGGTGGGCGCTCATTGGAGCTGTGTCCCAAGGGGTGCATGCAGATTTCACCTGTTCTACGGATCAGCTCATTTCTAAAGGGCAAACGTTCCCATTGGGATCTATGGACATTGTGCGGTGCACCTCAGGGTTCCCGAAACTGCAGAGTTCATGGACCAGGCTACTGAGGACAGAAGCCTGAGCATGGGACAGGGGATTTGCATCAGGATTACCGTGAAGGTTATTTCACAAGTGAATGCTGTTGGTAACACCTGGATGAGTCAGTGGGTTAGGCCACTGCCTTCAGCTCAGGACATGATCCCAGAGTCCTGGGATGGAGCCCCACATCGGGCTGTCTCCTCAGCAGGGAGCCTTCTTTCCCTTCTCTGGGCGTGCAACACTGCCTACATCTTTTCGCTCCCTGAAAAGTGAAAAAGTAAAATCTTGAAGCAATAAATAATTAAATACCTAAATAATAAATATATAAAAGAGAGGGCATGATTTCCTATTGGAATCTAGGTCATTTGTGCGGGGCAGCTCAGGGTTCCCCCATGGGGAGAGTTTGGGAACCAGGCCTTTGAGGACAGAAGACTGAGCACATGACTTGGGCTTCGCATTATGCTAAGGCTGAAGGTCATTGCTATAGGGTATGCTTTCCAGAACACCTGTGTACCTCATTGGATGTGACCTCCTGCCTCGGCCCAGGTCAAGATCCCAGGGAAGAGGAATGTAGTTTGACACGGGGCCCTCCCCACTGCAGGGAGCCTTATTCCCCCTTCCTTCAGACAAAAACACAGCCTACTTGTGATCTCAGTCTGTCCAACAAATAAATAAAATCATTATAAATAAATAAATAAATAAATATATTCAGGCATGTTTTATATAGTGATCAAGTGCAATTCTGCAGTGTGGCTCAGGGTTCTTCCATCGGGAGATTTTGGGAACCAGGCCTCTGAGGTTGGAAGGCTGAGCAGCCGACCACGGCTTCATGTGATGTATAGGGTTAGGGTTAGGGTTAGGGTTAGGGTTAGGGTTATGTTTAGGTGAGGGTTAGTAAGGGTTAGGGTTATGTCTTAGGAACAAGGCATGTCGGAACTGGCCACACAATACTGGCACACCAAGGGCTGAGTTGAGGGTGGGACTCAGCAGAACCTCAGGCGATGGAATTTTGGACTGGACAGGCCAAGAGGGTGGAATGCCCTCAGGGTAGCAAGCTGGTTTCTATATATCTGAAGGTACTGGATAGCACAGAAGGAAAGGGTCAGTTTCTGCCTGAGAGGCTGAGTCCTTCCTACAGACTGACTTTCCCATCCACAGGAGGACCTGGGTTCAGTCCTCCGGTGTCCAGAGTCTGATCACGTAACCTAGGCTTAGCCTTTGGCTCTGGGAGAATGGCTGACCTGATTTGTCTGGGCAGAATTAGGCTTTCCACGGGACTCAGTTGAGGACATAGCCCTGGCGGACCATCCTATTCCCGGATTGTGGTGTGGGGGTCCTAGGAAGTGTTGGTAGAATGATCGGACAGGCAGATTTCTCCTGCCCCGAGGGTCTTCCACAGGGCTAAATTTGCCATTATCATAGTGGGCGGCACCCAGAAGCCTGCGATGTGAAGAAGGAATCCCCTACCTAGAGGGCTACCAGGGCAGGCAACCGGGGTTAGAAGTCTGAAGAAGCACCCTAGGGGTTAGGGTTAGGCCGAAGCACATGGGAGACCCTACCGGCCCTTGGTGAGGGATCATCAAACTCCTGGTTCCCGCTTCAGGTGGGCGCTCCTTGGAGCTGTGTCCCAAGGGGTGCATGCAGATTTCACCTGTTCTACGGATTCAGCTCATTTCTAAAGGGCAAACGTTCCAATTGGGATCTATGGACATTGTGCGGTGCACCTCAGGGTTCCCGCATCTGCAGAGTTCATGGACCAGGCTACTGAGGACAGAAGCCTGAGCATGGGACAGGGGCTTTGCATCAGGATTCCCGTGAAGGTTATTTCACAAGTGAATGCTGTTGGTAACACCTGGGTGAGTCAGTGGGTTAGGCCACTGCCTTCAGCTCAGGACATGATCCCAGAGTCCTGGGATGGAGCCCCACATCGGGCTGTGTCCTCAGCAGGGAGCCTTCTTTCCCTTCTCTGGGCGTGCAACACTGCCTAAATCTGTTCGCTCCCTGCAAAGTGAAAAAGTAAAATCTTGAAGCAATGAATAAATAAATAAATAAATTAATAATAAATATATAAAAGAGAGGGCATGATTTCCTATTGGAATCTAGGTCATTTGTGCGGGGCAGCTCAGGGTTCCCCCATGGGGAGAGTTTGGAAACCAGGCCTTTGAGGACAGAAGACTGAGCACATGACTTGGGCTTCGCATTATGCTAAGGCTGAAGGTCATTACTATAGGGTATGCTTTCCAGAACACCTGTGTACCTCATTGGATGTGACCTCCTGCCTCGGCCCAGGTCAAGATCCCAGGGAAGAGGAATCTAGTTTGACACGGGGCCCTCCCCACTGCAGGGATCCTTATTCCCCCTTCCTTCAGACAAAAACACAGCCTACTTGTGATCTCAGTCTGTCCAACAAATAAATAAAGTCATTATAAATAAATAAATAAATAAATATATTCAGGCATGTTTTATATAGTGATCAAGTGCAATTCTGCAGTGTGGCTCAGGGTTCTTCCATCGGGAGATTTTGGGAACCAGGCCTCTGAGGTTGGAAGGCTGAGCAGCCGACCACGGCTTCATGTGAGGTATAGGGTTAGGGTTAGGGTTAGGGTTAGGGTTATGTTTAGGTGAGGGTTAGAGTAATGGTTAGGGTTATGTCTTAGGAACAAGGCATGTCGGAACTGGCCACACAATACTGGCACACCAAGGGCTGAGTTGAGGGTGGGACTCAGCAGAATCCTCAGGCGATGGAATTTTGGACGGGACAGGCCAAGAGGGTGGAATGCCCTCAGAAGAGCATGCTGGTTTCTATATATCTGAAGGTACTGGATAGCACAGAAGGAAAGGGTCAGTTTCTGCCTGGGAGGTTGAGTCCTTCCTACAGACTGACTTTCCCATCCACAGGAGGACCTGGGTTCAGTCCTCCGGTGTCCAGAGTCTGATCACGTTACCTAGCCTAGGGTTTGGCTCTGGGAGAATGGCTGACCTGATTTGTCAGGGCAGAATTAGGCTTTCGACGGGACTCAGTTGAGGACGTAGCCCTGGCGGACCATCCTATTCCCGGATTGTGGTGTGGGGGTCCTAGGAAGGTGTTGGTAGAATGATCGGACAGGCAGATTTCTCCCGCCCCGAGGGTCTTCCACAGGGCAAAATTTGCCATTATCATAGTGGGCGGCACCCAGAAGCCTGCGATGTGAAGAAGGAATCCCCTACCTAGAGGGCTACCAGGGCAGGCAACCGGGGTTAGAAGTCTGAAGAAGCACCCTCGGGTTAGGGTTAGGCCGAAGCACATGGGAGACCCTATCGGCCCTTGCTGAGGGATCATCAAACTCCTGGTTCCCGCTTCAGGTGGGCGCTCCTTGGAGCTGTGTCCCAAGGGGTGCATGCAGATTTCACCTGTTTACGGATTCAGCTCATTTCTAAAGGGTAAACGTTCCCATTGGGATCTATGGACATTGTGTGGTGCACCTCAGGGTTCCCGCATCTGCAGAGTTCATGGACCAGGCTACTGAGGACAGAAGCCTGAGCATGGGACAGGGGCTTTGCCTCAGGATTACCGTGAAGGTTATTTCACAAGTGAATGCTGTTGGTAACACCTGGGTGAGTCAGTGGGTTAGGCCACTGCCTTAAGCTCAGGACATGATCCCAGAGTCCTGGGATGGAGCCCCACATCGGGCTGTCTCCTCAGCAGGGAGCCTTCTTTCCCTTCTCTGGGCGTGCAAGACTGGCTACATCTTTTCACTCCCTGCAAAGTGAAAAAGTAAAATCTTGAAGCAATGAATAAATAAATACAAAATTAATAAATATATAAAAGGGAGGGCATGATTTCCTATTGGAATCTAGGTCATTTGTGCGGGGCAGCTCAGGGTTCCCCCATGGGGAGAGTTTGGGAACCAGGCCTTTGAGGACAGAAGACTGAGCACATGACTTGGGTTCGCATTATGCTAAGGCTGAAGGTCATTGCTATAGGGTATGCTTTCCAGAACACCTGTGTACCTCATTGGATGTGACCTCTTGCCTCGGCCCAGGTCAAGATCCCAGGGAAGAGGAATCTAGTTTGACACGGGGCCCTCCCCACTGCAGGGAGCCTTATTCCCCCTTCCTTCAGACAAAAACACAGCCTACTTGTGATCTCAGTCTGTCCAACAAATAAATGAAATCATTATAAAAAAAAATATATTCAGGCATGTTTTATATAGTGATCAAGTGCAATTCTGCAGTGGGGCTCAGGGTTCTTCCATCGGGAGATTTTGGGAACCAGGCCTCTGAGGTTGGAAGGCTGAGCAGCCGACCACGACTTCATGTGAGGTATAGGGTTAGGGTTAGGGTTAGGGTTAGGGTTAGGGTTATGTTTAGGTGAGGGTTAGAGTAATGGTTAGGGTTATGTCTTAGGAACAAGGCATGTCGGAACTTGCCACACAATACTGGCACACAAAGGGCTGAGTTGAGGGTGGGACTCAGCAGAATCCTCAGGCGATGGAATTTTGGACGGGACAGGCCAAGAGGGTGGAATGCCCTCAGGGGAGCATGCTGGTTTCTATATATCTGAAGGTACTGGATAGCACAGAAGGAAAGGGTCAGTTTCTGCCTGAGAGGCTGAGTCCTTCCTACAGACTGACTTTCCCATCCACAGGAGGACCTGGGTTCAGTCCTCCGGTGTTCAGAGTCTGATCACGTAACCTAGGCTTAGCCTTTGGCTCTGGGAGAATGGCTGACCTGATTTGTCAGGGCAGAATTAGGCTTTCCACGGGACTCAGTTGAGGACGTAGCCCTGGCGGACCATCCTATTCCCGGATTGTGGTGTGGGGGTCCTAGGAAGGGGTTGGTAGAAAGATCTGACAGGCAGATTTCTCCCGCCCCGAGGGTCTTCCACAGGGCTAAATTTGCCATTATCATAGTGGGCGGCACCCAGAAGCCTGCGATGTGAAGAAGGAATCGCCTACCTAGAGGGCTACCAGGGCAGGCAACCGGGGTTAGAAGTCTGAAGAAGCACCCTCGGGTTAGGGTTAGGCCGAAGCACATGGGAGACCCTACCGGCCCTTGCTGAGGGATCATCAAACTCCTGGTTCCCGCTTCAGGTGGGCGCTCCTTGGAGCTGTGTCCCAAGGGGTGCATGCAGATTTCACCTGTTCTACGGATTCAGCTCATTTTTAAAGGGCAAACGTTCCCATTGGGATCTATGGACATTGTGCGGTGCACCTCAGCGTTCCCGCATCTGCAGAGTTCATGGACCAGGCTACTGAGGACAGAAGCCTGAGCATGGGACAGGGGCTTTGCATCAGGATTCCCGTGAAGGTTATTTCACAAGTGAATGCTGTTGGTAACACCTGGGTGAGTAGGTGGGTTAGGCCACTGCCTTCAGCTCAGGACATGATCCCAGAGTCCTGGGATGGACCCCACATCGGGCTGTCTCCTCAGCAGGGAGCCTTCTTTCCCTTCTCTGGGCGTGCAAGACTGGCTACATCTGTTCGCTCCCTGCAAAGTGAAAAAGTAAAATCTTGAAGCAATGAATAAATAAATAAATAAATTAATAATAAATATATAAAAGAGAGGGCATGATTTCCTATTGGAATCTAGGTCATTTTTTCGGGCAGCTCAGGGTTCCCCCATGGGGAGAGTTTGGGAACCAGGCCTTTGAGGACAGAAGACTGAGCACATGACTTGGGCTTCGCATTATGCTAAGGCTGAAGGTCATTGCTATAGGGTATGCTTTCCAGAACACCTGTGTACCTCATTGGATGTGACCTCTTGCCTCGGCCCAGGTCAAGATCCCAGAGAAGAGGAATCTAGTTTGACACGGGGCCCTCCCCACTGCAGGGAGCCTTATTCCCCCTTCCTTCAGACAAAAACACAGCCTACTTGTGATCTCAGTCTGTCCAACAAATAAATAAAATCATTATAAATAAATAAATAAATAAATATATTCAGGCATGTTTTATATAGTGATCAAGTGCAATTCTGCAGTGTGGCTCAGGGTTCTTCCATCGGGAGATTTTGGGAACCAGGCCTCTGAGGTTGGAAGGCTGAGCAGCCGACCACGGCTTCATGTGAGGTATAGGGTTAGGGTTAGGGTTAGGGTTAGGGTTAGGGTTATGTTTAGGTGAGGGTTAGTAAGGGTTAGGGTTATGTCTTAGGAACAAGGCATGTCGGAACTGGCCACACAATACTGGCACACCAAGGGCTGAGTTGAGGGTGGGATTCAGCAGAATCCTCAGGCGATGGAATTTTGGACGGGACAGGCCAAGAGGGTGGAATGCCCTCAGGGGAGCATGCTGGTTTCTATATATCTGAAGGTACTGGATAGCACAGAAGGAAAGGGTCAGTTTCTGCCTGAGAGGCTGAGTCCTTCCTACAGACTGACTTTCCCATCCACAGGAGGACCTGGGTTCAGTCCTCCAGTGTCCAGAGTCTGATCACATAACCTAGGCTTAGCCTTTGGCTCTGGGAGAATGGCTGACCTGATTTGTCTGGGCAGAATTAGGCTTTCCACGGGACTCAGTTGAGGACATAGCCCTGGCGGACCATCCTATTCCCGGATTGTGGTGTGGGGGTCCTAGGAAGGTGTTGGTAGAATGATCGGACAGGCAGATTTCTCCTGCCCCGAGGGTCTTCCACAGGGCTAAATTTGCCATTATCATAGTGGGCGGCACCCAGAGGCCTGCGATGTGAAGAAGGAATCCCCTACCTAGAGGGCTACCAGGGCAGGCAACCGGGGTTAGAAGTCTGAAGAAGCACCCTAGGGGTTAGGGTTAGGGCGAAGCACATGGGAGACCCTACCGGCCCTTGCTGAGGGATCATCAAACTCCTGGTTCCCGCTTCAGGTGGGCGCTCCTTGGAGCTGTGTCCCAAGGGGTGCATGCAGATTTCACCTGTTCTACGGATTCAGCTCATTTCTAAAGGGCAAACGTTCCCATTGGGATCTATGGACATTGTGCGGTGCACCTCAGGGTTCCCGCATCTGCAGAGTTCATGGACCAGGCTACTGAGGACAGAAGCCTGAGCATGGGACAGGGGCATTGCATCAGGATTCCCGTGAAGGTTATTTCACAAGTGAATGCTGTTGGTAACACCTGGGTGAGTCAGTGGGTTAGGCCACTGCCTTCAGCTCAGGACATGATCCCAAAGTCCTGGGATGGAGCCCCACATCGGGCTGTCTCCTCAGCAGGGAGCCTTCTTTCCCTTCTCTGGGCGTGCAAGACTGCCTACATCTTTTCGCTCCCTGCAAAGTGAAAAAGTAAAATCTTGAAGCAATGAATAAATAAATACATAAATAATAAATATATAAAAGGGAGGGCATGATTTCCTATTGGAATCTAGGTCATTTGTGCGGGGCAGCTCAGGGTTCCCCCATGGGGAGAGTTTGGGAACCAGGCCTTTGAGGACAGAAGACTGAGCACATGACTTGGGCTTCGCATTATGCTAAGGCTGAAGGTCATTGCTATAGGGTATGTTTTCCAGAACAGCTGTGTACCTCATTGGATGTGACCTCTTGTCTCGGCCCAGGTCAAGATCCCAGGGAAGAGGAATCTAGTTTGACACGGGGCCCTCACCACTGCAGGGAGCCTTATTCCCCCTTCCTTCAGACAAAAACACAGCCTACTTGTGATCTCAGTCTGTCCAACAAATAAATGAAATCATTATAAAAAAAAATATATTCAGGCATGTTTTATATAGTGATCAAGTGCAATTCTGCAGTGGGGCTCAGGGTTCTTCCATCGGGAGATTTTGGGAACCAGGCCTCTGAGGTTGGAAGGCTGAGCAGCCGACCACGACTTTATGTGAGGTATAGGGTTAGGGTTAGGGTTAGGGTTAGGGTTAGGGTTATGTTTAGGTGAGGGTTAGAGTAATGGTTAGGGTTATGTCTTAGGAACAAGGCATGTCGGAACTTGCCACACAATACTGGCACACAAAGGGCTGAGTTGAGGGTGGGACTCAGCAGAATCCTCAGGCGATGGAATTTTGGACGGGACAGGCCAAGAGGGTGGAATGCCCTCAGGGGAGCATGCTGGTTTCTATATATCTGAAGGTACTGGATAGCACAGAAGGAAAGGGTCAGTTTCTGCCTGAGAGGCTGAGTCCTTCCTACAGACTGACTTTCCCATCCACAGGAGGACCTGGGTTCAGTCCTCCGGTGTTCAGAGTCTGATCACGTAACCTAGGCTTAGCCTTTGGCTCTGGGAGAATGGCTGACCTGATTTGTCAGGGCAGAATTAGGCTTTCCACGGGACTCAGTTGAGGACGTAGCCCTGGCGGACCATCCTATTCCCGGATTGTGGTGTGGGGGTCCTAGGAAGGGGTTGGTAGAAAGATCTGACAGGCAGATTTCTCCCGCCCCGAGGGTCTTCCACAGGGCTAAATTTGCCATTATCATAGTGGGCGGCACCCAGAAGCCTGCGATGTGAAGAAGGAATCGCCTACCTAGAGGGCTACCAGGGCAGGCAACCGGGGTTAGAAGTCTGAAGAAGCACCCTCGGGTTAGGGTTAGGCCGAAGCACATGGGAGACCCTACCGGCCCTTGCTGAGGGATCATCAAACTCCTGGTTCCCGCTTCAGGTGGGCGCTCCTTGGAGCTGTGTCCCAAGGGGTGCATGCAGATTTCACCTGTTCTACGGATTCAGCTCATTTTTAAAGGGCAAACGTTCCCATTGGGATCTATGGACATTGTGCGGTGCACCTCAGCGTTCCCGCATCTGCAGAGTTCATGGACCAGGCTACTGAGGACAGAAGCCTGAGCATGGGACAGGGGCTTTGCATCAGGATTCCCGTGAAGGTTATTTCACAAGTGAATGCTGTTGGTAACACCTGGGTGAGTAGGTGGGTTAGGCCACTGCCTTCAGCTCAGGACATGATCCCAGAGTCCTGGGATGGACCCCACATCGGGCTGTCTCCTCAGCAGGGAGCCTTCTTTCCCTTCTCTGGGCGTGCAAGACTGGCTACATCTGTTCGCTCCCTGCAAAGTGAAAAAGTAAAATCTTGAAGCAATGAATACATAAATAAATAAATTAATAATAAATATATAAAAGAGAGGGCATGATTTCCTATTGGAATCTAGGTCATTTTTTCGGGCAGCTCAGGGTTCCCCCATGGGGAGAGTTTGGGAACCAGGCCTTTGAGGACAGAAGACTGAGCACATGACTTGGGCTTCGCATTATGCTAAGGCTGAAGGTCATTGCTATAGGGTATGCTTTCCAGAACACCTGTGTACCTCATTGGATGTGACCTCTTGCCTCGGCCCAGGTCAAGATCCCAGAGAAGAGGAATCTAGTTTGACACGGGGCCCTCCCCACTGCAGGGAGCCTTATTCCCCCTTCCTTCAGACAAAAACACAGCCTACTTGTGATCTCAGTCTGTCCAACAAATAAATAAAATCATTATAAATAAATAAATAAATAAATATATTCAGGCATGTTTTATATAGTGATCAAGTGCAATTCTGCAGTGTGGCTCAGGGTTCTTCCATCGGGAGATTTTGGGAACCAGGCCTCTGAGGTTGGAAGGCTGAGCAGCCGACCACGGCTTCATGTGAGGTATAGGGTTAGGGTTAGGGTTAGGGTTAGGGTTAGGGTTATGTTTAGGTGAGGGTTAGTAAGGGTTAGGGTTATGTCTTAGGAACAAGGCATGTCGGAACTGGCCACACAATACTGGCACACCAAGGGCTGAGTTGAGGGTGGGATTCAGCAGAATCCTCAGGCGATGGAATTTTGGACGGGACAGGCCAAGAGGGTGGAATGCCCTCAGGGGAGCATGCTGGTTTCTATATATCTGAAGGTACTGGATAGCACAGAAGGAAAGGGTCAGTTTCTGCCTGAGAGGCTGAGTCCTTCCTACAGACTGACTTTCCCATCCACAGGAGGACCTGGGTTCAGTCCTCCAGTGTCCAGAGTCTGATCACATAACCTAGGCTTAGCCTTTGGCTCTGGGAGAATGGCTGACCTGATTTGTCTGGGCAGAATTAGGCTTTCCACGGGACTCAGTTGAGGACATAGCCCTGGCGGACCATCCTATTCCCGGATTGTGGTGTGGGGGTCCTAGGAAGGTGTTGGTAGAATGATCGGACAGGCAGATTTCTCCTGCCCCGAGGGTCTTCCACAGGGCTAAATTTGCCATTATCATAGTGGGCGGCACCCAGAGGCCTGCGATGTGAAGAAGGAATCCCCTACCTAGAGGGCTACCAGGGCAGGCAACCGGGGTTAGAAGTCTGAAGAAGCACCCTAGGGGTTAGGGTTAGGGCGAAGCACATGGGAGACCCTACCGGCCCTTGCTGAGGGATCATCAAACTCCTGGTTCCCGCTTCAGGTGGGCGCTCCTTGGAGCTGTGTCCCAAGGGGTGCATGCAGATTTCACCTGTTCTACGGATTCAGCTCATTTCTAAAGGGCAAACGTTCCCATTGGGATCTATGGACATTGTGCGGTGCACCTCAGGGTTCCCGCATCTGCAGAGTTCATGGACCAGGCTACTGAGGACAGAAGCCTGAGCATGGGACAGGGGCATTGCATCAGGATTCCCGTGAAGGTTATTTCACAAGTGAATGCTGTTGGTAACACCTGGGTGAGTCAGTGGGTTAGGCCACTGCCTTCAGCTCAGGACATGATCCCAAAGTCCTGGGATGGAGCCCCACATCGGGCTGTCTCCTCAGCAGGGAGCCTTCTTTCCCTTCTCTGGGCGTGCAAGACTGCCTACATCTTTTCGCTCCCTGCAAAGTGAAAAAGTAAAATCTTGAAGCAATGAATAAATAAATACATAAATAATAAATATATAAAAGGGAGGGCATGATTTCCTATTGGAATCTAGGTCATTTGTGCGGGGCAGCTCAGGGTTCCCCCATGGGGAGAGTTTGGGAACCAGGCCTTTGAGGACAGAAGACTGAGCACATGACTTGGGCTTCGCATTATGCTAAGGCTGAAGGTCATTGCTATAGGGTATGTTTTCCAGAACAGCTGTGTACCTCATTGGATGTGACCTCTTGTCTCGGCCCAGGTCAAGATCCCAGGGAAGAGGAATCTAGTTTGACACGGGGCCCTCACCACTGCAGGGAGCCTTATTCCCCCTTCCTTCAGACAAAAACACAGCCTACTTGTGATCTCAGTCTGTGCAACAAATAAATGAAATCATTATAAAAAAAAATATATTCAGGCATGTTTTAGATAGTGATCAAGTGCAATTCTGCAGTGGGGCTCAGGGTTCTTCCATCGGGAGATTTTGGAAACCAGGCCTCTGAGGTTGGAAAGCTGAGCAGCCGACCACGGCTTCATGTGAGGTATAGGGTAAGGGTTAGGATTAGGGTTAGGGTTAAGGTTGTGTTTAGGTGAGGGTTAGAGTAAGGGTTAGGGTTATGTCTTAGGAACAAGGCATGTCGGAACTGGCCACACAATACTGGCACACCAAGGGCTGAGTTGAGGGTGGGACTCAGCAGAATCCTCAGGCGATGGAATTTTGGACGGGACAGGCCAAGAGGGTGGAATGCCCTCAGGGGAGCATGCTGGTTTCTATATATCTGAAGGTACTGGATAGCACAGAAGGAAAGGGTCAGTTTCTGCCTGAGAGGCTGAGTCCTTCCTACAGACTGACTTTCCCATCCACAGGAGGACCTGGGTTCAGTCCTCCGGTGTCCAGAGTCTGATCACGGAACCTAGGCTTAGGGTTTGGCTCTGGGAGAATGGCTGACCTGATTTGTCAGGGCAGAATTAGGCTTTCCAAGGGACTCAGTTGAGGACGTAGCCCTGGCGGACCATCCTATTCCCGGATTGTGGTGTGGGGGTCCTAGGAAGGTGTTGGTAGAATGATCGGACAGGCAGATTTCTCCTGCCCCGAGGGTCTTCCACAGGGCTAAACTTCACATTTGCCTAGTGGGCGGCACCCAGAGGCCTGCGATGTGAAGAAGGAATCCCCTACCTAGAGGGCTACCAGGGCAGGCAACCGGGGTTAGAAGTCTGAAGAAGCACCCTCGGGTTAGGGTTAGGCCGATGCACATGGGAGGCCCTACCGGCCCTTGCTGAGGGATCATCAAACTCCTGGTTCCCGCTTCAGGTGGGCGCTCCTTGGAGCTGTGTCCCAAGGGGTGCATGCAGATTTCACCTGTTCTACGGATTCAGCTCATTTCTAAAGGGCATACATTCCCATTGGGATCTATGGACATTGTGCGGTGCACCTCAGGGTTCCCGCATCTGCAGAGTTCATGGACCAGGCTACTGAGGACAAAAGCCTGAGCATGGGACAGGGGCTTTGCATCAGGATTCCCGTGAAGGTTATTTCACAAGTGAATGCTGTTGGTAACACCTGGGTGAGTCAGTGGGTTAGGCCACTGCCTTCAGCTCAGGACATGATCCCAGAGTCCTGGGATGGACCCCACATCCGGCTGTCTCCTCAGCAGGGAGCCTTCTTTCCCTTCTCTGGGCGTGCAACACTGCCTACATCTGTTCGCTCCCTGCAAAGTGAAAAAGTAAAATCTTGAAGCAGTGAATAAATAAATAAATAAATTAATAATAAATATATAAAAGAGAGGGCATGATTTCCTATTGGAATCTAGGTCATTTGTGCGGGGCAGCTCAGGGTTCCCCCATGGGGAGAGTTGGGAACCAGGCCTTTGAGGACAGAAGACTGAGCACATGACTTGGGCTTCGCATTATGCTAAGGCTGAAGGTCATTGCTATAGGGTATGCTTTCCAGAACACCTGTGTACCTCATTGGATGTAACCTCCTGCCTCGGCCCAGGTCAAGATCCCAGGGAAGAGGAATCTAGTTTGACACGGGGCCCTCCCCACTGCAGGGAGCCTTATTCCCCCTTCCTTCAGACAAAAACACAGCCTACTTGTGATCTCAGTCTGTCCAACAAATAAATAAAATCATTATAAATAAATAAATAAATAAATATATTCAGGCATGTTTTATATAGTGATCAAGTGCAATTCTGCAGTGTGGCTCAGGGTTCTTCCATCGGGAGATTTTGGGAACCAGGCCTCTGAGGTTGGAAGGCTGAGCAGCCGACCACAGCTTCATGTGATGTATAGGGTTAGGGTTAGGGTTAGGGTTAGGGTTAGTGTTATGTTTAGGTGAGGGTTAGTAAGGGTTAGGGTTATGTCTTAGGAACAAGGCATGTCGGAACTGGCCACACAATACTGGCACACCAAGGGCTGAGTTGAGGGTGGGATTCAGCAGAATCCTCAGGCGATGGAATTTTGGACGGGACAGGCCAAGAGGGTGGAATGCCCTCAGGGGAGCATGCTGGTATCTCTATATCTGAAGGTACTGGATAGCACAGAAGGAAAGGGTCAGTTTCTGCCTGAGAGGCTGAGTCCTTCCTACAGACTGACTTTCCCATCCACAGGAGGACCTGGGTTCAGTCCTCCGGTGTCCAGAGTCTGATCACGTAACCTAGGCTTAGCCTTTGGCTCTGGGACAATGGCTGACCTGATTTGTCTGGGCAGAATTAGGCTTTCCACGGGACTCAGTTGAGGACATAGCCCTGGCGGACCATCCTATTCCCGGATTGTGGTGTGGGGGTCCTAGGAAGGTGTTGGTAGAATGATCGGACAGGCAGATTTCTCCTGCCCCGAGGGTCTTCCACAGGGCTAAATTTGCCATTATCATAGTGGGCGGCACCCAGAGGCCTGCGATGTGAAGAAGGAATCCCCTACCTAGAGGGCTACCAGGGCAGGCAACCGGGGTTAGAAGTCTGAAGAAGCACCCTAGGGGTTAGGGTTAGGGCGAAGCACATGGGAGACCCTACCGGCCCTTGCTGAGGGATCATCAAACTCCTGGTTCCCGCTTCAGGTGGGCGCTCCTTGGAGCTGTGTCCCAAGGGGTGCATGCAGATTTCACCTGTTCTACGGATTCAGCTCATTTCTAAAGGGCAAACGTTCCCATTGGGATCTATGGACATTGTGCGGTGCACCTCAGGGTTCCCGCATCTGCAGAGTTCATGGACCAGGCTACTGAGGACAGAAGCCTGAGCATGGGACAGGGGCTTTGCATCAGGATTCCCGTGAAGGTTATTTCACAAGTGAATGTTGTTGGTAACACCTGGGTGAGTCAGTGGGTTAGGCCACTGCCTTCAGCTCAGGACATGATCCCAAAGTCCTGGGATGGAGCCCCACATCGGGCTGTCTCCTCAGCAGGGAGCCTTCTTTCCCTTCTCTGGGCGTGCAAGACTGCCTACATCTTTTCGCTCCCTGCAAAGTGAAAAAGTAAAATCTTGAAGCAATGAATAAATAAATACATAAATAATAAGTATATAAAAGGGAGGGCATGATTTCCTATTGGAGTCTAGGTCATTTGTGCGGGGCAGCTCAGGGTTCCCCCATGGGGAGAGTTTGGGAACCAGGCCTTTGAGGACAGAAGACTGAGCACATGACTTGGGCTTCGCATTATGCTAAGGCTGAAGGTCATTGCTATAGGGTATGCTTTCCAGAACACCTGTGTACCTCATTGGATGTGACCTCTTGCCTCGGCCCAGGTCAAGATCCCAGGGAAGAGGAATCTAGTTTGACACGGGGCCCTCCCCACTGCAGGGAGCCTTATTCCCCCTTCCTTCAGACAAAAACACAGCCTACTTGTGCTCTCAGTCTGTCCAACAAATAAATGAAATCATTATAAAAAAAATATATTCAGGCATGTTTTATATAGTGATCAAGTGCAATTCTGCAGTGGGGCTCAGGGTTCTTCCATCGGGAGATTTTGGAAACCAGGCCTCTGAGGTTGGAAAGCTGAGCAGCCGACCACGGCTTCATGTGAGGTATAGGGTAAGGGTTAGGATTAGGGTTAGGGTTAAGGTTGTGTTTAGGTGAGGGTTAGAGTAAGGGTTAGGGTTATGTCTTAGGAACAAGGCATGTCGGAACTGGCCACACAATACTGGCACACCAAGGGCTGAGTTGAGGGTGGGACTCAGCAGAATCCTCAGGCGATGGAATTTTGGACGGGACAGGCCAAGTGGGTGGAATGCCGTCAGGGGAGCATGCTGGTTTCTATATATCTGAAGGTACTGGATAGCACAGAAGGAAAGGGTCAGTTTCTGCCTGAGAGGCTGAGTCCTTCCTACAGACTGACTTTCCCATCCACAGGAGGACCTGGGTTCAGTCCTCCGGTGTCCAGAGTCTGATCACGTAACCTAGGCTTAGGGTTTGGCTCTGGGAGAATGGCTGACCTGATTTGTCAGGGCAGAATTAGGCTTTCCAAGGGACTCAGTTGAGGACGTAGCCCTGGCGGACCATCCTATTCCCGGATTGTGGTGTGGGGGTCCTAGGAAGGTGTTGGTAGAATGATCGGACAGGCAGATTTCTCCCGCCCCGAGGGTCTTCCACAGGACTAAACTTCCCATTTGCCTAGTGGGCGGCACCCAGAGGCCTGCGATGTGAAGAAGGAATCCCCTACCTAGAGGGCTACCAGGGCAGGCAACCGGGGTTAGAAGTCTGAAGAAGCACCCTCGGGTTAGGGTTAGGCCGATGCACATGGGAGGCCCTACCGGCCCTTGCTGAGGGATCATCAAACTCCTGGTTCCCGCTTCAGGTGGGCGCTCCTTGGAGCTGTGTCCCAAGGGGTGCATGCAGATTTCACCTCTTCTACGGATTCAGCTCATTTCTAAAGGGCATACATTCCCATTGGGATCTATGGACATTGTGCGGTGCACCTCAGGGTTCCCGCATCTGCAGAGTTCATGGACCAGGCTACTGAGGACAAAAGCCTGAGCATGGGACAGGGGCTTTGCATCAGGATTCCCGTGAAGGTTATTTCACAAGTGAATGCTGTTGGTAACACCTGGGTGAGTCAGTGGGTTAGGCCACTGCCTTCAGCTCAGGACATGATCCCAGAGTCCTGGGATGGACCCCACATCCGGCTGTCTCCTCAGCAGGGAGCCTTCTTTCCCTTCTCTGGGCGTGCAACACTGCCTACATCTGTTCACTCCCTGCAAAGTGAAAAAGTAAAATCTTAAAGCAATGAATAAATAAATTAATTAATTAATAATAAATATATAAAAGAGAGGGCATGATTTCCTATTGGAATCTAGGTCATTTGTGCGGGGCAGCTCAGGGTTCCCCCATTGGGAGAGTTGGGAACCAGGCCTTTGAGGACAGAAGACTGAGCACATGACTTGGGCTTCGCATTATGCTAAGGCTGAAGGTCATTGCTATAGGGTATGCTTTCCAGAACACCTGTGTACCTCATTGGATGTGACCTCCTGCCTCGGCCCAGGTCAAGATCCCAGGGAAGAGGAATCTAGTTTGACACGGGGCCCTCCCCACTGCAGGGAGCCTTATTCCCCCTTCCTTCAGACAAAAACACAGCCTACTTGTGATCTCAGTCTGTCCAACAAATAAATAAAATCATTATAAATAAATAAATAAATAAATAAATAAATATATTCAGGCATGTTTTATATAGTGATCAAGTGCAATTCTGCAGTGTGGCTCAGGGTTCTTCCATCGGGAGATTTTGGGAACCAGGCCTCTGAGGTTGGAAGGCTGAGCAGCCGACCACGGCTTCATGTGATGTATAGGGTTAGGGTTAGGGTTAGGGTTAGGGTTAGGGTTATGTTTAGGTGAGGGTTAGTAAGGGTTAGGGTTATGTCTTAGGAACAAGGCATGTCGGAACTGGCCACACAATACTGGCACACCAAGGGCTGAGTTGAGGGTGGGACTCAGCAGAATCCTCAGGCGATGGAATTTTGGACGGGACAGGCCAAGAGGGTGGAATGCCCTCAGGGGAGCATGCTGGTTTCTATATATCTGAAGGTACTGGATAGCACAGAAGGAAAGGGTCAGTTTCTGCCTGAGAGGCTGAGTCCTTCCTACAGACTGACTTTCCCATCCACAGGAGGACCTGGGTTCAGTCCTCCGGTGTCCAGAGTCTGATCACGTAACCTAGGCTTAGGGTTTGGCTCTGGGAGAATGGCTGACCTGATTTGTCAGGGCAGAATTAGGCTTTCCACGGGACTCAGTTGAGGACGTAGCCCTGGCGGACCATCCTATTCCCGGATTGTGCTGTGGGGGTCCTAGGAAGGTGTTGGTAGAATGATCTGACAGGCAGATTTCTCCTGCCCCGAGGGTCTTCCACAGGGCTAAATTTGCCATTATCATAGTGGGCGGCACCCAGAAGCCTGCGATGTGAAGAAGGAATCCCCTACCTAGAGGGCTACCAGGGCAGGCAACCGGGGTTAGAAGTCTGAAGAAGCACCCTCGGGTTAGGGTTAGGCCGAAGCACATGGGAGACCCTACCGGCCCTTGCTGAGGGATCATCAAACTCCTGGTTCCCGCTTCAGGTGGGCGCTCCTTGGAGCTGTGTCCCAAGGGGTGCATGCAGATTTCACCTGTTCTACGGATTCAGCTCATTTCTTAAGGGCAAACGTTCCCATTGGGATCTATGGACATTGTGCGGTGCACCTCAGGGTTCCCGCATCTGCAGAGTTCATGGACCAGGCTACTGAGGACAGAAGCCTGAGCATGGGACAGGGGCTTTGCATCAGGATTCCCGTGAAGGTTATTTCACAAGTGAATGCTGTTGGTAACACCTGGGTGAGTCAGTGGGTTAGGCCACTGCCTTCAGCTCAGGACATGATCCCAGAGTCCTGGGATGGAGCCCCACATTGGGCTGTCTCCTCAGCAGGGAGCCTTCTTTCCCTTCTCTGGGCGTGCAACACTGCCTACATCTTTTCGCTCCCTGAAAAGTGAAAAAGTAAAATCTTGAAGCAATAAATAAATAAATACCTAAATAATAATTATATAAAAGAGAGGGCATGATTTCCTATTGGAATCTAGGTCATTTGTGCGGGGCAGCTCAGGGTTCCCCCATGGGGAGAGTTTGGGAACCAGGCCTTTGAGGACAGAAGACTGAGCACATGACTTGGGCTTCGCATTATGCTAAGGCTGAAGGTCATTGCTATAGGGTATGCTTTCCAGAACACCTGTGTACCTCATTGGATGTGACCTCTTGCCTCGGCCCAGGTCAAGATCCCAGGGAAGAGGAATCTAGTTTGACACGGGGCCCTCCCCACTGCACGGAGCCTTATTCCCCCTTCCTTCAGACAAAAACACAGCCTACTTGTGATCTCAGTCTGTCCAACAAATAAATAAAATCATTATAAATAAATAAATAAATAAATATATTCAGGCATGTTTTATATAGTGATCAAGTGCAATTCTGCAGTGTGGCTCAGGGTTCTTCCATCGGGAGATTTTGGGAACCAGGCCTCTGAGGTTGGAAGGCTGAGCTGCCGACCACGGCTTCATGTGAGGTATAGGGTTAGGGTTAGGGTTAGGGTTAGGGTTTGGGTTATGTTTAGGTGAGGGTTAGTAAGGGTTAGGGTTATGTCTTAGGAACAAGGCATGTCGGAACTGGCCACACAATAATGGCACACCAAGGGCTGAGTTGAGGGTGGGACTCAGCAGAATCCTCAGGCGATGGAATTTTGGACGGGACAGGCCAAGAGGGTGGAATGCCCTCAGGGGAGCATGCTGGTTTCTATATATCTGAAGGTACTGGATAGCACAGAAGGAAAGGGTCAGTTTCTGCCTGAGAGGCTGAGTCCTTCCTACAGACTGACTTTCCCATCCACAGGAGGACCTGGGTTCAGTCCTCCGGTGTCCAGAGTCTGATCACGTAACGTAGGCTTAGCCTTTGGCTCTGGGAGAATGGCTGACCTGATTTGTCTGGGCAGAATTAGGCTTTCCACGGGACTCAGTTGAGGACGTAGCCCTGGCGGACCATCCTATTCCCGGATTGTGGTGTGGGGGTCCTAGGAAGGTGTTGGTAGAATGATCGGACAGGCAGATTTCTCCCGCCCCGAGGGTCTTCCACAGGGCTAAATTTGCCATTATCATAGTGGGCGGCACCCAGAAGCCTGCGATGTGAAGAAGGAATCCCCTACCTAGAGGGCTACCAGGGCAGGAAACCGGGGATAGAAGTCTGAAGAAGCACCCTAGGGGTTAGGGTTAGGCCGAAGCACATGGGAGACCCTACCGGCCCTTGCTGAGGGATCATCAAACTCCTGGTTCCCGCTTCAGGTGGGCGCTCCTTGGAGCTGTGTCCCAAGGGGTGCATGAAGATTTCACCTGTTCTACGGAATCAGCTCATTTCTAAAGGTCAAACGTTCCCATTGGCATCTATGGACATTGTGCGGTGCACCTCATGGTTCCCGCATCTGCAGAGTTCATGGACCAGGCTACTGAGGACAGAAGCCTGAGCATGGGACAGGGGCTTTGCATCAGGATTCCCGTGAAGGTTATTTCACAAGTGAATGCTGTTGGTAACACCTGGGTGAGTCAGTGGGTTAGGCCACTGCCTTAAGCTCAGGACATGATCCCAGAGTCCTGGGATGGAGGCCCACATCGGGCTGTCTCCTCAGCAGGGAGCCTTCTTTCCCTTCTCTGGGCGTGCAACACTGCCTACATCTGTTCGATCCCTGCAAAGTGAAAAAGTAAAATCTTGAAGCAATGAATAAATAAATAAATAAATTAATAATAAATATATAAAAGAGAGGGCATGATTTCCTATTAGAATCTAGGTCATTTGTGCGGGGCAGCTCAGGGTTCCCCCATGGGGAGAGTTTGGGAACCAGGCCTTTGAGGACAGAAGACTGAGCACATGACTTGGGCTTCGCATTATGCTAAGGCTGAAGGTCATTGCTATAGGGTATGCTTTCCAGAACACCTGTGTACCTCATTGGATATGACCTCTTGCCTCGGCCCAGGTCAAGATCCCAGGGAAGAGGAATCTAGTTTGACACGGGGCCCTCCCCACTGCAGGGAGCCTTATTCCCCCTTCCTTCAGACAAAAACACAGCCTACTTGTGATCTCAGTCTGTCCAACAAATAAATAAAATCATTATAAATAAATAAATAAATAAATATATTCAGGCATGTTTTATATAGTGATCAAGTGCAATTCTGAAGTGTGGCTCAGGGTTCTTCCATCGGGAGATTTTGGGAACCAGGCCTCTGAGGTTGGAAGGCTGAGCAGCCGACCACGGCTTCATGTGAGGTATAGGGTTAGGGTTAGGGTTAGGGTTAGGGTTATGTTTAGGTGAGGGTTAGTAAGGGTTAGGGTTATGTCTTAGGAACAAGGCATGTCGGAACTGGCCACACAATACTGGCACACCAAGGGCTGAGTTGAGGGTGGGACTCAGCAGAATCCTCAGGCGATGGAATTTTGGACGGGACAGGCCAAGAGGGTGGAATGCCCTCAGGGGAGCATGCTGGTTTCTATATATCTGAAGGTACTGGATAGCACAGAAGGAAAGGGTCAGTTTCTGCCTGAGAGGCTGAGTCCTTCCTACAGACTGACTTTCCCATCCACAGGAGGACCTGGGTTCAGTCCTCCGGTGTCCAGAGTCTGATCACGTAACCTAGGCTTAGGGTATGGCTCTGGGAGAATGGCTGACCTGATTTGTCAGGGCAGAATTAGGCTTTCCACGGGACTCAGTTGAGGACGTAGCCCTGGCGGACCATCCTATTCCCGGATTGTGGTGTGGGGGTCCTAGGAAGGTGTTGGTAGAATGATCGGACAGGCAGATTTCTCCCGCCCCGAGGGTCTTCCACAGGGCTAAATTTGCCATTATCATAGTGGGCGGCACCCAGAAGCCTGCGATGTGAAGAAGGAATCCCCTACCTAGAGGGCTACCAGGGCAGGCAACCGGGGTTAGAAGTCTGAAGAAGCACCCTCGGGTTAGGGTTAGGCCGAAGCACATGGGAGACCCTACCGGCCCTTGCTGAGGGATCATCAAACTCCTGGTTCCCGCTTCAGGCGGGCGCTCCTTGGAGCTGTGTCCCAAGGGGTGCATGCAGATTTCACCTGTTCTACGGATTCAGCTCATTTCTAAAGGGCAAACGTTCCCATTGGGATCTATGGACATTGTGCGGTGCACCTCAGGGTTCCCGCATCTGCAGAGTTCATGGACCAGGCTACTGAGGACAGAAGCCTGAGCATGGGACAGGGGCTTTGCATCAGGATTCCCGTGAAGGTTATTTCACAAGTGAATGCTGTTGGTAACACCTGGGTGAGTCAGTGGGTTAGGCCACTGCCTTCAGCTCAGGACATGATCCCAGAGTCCTGGGATGGAGCCCCACATCGGGCTGTCTCCTCAGCAGGGAGCCTTCTTTCCCTTCTCTGGGCGTGCAACACTGCCTACATCTGTTCGCTCCCTGCAAAGTGAAAAAGTAAAATCTTGAAGCAATGAATAAATAAATAAATAAATTAATAATAAATATATAAAAGAGAGGGCATGATTTCCTATTGGAATCTAGGTCATTTGTGCGGGGCAGCTCAGGGTTCCCCCATGGGGAGAGTTTGGGAACCAGGCCTTTGAGGACAGAAGACTGAGCACATGACTTGGGCTTCGCATTATGCTAAGGCTGAAGGTCATTGCTATAGGGTATGCTTTCCAGAACACCTGTGTACCTCATTGGATGTGACCTCTTGCCTCGGCCCAGGTCAAGATCCCAGGGAAGAGGAATCTAGTTTGACACGGGGCCCTCCCCACTGCACGGAGCCTTATTCCCCCTTCCTTCAGACAAAAACACAGCCTACTTGTGATCTCAGTCTGTCCAACAAATAAATAAAATCATTATAAATAAATAAATAAATAAATATATTCAGGCATGTTTTATATAGTGATCAAGTGCAATTCTGCAGTGTGGCTCAGGGTTCTTCCATCGGGAGATTTTGGGAACCAGGCCTCTGAGGTTGGAAGGCTGAGCAGCCGACCACGGCTTCATGTGATGTATAGGGTTAGGGTTAGGGTTAGGGTTAGGGTTAGGGTTACGTTTAGGTGAGGGTTAGTAAGGGTTAGGGTTATGTCTTAGGAACAAGGCATGTCGGAACTGGCCACACAATACTGGCACACCAAGGGCTGAGTTGAGGGTGGGACTCAGCAGAATCCTCAGGCGATGGAATTTTGGACGGGACAGGCCAAGAGGGTGGAATGCCCTCAGGGGAGCATGCTGGTTTCTATATATCTGAAGGTACTGGATAGCACAGAAGGAAAGGGTCAGTTTCTGCCTGAGAGGCTGAGTCCTTCCTACAGACTGACTTTCCCATCCACAGGAGGACCTGGGTTCAGTCCTCCGGTGTCCAGAGTCTGATTACGTAACCTAGGCTTAGCCTTTGGCTCTGGGAGAATGGCTGACCTGATTTGTCTGGGCAGAATTAGGCTTTCCACGGGACTCAGTTGAGGACGTAGCCCTGGCGGACCATCCTATTCCCGGATTGTGGTGTGGGGGTCCTAGGAAGGTGTTGGTAGAATGATCGGACAGGCAGATTTCTCCTGCCCCGAGGGTCTTCCACAGGGCTAAATTTGCCATTATCATAGTGGGCTGCACCCAGAAGCCTGCGATGTGAAGAAGGAATCCCCTACCTAGAGGGCTTCCAGGGCAGGAAACCGGGGATAGAAGTCTGAAGAAGCACCCTAGGGGTTAGGGTTAGGCCGAAGCACATGGGAGACCCTACCGGCCCTTGCTGAGGGATCATCAAACTCCTGGTTCCCGCTTCAGGTGGGCGCTCCTTGGAGCTGTGTCCCAAGGGGTGCATGAAGATTTCACCTGTTCTACGGATTCAGCTCATTTCTAAAGGTCAAACGTTCCCATTGGCATCTATGGACATTGTGCGGTGCACCTCAGGGTTCCCGCATCTGCAGAGTTCATGGACCAGGCTACTGAGGACAGAAGCCTGAGCATGGGACAGGGGCTTTGCATCAGGATTCCCGTGAAGGTTATTTCACAAGTGAATGCTGTTGGTAACACTTGGGTGAGTCAGTGGGTTAGGCCACTGCCTTCAGCTCAGGACATGATCCCAGAGTCCTGGGATGGAGCCCCACATCGGGCTGTCTCCTCAGCAGGGAGCCTTCTTTCCCTTCTCTGGGCCTGCAACACTGCCTACATCTGTTCGCTCCCTGCAAAGTGAAAAAGTAAAATCTTGAAGCAATGAATAAATAAATAAATAAATTAATAATAAATATATAAAAGAGAGGGCATGATTTCCTATTGGAATCTAGGTCATTTGTGCGGGGCAGCTCAGGGTTCCCCCATGGGGAGAGTTTGGGAACCAGGCCTTTGAGGACAGAATACTGAGCACATGACTTGGGCTTCGCATTATGCTAAGGCTGAAGGTCATTGCTATTGGGTATGCTTTCCAGAACACCTGTGTACCTCATTGGATGTGACCTCCTGCCTCGGCCCAGGTCAAGATCCCAGGGAAGAGAAATCTAGTTTGACACGGGGCCCTCCCCACTGCACGGAGCCTTATTCCCCCTTCCTTCAGACAAAAACACAGCCTACTTGTGATCTCAGTCTGTCCAACAAATAAATAAAATGATTATAAATAAATAAATAAATATATTCAGGCATGTTTTATATAGTGATCAAGTGCAATTCTGCAGTGTGGCTCAGGGTTCTTCCATCGGGAGATTTTGGGAACCAGGCCTCTGAGGTTGGAAGGCTGAGCAGCCGACCACGGCTTCATGTGAGGTATAGGGTTAGGTTTAGGGTTAGGGTTAGGGTTAGGGTTATGTTTAGGTGAGGGTTAGTAAGGGTTAGGGTTATGTCTTAGGAACAAGGCATGTCGGAACTGGCCACACAATACTGGCACACCAAGGGCTGAGTTGAGGGTGGGACTCAGCAGAATCCTCAGGCGATGGAATTTTGGACGGGACAGGCCAAGAGGGTGGAATGCCCTCAGGGGAGCATGCTGGTTTCTGTATATCTGAAGGTACTTAATAGCACAGAAGGAAAGGGTCAGTTTCTGCCTGAGAGGCTGAGTCCTTCCTACAGACTGACTTTCCCATCCACAGGAGGACCTGGGTTCAGTCCTCCGGTGTCCAGAGTCTGATCACGTAACCTAGGCTTAGGGTATGGCTCTGGGAGAATGGCTGACCTGATTTGTCAGGGCAGAATTAGGCTTTCCACGGGACTCAGTAGAGGACGTAGCCCTGGCGGACCATCCTATTCCCGGATTGTGGTGTGGGGGTCCTAGGAAGGTGTTGGTAGAATGATCGGACAGGCAGATTTCTCCTGCCCCGAGGGTCTTCCACAGGGCTAAATTTGCCATTATCATAGTGGGCGGCAACCAGAAGCCTGCGATGTGAAGAAGGAATCCCCTACCTAGAGGGCTACCAGGGCAGGCAACCGGGGTTAGAAGTCTGAAGAAGCACCCTCGGGTTACGGTTAGGCCGAAGCACATGGGAGACCCTACCGGCCCTTGCTGAGGGATCATCAAACTCCTGGTTCCCGCTTCAGGTGGGCGCTCCTTGGAGCTGTGTCCCAAGGGGTGCATGCAGATTTCACCTGTTCTACGGATTCAGCTCATTTCTAAAGGGCAAACGTTCCCATTGGGATCTATGGACATTGTGCGGTGCACCTCAGGGTTCCCGCACCTGCAGATTTCATGGACCAGGCTACTGAGGACAGAAGCCTGAGCATGGGACAGGGGCTTTGCATCAGGATTCCCGTGAAGGTTATTTCACAAGTGAATGCTGTTGGTAACACCTGGGTGAGTCAGTGCGTTAGGCCACTGCCTTCAGCTCAGGACATGATCCCAGAGTCCTGGGATGGAGCCCCACATCGGGCTGTGTCCTCAGCAGGGAGCCTTCTTTCCCTTCTCTGGGCCTGCAACACTGCCTACATCTGTTCGCTCCCTGCAAAGTGAAAAAGTAAAATCTTGAAGCAATGAATAAATAAATAAATAAATTAATAATAAATATATAAAAGAGAGGGCATGATTTCCTTTTGGAATCTAGGTCATTTGTGCGGGGCAGCTCAGGGTTCCCCCATGGGGAGAATTTGGGAACCAGGCCTTTGAGGACAGAAGACTGAGCACATGACTTGGGCTTCGCATTATGCTAAGGCTGAAGGTCATTGCTATAGGGTATGCTTTCCAGAACACCTGTGTACCTCATTGGATGTGACCTCCTGCCTCGGCCCAGGTCAAGATCCCAGGGAAGAGGAATCTAGTTTGACACGGGGCCCTCCCCACTGCAGGGAGCCTTATTCCCCCTTCCTTCAGACAAAAACACAGCCTACTTGTGATCTCAGTCTGTCCAACAAATAAATAAAATCATTATAAATAAATAAATAAATAAATATATTCAGGCATGTTTTATATAGTGATCAAGTGCAATTCTGCAGTGTGGCTCAGGGTTCTTCCATCGGGAGATTTTGGGAACCAGGCCTCTGAGGTTGGAAGGCTGAGCAGCCGACCACGGCTTCATGTGATGTATAGGGTTAGGGTTAGGGTTAGGGTTAGGGTTATGTTTAGGTGAGGGTTAGTAAGGGTTAGGGTTATGTCTTAGGAACAAGGCATGTCGGAACTGGCCACACAATACTGGCACACCAAGGGCTGAGTTGAGGGTGGGACTCAGCAGAATCCTCAGGCGATGGAATTTTGGACGGGACAGGCCAAGAGGGTGGAATGCCCTCAGGGGAGCATGCTGGTTTCTATATATCTGAAGGTACTGGATAGCACAGAAGGAAAGGGTCAGTTTCTGCCTGAGAGGCTGAGTCCTTCCTACAGACTGACTTTCCCATCCACAGGAGGACCTGGGTTCAGTCCTCCGGTGTCCAGAGTCTGATCACGTAACGTAGGCTTAGCCTTTGGCTCTGGGAGAATGGCTGACCTGATTTGTCTGGGCAGAATTAGGCTTTCCACGGGACTCAGTTGAGGACGTAGCCCTGGCGGACCATCCTATTCCCGGATTGTGGTGTGGGAGTCCTAGGAAGGTGTTGGTAGAATGATCGGACAGGCAGATTTCTCCTGCCCCGAGGGTCTTCCACAGGGCTAAATTTGCCATTATCATAGTGGGCGGCACCCTGAAGCCTGCGATGTGAAGAAGGAATCCCCTACCTAGAGGGCTACCAGGGCAGGCAACCGGGGATAGAAGTCTGAAGAAGCACCCTAGGGGTTAGGGTTAGGCCGAAGCACATGGGAGACCCTACCGGCCCTTGCTGAGGGATCATCAAACTCCTGGTTCCCGCTTCAGGTGGGCGCTCCTTGGAGCTGTGTCCCAAGGGGTGCATGCAGATTTCACCTGTTCTACGGATTCAGCTCATTTCTAAAGGGCAAACGTTCCCATTGGCATCTATGGACATTGTGCGGTGCACCTCAGGGTTCCCGCATCTGCAGAGTTCATGGACCAGGCTACTGAGGACAGAAGCCTGAGCATGGGACAGGGGCTTTGCATCAGGATTCCCGTGAAGGTTATTTCACAAGTGAATGCTGTTGGTAACACCTGGGTGAGTCAGTGGGTTAGGCCACTGCCTTCAGCTCAGGACATGATCCCAGAGTCCTGGGATGGAGCCCCACATCGGGCTGTGTCCTCAGCAGGGAGCCTTCTTTCCCTTCTCTGGGCCTGCAACACTGCCTACATCTGTTCGCTCCCTGCAAAGTGAAAAAGTAAAATCTTGAAGCAATGAATAAATAAATAAATAAATTAATAATAAATATATAAAAGAGAGGGCATGATTTCCTATTGGAGTCTAGGTCATTTGTGCGGGGCAGCTCAGGGTTCCCCCATGGGGAGAGTTTGGGAACCAGGCCTTTGAGGACAGAAGACTGAGCACATGACTTGGGCTTCGCATTATGCTAAGGCTGAAGGTCATTGCTATAGGGTATGCTTTCCAGAACACCTGTGTACCTCATTGGATGTGACCTCCTGCCTCGGCCCAGGTCAAGATCCCAGGGAAGAGGAATCTAGTTTGACACGGGGCCCTCCCCACTGCAGGGAGCCTTATTCCCCCTTCCTTCAGACAAAAACACAGCCTACTTGTGATCTCAGTCTGTCCAACAAATAAATAAAATGATTATAAATAAATAAATAAATAAATATATTCAGGCATGTTTTATATAGTGATCAAGTGCAATTCTGCAGTGTGGCTCAGGGTTCTTCCATCGGGAGATTTTGGGAACCAGGCCTCTGAGGTTGGAAGGCTGAGCAGCCGACCACGGCTTCATGTGAGGTATAGGGTTAGGTTTAGGGTTAGGGTTATGGTTAGGGTTATGTTTAGGTGAGGGTTAGTAAGGGTTAGGGTTATGTCTTAGGAACAAGGCATGTCGGAACTGGCCACACAATACTGGCACACCAAGGGCTGAGTTGAGGGTGGGACTCAGCAGAATCCTCAGGCGATGGAATTTTGGACGGGACAGGCCAAGAGGGTGGAATGCCCTCAGGGGAGCATGCTGGTTTCTATATATCTGAAGGTACTGGATAGCACAGAAGGAAAGGGTCAGTTTCTGCCTGAGAGGCTGAGTCCTTCCTACAGACTGACTTTCCCATCCACAGGAGGACCTGGGTTCAGTCCTCCGGTGTCCAGAGTCTGATCACGTAACCTAGGCTTAGGGTTTGGCTCTGGGAGAATGGCTGACCTGATTTGTCAGGGCAGAATTAGGCTTTCCACGGGACTCAGTTGAGTACGTAGCCCTGGCGGACCATCCTATTCCCGGATTGTGGTGTGGGGGTCCTAGGAAGGTGTTGGTAGAATGATCGGACAGGCAGATTTCTCCCGCCCCGAGGGTCTTCCACAGGGCTAAATTTGCCATTATCATAGTGGGCGGCACCCAGAAGCCTGCGATGTGAAGAAGGAATCCCCTACCTAGAGGGCTACCAGGGCAGGCAACCGGGGTTAGAAGTCTGAAGAAGCACCCTCGGGTTAGGTTTAGGCCGAAGCACATGGGAGACCCTACCGGCCCTTGCTGAGGGATCATCAAACTCCTGGTTCCCGCTTCAGGTGGGCGCTCCTTGGAGCTGTGTCCCAAGGGGTGCATGCAGATTTCAACTGTTCTACGGATTCAGCTCATTTCTAAAGGGCAAACGTTCCCATTGGCATCTATGGACATTGTGCGGTGCACCTCAGGGTTCCCGCATCTGCAGAGTTCATGGACCAGGCTACTGAGGACAGAAGCCTGAGCATGGGACAGGGGCTTTGCATCAGGATTCCCGTGAAGGTTATTTCACAAGTGAATGCTGTTGGTAACACCTGGGTGAGTCAGTGGGTTAGGCCACTGCCTTCAGCTCAGGACATGATCCCAGAGTCCTGGGATGGAGCCCCACATCGGGCTGTGTCCTCAGCAGGGAGCCTTCTTTCCCTTCTCTGGGCCTGCAACACTGCCTACATCTGTTCGCTCCCTGCAAAGTGAAAAAGGAAAATCTTGAAGCAATGAATAAATAAATAAATAAATTAATAATAAATATATAAAAGAGAGGGCATGATTTCCAATTGTAACCTAGGTCATTTGTGCGGGGCAGCTCAGGGTTCCCCCATGGGGAGAGTTTGGGAACCAGGCCTTTGAGGACAGAATACTGAGCACATGACTTGGGCTTCGCATTATGCTAAGGCTGAAGGTCATTGCTATTGGGTATGCTTTCCAGAACAACTGTGTACCTCATTGGATGTGACCTCCTGCCTCGGCCCAGGTCAAGATCCCAGGGAAGAGGAATCTAGTTTGACACGGGGCCCTCCCCACTGCAGGGAGCCTTATTCCCCCTTCCTTCAGACAAAAACACAGCCTACTTGTGATCTCAGTCTGTCCAACAAATAAATAAAATCATTATAAATAAATAAATAAATAAATATATTCAGGCATGTTTTATATAGTGATCAAGTGCAATTCTGCAGTGTGGCTCAGGGTTCTTCCATCGGGAGATTTTGGGAACCAGGCCTCTGAGGTTGGAAGGCTGAGCAGCCGACCACGGCTTCATGTGAGGTATAGGGTTAGGTTTAGGGTTAGGGTTAGGTTTAGGGTTATGTTTAGGTGAGGGTTAGTAAGGGTTAGGGTTATGTCTTAGGAACAAGGCATGTCGGAACTGGCCACACAATACTGGCACACCAAGGGCTGAGTTGAGGGTGGGACTCAGCAGAATCCTCAGGCGATGGAATTTTGGACGGGACAGGCCAAGAGGGTGGAATGCCCTCAGGGGAGCATGCTGGTTTCTATATATCTGAAGGTACTGGATAGCACAGAAGGAAAGGGTCAGTTTCTGCCTGAGAGGCTGAGTCCTTCCTACAGACTGACTTTCCCATCCACAGGAGGACCTGGGTTCAGTCCTCCGGTGTCCAGAGTCTGATCACGTAACCTAGGCTTAGGGTTTGGCTCTGGGAGAATGGCTGACCTGATTTGTCAGGGCAGAATTAGGCTTTCCACGGGACTCAGTTGAGGACGTAGCCCTGGCGGACCATCCTATTCCCGGATTGTGGTGTGGGGGTCCTAGGAAGGTGTTGGTAGAATGATCGGACAGGCAGATTTCTCCCGCCCCGAGGGTCTTCCACAGGGCTAAATTTGCCATTATCATAGTGGGCGGCAACCAGAAGCCTGCGATGTGAAGAAGGAATCCCCTACCTAGAGGGCTACCAGGGCAGGCAACCGGGGTTAGAAGTCTGAAGAAGCACCCTCGGGTTAGGGTTAGGCCGATGCACATGGGAGGCCCTACCGGCCCTTGCTGAGGGATCATCAAACTCCTGGTTCCCGCTTCAGGTGGGCGCTCCTTGGAGCTGTGTCCCATGGGGTGCATGCAGATTTCACCTGTTCTACGGATTCAGCTCATTTCTAAAGGGCAAACGTTCCCATTGGCATCTATGGACATTGTGCGGTGCACCTCAGGGTTCCCGCATCTGCAGAGTTCATGGACCAGGCTACTGAGGACAGAAGCCTGAGCATGGGACAGGGGCTTTGCATCAGGATTCCCGTGAAGGTTATTTCACAAGTGAATGCTGTTGGTAACACCTGGGTGAGTCAGTGCGTTAGGCCACTGCCTTCAGCTCAGGACATGATCCCAGAGTCCTGGGATGGAGCCCCACATCGGGCTGTCTCCTCAGCAGGGAGCCTTCTTTCCCTTCTCTGGGCGTGCAACACTGCCTACATCTGTTCGCTCCCTGCAAAGTGAAAAAGTAAAATCTTGAAGCAATGAATAAATAAATAAATAAATTAATAATAAATATATAAAAGAGAGGGCATGATTTCCTATTGGAATCTAGGTCATTTGTGCGGGGCAGCTCAGGGTTCCCCCATGGGGAGAATTTGGGAACCAGGCCTTTGAGGACAGAAGACTGAGAACATGACTTGGGCTTCGCATTATGCTAAGGCTGAAGGTCATTGCTATAGGGTATGCTTTCCAGAACACCTGTGTACCTCATTGGATGTGACCTCCTGCCTCGGCCCAGGTGAAGATCCCAGGGAAGAGGAATCTAGTTTGACACGGGGCCCTCCCCACTGCAGGGAGCCTTATTCCCCCTTCCTTCAGACAAAAACACAGCCTACTTGTGATCTCAGTCTGTCCAACAAATAAATAAAATCATTATAAATAAATAAATAAATAAATAAATAAATAAATATATTCAGGCATGTTTTATATAGTGATCAAGTGCAATTCTGCAGTGTGGCTCAGGGTTCTTCCATCGGGAGATATTGGGAACCAGGCCTCTGAGGTTGGAAGGCTGAGCAGCCGACCACGGCTTCATGTGAGGTATAGGGTTAGGTTTAGGGTTAGGGTTAGGGTTAGGGTTATGTTTAGGTGAGGGTTAGTAAGGGTTAGGGTTATGTCTTAGGAACAAGGCATGTCGGAACTGGCCACACAATACTGGCACACCAAGGGCTGAGTTGAGGGTGGGACTCAGCAGAATCCTCAGGCGATGGAATTTTGGACGGGACAGGCCAAGAGGGTGGAATGCCCTCAGGGGAGCATGCTGGTTTCTATATATCTGAAGGTACTGGATAGCACAGAAGGAAAGGGTCAGTTTCTGCCTGAGAGGCTGAGTCCTTCCTACAGACTGACTTTCCCATCCACAGGAGGACCTGGGTTCAGTCCTCCGGTGTCCAGAGTCTGATCACTTTACCTAGGCTTAGGGTTTGGCTCTGGGAGAATGGCTGACCTGATTTGTCAGGGCAGAATTAGGCTTTCCACGGGACTCAGTTGAGGACGTAGCCCTGGCGGACCATCCTATTCCCGGATTGTGGTGTGGGGGTCCTAGGAAGGTGTTGGTAGAATGATCGGACAGGCAGATTTCTCCCGCCCCGAGGGTCTTCCACAGGGCTAAATTTGCCATTATCACAGTGGGCGGCACCCAGAAGCCTGCGATGTGAAGAAGGAATCCCCTACCTAGAGGGCTACCAGGGCAGGCAACCGGGGTTAGAAGTCTGAAGAAGCACCCTCGGGTTAGGGTTAGGCCGATGCACATGGGAGGCCCTACCGGCCCTTGCTGAGGGATCATCAAACTCCTGGTTCCCGCTTCAGGTGGGCGCTCCTTGGAGCTGTGTCCCATGGGGTGCATGCAGATTTCACCTGTTCTACGGATTCAGCTCATTTCTAAAGGGCAAACGTTCCCATTGGCATCTATGGACATTGTGCGGTGCACCTCAGGGTTCCCGCATCTGCAGAGTTCATGGACCAGGCTACTGAGGACAGAAGCCTGAGCATGGGACAGGGGCTTTGCATCAGGATTCCCGTGAAGGTTATTTCACAAGTGAATGCTGTTGGTAACACCTGGGTGAGTCAGTGGGTTAGGCCACTGCCTTCAGCTCAGGACATGATCCCAGAGTCCTGGGATGGAGCCCCACATCGGGCTGTGTCCTCAGCAGGGAGCCTTCTTTCCCTTCTCTGGGCCTGCAACACTGCCTACATCTGTTCGCTCCCTGCAAAGTGAAAAAGGAAAATCTTGAAGCAATGAATAAATAAATAAATAAATTAATAATAAATATATAAAAGAGAGGGCATGATTTCCAATTGTAACCTAGGTCATTTGTGCGGGGCAGCTCAGGGTTCCCCCATGGGGAGAGTTTGGGAACCAGGCCTTTGAGGACAGAATACTGAGCACATGACTTGGGCTTCGCATTATGCTAAGGCTGAAGGTCATTGCTATTGGGTATGCTTTCCAGAACAACTGTGTACCTCATTGGATGTGACCTCCTGCCTCGGCCCAGGTCAAGATCCCAGGGAAGAGGAATCTAGTTTGACACGGGGCCCTCCCCACTGCAGGGAGCCTTATTCCCCCTTCCTTCAGACAAAAACACAGCCTACTTGTGATCTCAGTCTGTCCAACAAATAAATAAAATCATTATAAATAAATAAATAAATAAATATATTCAGGCATGTTTTATATAGTGATCAAGTGCAATTCTGCAGTGTGGCTCAGGGTTCTTCCATCGGGAGATTTTGGGAACCAGGCCTCTGAGGTTGGAAGGCTGAGCAGCCGACCACGGCTTCATGTGAGGTATAGGGTTAGGTTTAGGGTTAGGGTTAGGTTTAGGGTTATGTTTAGGTGAGGGTTAGTAAGGGTTAGGGTTATGTCTTAGGAACAAGGCATGTCGGAACTGGCCACACAATACTGGCACACCAAGGGCTGAGTTGAGGGTGGGACTCAGCAGAATCCTCAGGCGATGGAATTTTGGACGGGACAGGCCAAGAGGGTGGAATGCCCTCAGGGGAGCATGCTGGTTTCTATATATCTGAAGGTACTGGATAGCACAGAAGGAAAGGGTCAGTTTCTGCCTGAGAGGCTGAGTCCTTCCTACAGACTGACTTTCCCATCCACAGGAGGACCTGGGTTCAGTCCTCCGGTGTCCAGAGTCTGATCACGTAACCTAGGCTTAGGGTTTGGCTCTGGGAGAATGGCTGACCTGATTTGTCAGGGCAGAATTAGGCTTTCCACGGGACTCAGTTGAGGACGTAGCCCTGGCGGACCATCCTATTCCCGGATTGTGGTGTGGGGGTCCTAGGAAGGTGTTGGTAGAATGATCGGACAGGCAGATTTCTCCCGCCCCGAGGGTCTTCCACAGGGCTAAATTTGCCATTATCATAGTGGGCGGCAACCAGAAGCCTGCGATGTGAAGAAGGAATCCCCTACCTAGAGGGCTACCAGGGCAGGCAACCGGGGTTAGAAGTCTGAAGAAGCACCCTCGGGTTAGGGTTAGGCCGATGCACATGGGAGGCCCTACCGGCCCTTGCTGAGGGATCATCAAACTCCTGGTTCCCGCTTCAGGTGGGCGCTCCTTGGAGCTGTGTCCCATGGGGTGCATGCAGATTTCACCTGTTCTACGGATTCAGCTCATTTCTAAAGGGCAAACGTTCCCATTGGCATCTATGGACATTGTGCGGTGCACCTCAGGGTTCCCGCATCTGCAGAGTTCATGGACCAGGCTACTGAGGACAGAAGCCTGAGCATGGGACAGGGGCTTTGCATCAGGATTCCCGTGAAGGTTATTTCACAAGTGAATGCTGTTGGTAACACCTGGGTGAGTCAGTGCGTTAGGCCACTGCCTTCAGCTCAGGACATGATCCCAGAGTCCTGGGATGGAGCCCCACATCGGGCTGTCTCCTCAGCAGGGAGCCTTCTTTCCCTTCTCTGGGCGTGCAACACTGCCTACATCTGTTCGCTCCCTGCAAAGTGAAAAAGTAAAATCTTGAAGCAATGAATAAATAAATAAATAAATTAATAATAAATATATAAAAGAGAGGGCATGATTTCCTATTGGAATCTAGGTCATTTGTGCGGGGCAGCTCAGGGTTCCCCCATGGGGAGAATTTGGGAACCAGGCCTTTGAGGACAGAAGACTGAGAACATGACTTGGGCTTCGCATTATGCTAAGGCTGAAGGTCATTGCTATAGGGTATGCTTTCCAGAACACCTGTGTACCTCATTGGATGTGACCTCCTGCCTCGGCCCAGGTCAAGATCCCAGGGAAGAGGAATCTAGTTTGACACGGGGCCCTCCCCACTGCAGGGAGCCTTATTCCCCCTTCCTTCAGACAAAAACACAGCCTACTTGTGATCTCAGTCTGTCCAACAAATAAATAAAATCATTATAAATAAATAAATAAATAAATATATTCAGGCATGTTTTATATAGTGATCAAGTGCAATTCTGCAGTGTGGCTCAGGGTTCTTCCATCGGGAGATTTTGGGAACCAGGCCTCTGAGGTTGGAAGGCTGAGCAGCCGACCACGGCTTCATGTGAGGTATAGGGTTAGGTTTAGGGTTAGGGTTAGGTTTAGGGTTATGTTTAGGTGAGGGTTAGTAAGGGTTAGGGTTATGTCTTAGGAACAAGGCATGTCGGAACTGGCCACACAATACTGGCACACCAAGGGCTGAGTTGAGGGTGGGACTCAGCAGAATCCTCAGGCGATGGAATTTTGGACGGGACAGGCCAAGAGGGTGGAATGCCCTCAGGGGAGCATGCTGGTTTCTATATATCTGAAGGTACTGGATAGCACAGAAGGAAAGGGTCAGTTTCTGCCTGAGAGGCTGAGTCCTTCCTACAGACTGACTTTCCCATCCACAGGAGGACCTGGGTTCAGTCCTCCGGTGTCCAGAGTCTGATCACGTAACCTAGGCTTAGGGTTTGGCTCTGGGAGAATGGCTGACCTGATTTGTCAGGGCAGAATTAGGCTTTCCACGGGACTCAGTTGAGGACGTAGCCCTGGCGGACCATCCTATTCCCGGATTGTGGTGTGGGGGTCCTAGGAAGGTGTTGGTAGAATGATCGGACAGGCAGATTTCTCCCGCCCCGAGGGTCTTCCACAGGGCTAAATTTGCCATTATCATAGTGGGCGGCAACCAGAAGCCTGCGATGTGAAGAAGGAATCCCCTACCTAGAGGGCTACCAGGGCAGGCAACCGGGGTTAGAAGTCTGAAGAAGCACCCTCGGGTTAGGGTTAGGCCGATGCACATGGGAGGCCCTACCGGCCCTTGCTGAGGGATCATCAAACTCCTGGTTCCCGCTTCAGGTGGGCGCTCCTTGGAGCTGTGTCCCATGGGGTGCATGCAGATTTCACCTGTTCTACGGATTCAGCTCATTTCTAAAGGGCAAACGTTCCCATTGGCATCTATGGACATTGTGCGGTGCACCTCAGGGTTCCCGCATCTGCAGAGTTCATGGACCAGGCTACTGAGGACAGAAGCCTGAGCATGGGACAGGGGCTTTGCATCAGGATTCCCGTGAAGGTTATTTCACAAGTGAATGCTGTTGGTAACACCTGGGTGAGTCAGTGCGTTAGGCCACTGCCTTCAGCTCAGGACATGATCCCAGAGTCCTGGGATGGAGCCCCACATCGGGCTGTCTCCTCAGCAGGGAGCCTTCTTTCCCTTCTCTGGGCGTGCAACACTGCCTACATCTGTTCGCTCCCTGCAAAGTGAAAAAGTAAAATCTTGAAGCAATGAATAAATAAATAAATAAATTAATAATAAATATATAAAAGAGAGGGCATGATTTCCTATTGGAATCTAGGTCATTTGTGCGGGGCAGCTCAGGGTTCCCCCATGGGGAGAATTTGGGAACCAGGCCTTTGAGGACAGAAGACTGAGAACATGACTTGGGCTTCGCATTATGCTAAGGCTGAAGGTCATTGCTATAGGGTATGCTTTCCAGAACACCTGTGTACCTCATTGGATGTGACCTCCTGCCTCGGCCCAGGTGAAGATCCCAGGGAAGAGGAATCTAGTTTGACACGGGGCCCTCCCCACTGCAGGGAGCCTTATTCCCCCTTCCTTCAGACAAAAACACAGCCTACTTGTGATCTCAGTCTGTCCAACAAATAAATAAAATCATTATAAATAAATAAATAAATAAATAAATAAATATATTCAGGCATGTTTTATATAGTGATCAAGTGCAATTCTGCAGTGTGGCTCAGGGTTCTTCCATCGGGAGATATTGGGAACCAGGCCTCTGAGGTTGGAAGGCTGAGCAGCCGACCACGGCTTCATGTGAGGTATAGGGTTAGGTTTAGGGTTAGGGTTAGGGTTAGGGTTATGTTTAGGTGAGGGTTAGTAAGGGTTAGGGTTATGTCTTAGGAACAAGGCATGTCGGAACTGGCCACACAATACTGGCACACCAAGGGCTGAGTTGAGGGTGGGACTCAGCAGAATCCTCAGGCGATGGAATTTTGGACGGGACAGGCCAAGAGGGTGGAATGCCCTCAGGGGAGCATGCTGGTTTCTATATATCTGAAGGTACTGGATAGCACAGAAGGAAAGGGTCAGTTTCTGCCTGAGAGGCTGAGTCCTTCCTACAGACTGACTTTCCCATCCACAGGAGGACCTGGGTTCAGTCCTCCGGTGTCCAGAGTCTGATCACTTTACCTAGGCTTAGGGTTTGGCTCTGGGAGAATGGCTGACCTGATTTGTCAGGGCAGAATTAGGCTTTCCACGGGACTCAGTTGAGGACGTAGCCCTGGCGGACCATCCTATTCCCGGATTGTGGTGTGGGGGTCCTAGGAAGGTGTTGGTAGAATGATCGGACAGGCAGATTTCTCCCGCCCCGAGGGTCTTCCACAGGGCTAAATTTGCCATTATCACAGTGGGCGGCACCCAGAAGCCTGCGATGTGAAGAAGGAATCCCCTACCTAGAGGGCTACCAGGGCAGGCAACCGGGGTTAGAAGTCTGAAGAAGCACCCTCGGGTTAGGGTTAGGCCGATGCACATGGGAGGCCCTACCGGCCCTTGCTGAGGGATCATCAAACTCCTGGTTCCCGCTTCAGGTGGGCGCTCCTTGGAGCTGTGTCCCATGGGGTGCATGCAGATTTCACCTGTTCTACGGATTCAGCTCATTTCTAAAGGGCAAACGTTCCCATTGGCATCTATGGACATTGTGCGGTGCACCTCAGGGTTCCCGCATCTGCAGAGTTCATGGACCAGGCTACTGAGGACAGAAGCCTGAGCATGGGACAGGGGCTTTGCATCAGGATTCCCGTGAAGGTTATTTCACAAGTGAATGCTGTTGGTAACACCTGGGTGAGTCAGTGGGTTAGGCCACTGCCTTCAGCTCAGGACATGATCCCAGAGTCCTGGGATGGAGCCCCACATCGGGCTGTGTCCTCAGCAGGGAGCCTTCTTTCCCTTCTCTGGGCCTGCAACACTGCCTACATCTGTTCGCTCCCTGCAAAGTGAAAAAGGAAAATCTTGAAGCAATGAATAAATAAATAAATAAATTAATAATAAATATATAAAAGAGAGGGCATGATTTCCAATTGTAACCTAGGTCATTTGTGCGGGGCAGCTCAGGGTTCCCCCATGGGGAGAGTTTGGGAACCAGGCCTTTGAGGACAGAATACTGAGCACATGACTTGGGCTTCGCATTATGCTAAGGCTGAAGGTCATTGCTATAGGGTATGCTTTCCAGAACACCTGTGTACCTCATTGGATGTGACCTCCTGCCTCGGCCCAGGTGAAGATCCCAGGGAAGAGGAATCTAGTTTGACACGGGGCCCTCCCCACTGCAGGGAGCCTTATTCCCCCTTCCTTCAGACAAAAACACAGCCTACTTGTGATCTCAGTCTGTCCAACAAATAAATAAAATCATTATAAATAAATAAATAAATAAATAAATATATTCAGGCATGTTTTATATAGTGATCAAGTGCAATTCTGCAGTGTGGCTCAGGGTTCTTCCATCGGGAGATTTTGGGAACCAGGCCTCTGAGGTTGGAAGGCTGAGCAGCCGACCACGGCTTCATGTGAGGTATAGGGTTAGGTTTAGGGTTAGGGTTAGGGTTAGGGTTATGTTTAGGTGAGGGTTAGTAAGGGTTAGGGTTATGTCTTAGGAACAAGGCATGTCGGAACTGGCCACACAATACTGGCACACCAAGGGCTGAGTTGAGGGTGGGACTCAGCAGAATCCTCAGGCGATGGAATTTTGGACGGGACAGGCCAAGAGGGTGGAATGCCCTCAGGGGAGCATGCTGGTTTCTATATATCTGAAGGTACTGGATAGCACAGAAGGAAAGGGTCAGTTTCTGCCTGAGAGGCTGAGTCCTTCCTACAGACTGACTTTCCCATCCACAGGAGGACCTGGGTTCAGTCCTCCGGTGTCCAGAGTCTGATCACTTTACCTAGGCTTAGGGTTTGGCTCTGGGAGAATGGCTGACCTGATTTGTCAGGGCAGAATTAGGCTTTCCACGGGACTCAGTTGAGGACGTAGCCCTGGCGGACCATCCTATTCCCGGATTGTGGTGTGGGGGTCCTAGGAAGGTGTTGGTAGAATGATCGGACAGGCAGATTTCTCCCGCCCCTAGGGTCTTCCACAGGGCTAAATTTGCCATTATCACAGTGGGCGGCACCCAGAAGCCTGCGATGTGAAGAAGGAATCCCCTACCTAGAGGGCTACCAGGGCAGGCAACCGGGGTTAGAAGTCTGAAGAAGCACCCTCGGGTTAGGGTTAGGCCGAAGCACATGGGAGACCCTACCGGCCCTTGCTGAGGGATCATCAAACTCCTGGTTCCCGCTTCAGGTGGGCGCTCCTTGGAGCTGTGTCCCAAGGGGTGCATGCAGATTTCACCTGTTCTACGGATTCAGCACATTTCTAAAGGGCAAACGTTCCCATTGGCATCTATGGACATTGTGCGGTGCACCTCAGGGTTCCCGCATCTGCAGAGTTCATGGACCAGGCTACTGAGGACAGAAGCCTGAGCATGGGACAGGGGCTTTGCATCAGGATTCCCGTGAAGGTTATTTCACAAGTGAATGCTGTTGGTAACACCTGGGTGAGTCAGTGGGTTAGGCCACTGCCTTCAGCTCAGGACATGATCCTAGAGTCCTGGGATGGAGCCCCACATCGGGCTGTGTCCTCAGCAGGGAGCCTTCTTTCCCTTCTCTGGGCCTGCAACACTGCCTACATCTGTTCGCTCCCTGCAAAGTGAAAAAGTAAAATCTTGAAGCAATGAATAAATAAATAAATAAATTAATAATAAATATATAAAAGAGAGGGCATGATTTCCAATTGTAACCTAGGTCATTTGTGCGGGGCAGCTCAGGGTTCCCCCATGGGGAGAGTTTGGGGACCAGGCCTTTGAGGACAGAATACTGAGCACATGACTTGGGCTTCGCATTATGCTAAGGCTGAAGGTCATTGCTATTGGGTATGCTTTCCAGAACACCTGTGTACCTCATTGGATGTGACCTCCTGCCTCGGCCCAGGTCAAGATCCCAGGGAAGAGGAATCTAGTTTGACACGGGGCCCTCCCCACTGCAGGGAGCCTTATTCCCCCTTCCTTCAGACAAAAACACAGCCTACTTGTGATCTCAGTCTGTCCAACAAATAAATAAAATGATTATAAATAAATAAATAAATAAATATATTCAGGCATGTTTTATATAGTGATCAAGTGCAATTCTGCAGTGTGGCTCAGGGTTCTTTCATCGGGAGATTTTGGGAACCAGGCCTCTGAGGTTGGAAGGCTGAGCAGCCGACCACGGCTTCATGTGAGGTATAGGGTTAGGGTTAGGGTTAGTGTTAGGGTTAGGGTTAGGGTTATGTTTAGGTGAGGGTTAGTAAGGGTTAGGGTTATGTCTTAGGAACAAGGCATGTCGGAACTGGCCACACAATACTGGCACACCAAGGGCTGAGTTGAGGGTGGGACTCAGCAGAATCCACAGGCGATGGAATTTTGGACGGGACAGGCCAAGAGGGTGGAATGCCCTCAGGGGAGCATGCTGGTTTCTCTATATCTGAAGGGACTGGATAGCACAGTAGGAAAGGTTCAGTTTCTGCCTGAGAGGCTGAGTCCTTCCTACAGACTGACTTTCCCATCCACAGGAGGACCTGGGTTCAGTCCTCCGGTGTCCAGAGTCTGATCACTTTACCTAGGCTTAGGGTTTGGCTCTGGGAGAATGGCTGACCTGATTTGTCAGGGCAGAATTAGGCTTTCCACGGGACTCAGTTGAGGACGTAGCCCTGGCGGACCATCCTATTCCCGGATTGTGGTGTGGGGGTCCTAGGAAGGTGTTGGTAGAATGATCGGACAGGCAGATTTCTCCCGCCCCGAGGGTCTTCCACAGGGCTAAATTTGCCATTATCATAGTGGGCGGCACCCAGAAGCCAGCGATGTGAAGAAGGAATCCCTACCTAAAGGGCTACCAGGGCAGGCAACCGGGGAAAGAAGTCTGAAGAAGCACCCTCGGGTTAGGGTTAGGCCGAAGCACATGGGAGACCCTACCGGCCCTTGCTGAGGGATCATCAAACTCCTGGTTCCCGCTTCAGGTGGGCGCGCCTTGGAGCTGTGTCCGAAGGGGTGCATGCAGATTTCACCTGTTCTACGGATTCAGCTCATTTCTAAAGGCAAACGTTCCCATTGGGATCTATGGACATTGTGCGGTGCACCTCAGGGTTCCCGCATCTGCAGACTTCATGGACCAGGCTACTGAGGACAGAAGCCTGAGCATGGGACAGGGGCTTTGCATCAGGATTACCGTGAAGGTTATTTCACAAGTGAATGCTGTTGGTAACACCTGGGTGAGTCAGTGGGTTAGGCCACTGCCTTCAGCTCAGGACATGAGCCCAGAGTCCTGGGATGGAGCCCCACATCGGGCTGTCTCCTCAGCAGGGAGCCTTCTTTCCCTTCTCTGGGCGTACAACACTGCCTACATCTTTTCGCTCCCTGAAAAGTGAAAAAGTAAAATCTTGAAGCAATAAATAAATAAATACCTAAATAATAAATATATAAAAGAGAGGGCATGATTTCCTATTGGAATCTAGGTCATTTGTGCGGGGCAGCTCAGGGTTCCCCCATGGGGAGAGTTTGGGAACCAGGCCTTTGAGGAAAGAAGACTGAGCACATGACTTGGGCTTCGCATTATGCTAAGGCTGAAGGTCATTGCTATAGGGTATGCTTTCCAGAACACCTGTGTACCTCATTGGATGTGACCTCTTGCCTCGGCCCAGGTCAAGATCCCAGGGAAGAGGAATCTAGTTTGACACCGGGCCATCCCCATGCAGGCAGCCTTATTGCCCCTTCCTTCAGACAAAAACACAGCCTACTTGTGATCTCAGTCTGTCCAACAAATAAATAAAATCATTATAAATAAATAAATAAATATATTCAGGCATGTTTTATATAGTGATCAAGTGCAATTCTGCAGTGTGGCTCAGGGTTCTTCCATCGGGAGATTTTGGGAACCAGGCCTCTGAGGTTGGAAGGCTGAGCAGCCGACCACGGCTTAATGTGAGGTATAGGTTAGGGTTAGGGTTAGGGTTAGGGTTAGGGTTAGTGTTAGGGTTAGGGTTAGGGTTATGTTTAGGTGAGGGTTAGAGTAATGGTTAGGGTTATGTCTTAGGAACAAGGCATGTCGGAACTGGCCACACAATACTGGCACACCAAGGGCTGAGTTGAGGGTGGGACTCAGCAGAATCCTCAGGCGATGGAATTTTGGATGGGACAGGCCAAGAGGGTAGAATGCCCTCAGGGGAGCATGCTGGTTTCTATATATCTGAAGGTACTGGATAGCACAGAAGGAAAGGGTTAGTTTCTGCCTGAGAAGCTGAGTCCTTCCTACAGACTGACTTTCCCATCCAAAGGAGGACCTGGGTTCAGTCCTCCGGTGTCCAGAGTCTGATCATGTAAACTAGGCTTAGCCTTTGGCTCTGGGAGAATGGCTGACCTGATTTGTCAAGGCAGAATTAGGCTTTCCACGGGACTCAGTTGAGGACGTAGCCCTGGCAGACCGTCCTATTCCCGGAACGTGGTGTGGGGGTACTTGAAGGTGTTGGTAGAATGATCGGACAGGCAGATTTCTCCCGCCCCGAGGGTCTTCCACAGCGCTAAACTTCCCATTATCATAGTGAGTGGCACCCAGAGGCCTGTGAAGTGAAGAAGGAATCCCCTACCTAGAGGGCTACCAGGGCAGGAAACCGGGGATAGAAGTCTGAAGAAGCACCCTCGGGTTAGGGTTAGGCCGATGCACATGGGAGGCCCTACCGGCCCTTGCTGAGGGATCATCAAACTCCTGGTTCCCGCTTCAGGTGGGCGCTCCTTGGAGCTGTGTCCCAAGGGGTGCATGCAGATTTCACCTGTTCTACGGATTCAGCTCATTTCTAAAGGGCAAACGTTCCCATTGGGATCTATGGACATTGTGCGGTGCACCTCAGGGTTCCCGCATCTGCAGAGTTCATGGACCAGGCTACTGAGGACAGAAGCCTGAGCATGGGACAGGGGCTTTCCATCAGGATTCCCGTGAAGGTTATTTCACAAGTGAATGCTGTTGGTAACACCTGGGTGAGTCAGTGGGTTAGGCCACTGCCTTCAGCTCAGGACATGATCCCAGAGTCCTGGGATGGAGCCCCACATTGGGCTGTCTCCTCAGCAGGGAGCCTTCTTTCCCTTCTCTGGGCGTGCAACACTGCCTACATCTTTTCGCTCCCTGCAAAGTGAAAAAGTAAAATCTTGAAGCAATGAATAAATAAATAAATAAATAAATAATAAATATATAAAAGAGAGGGCATGATTTCCTATTGGAATCTAGGTCATTTGTGCGGGGCAGCTCAGGGTTCCCCCATGGGGAGAGTTTGGGAACCAGGCCTTTGAGGACAGAAGACTGAGCACATGACTTGGGCTTCACATTATGCTAAGGCTGAAGGTCATTGATATAGGGTATGCTTTCCAGAGCACGTGTGTACCTCATTGGATGTGACCTCTTGCCTCGGCCCAGGTCAAGATCCCAGGGAAGAGGAAACTAGTTGGACACCGGGCCCTCCCCACTGCAGGGAGCGTCATTCCCCTTTCCTTCAGACAAAACCACAGCCTACTTGTGATCTCAGTCTGTCCAATAAATAAATGAAATCATTATAAAAAAAATATATTCAGGCATGTTTTATATAGTGATCAAGTGCAATTCTGCAGTGTGGCTCAGGGTTCTTCCATCGGGAGATTTTGCGAACCAGGCCTCTGAGGTTGGAAAGCTGAGCAGCCGACCACGGCTTCATGTGAGGTATAGGGTAAGGGTTAGGATTAGGTTTAGGGTTAAGGTTATGTTTAGGTGAGGGTTAGAGTAAGGGTTAGGGTTATGTCTTAGGAACAAGGCATGTCGGAACTGGCCACACAATACTGGCACACCAAGGGCTGAGTTGAGGGTGGGACTCAGCAGAATCCTCAGGCGATGGAATTTTGGACGGGACCGGCCAAGAGGGTGGAATGCCCTCAGGGGAGCATGCTGGTTTCTATATATCTGAAGGTACTGGATAGCACAGAAGGAAAGGGTCAGTTTCTGCCTGAGAGGCTGAGTCCTTCCTACAGACTGACTTTCCCATCCACAGGAGGACCTGGGTTCAGTCCTCCGGTGTCCAGAGTCTGATCACGTAACCTAGGCTTAGCCTTTGGCTCTGGGAGAATGGCTGACCTGATTTGTCAGGGCAGAATTAGGCTTTCCACGGGACTCAGTTGAGGACGTAGCCCTGGCGGACCATCCTATTCTTGGATTGAGGTGTGGGGGTCCTAGGAAGGTGTTGGTAGAATGATCGGACAGGCAGATTTCTCCCGCCCCGAGGGTCTTCCACAGGGATAAATTTCCCATTATCATAGTGGGCGGCACCCAGAAGCCTGCGATGTGAAGAAGGAATCCCCTACCTACAGGGCTGCCAGGGCAGGCAACGGGGGATAGAAGTCTGAAGAAGCACCCTCAGGTTAGGATTAGGCCGATGCACATAGGAGGCCCTACCGGCCCTTGCTGAGGGATCATCAAACTCTTGGTTCCCGCTTCAGGTGGGCACTCCTTGGAGCTGTGTCCCAAGGGGTGCATGCAGATTTCACCTGTTCTACGGATTCAGCTCATTTCTAAAGGGCAAACGTTCCCATTGGGATCTATGGACATTGTGCGGTGCACCTCAGGGTTCCCGCATCTGCAGAGTTCATGGACCAGGCTACTGAGGACAGAAGCCTGAGCATGGGACAGGGGCTTTGCATCAGGATTCCCGTGAAGGTTATTTCACAAGTGAATGCTGTTGGTAACACCTGGGTGAGTCAGTGGGTTAGGCCACTGCCTTCAGCTCAGGACATGATCCCAGAGTCCTGGGATGGAGCCCCACATCGGGCTGTCTCCTCAGCAGGGAGCCTTCTTTCCCTTCTCTGGGCGTGCAACACTGCCTACATCTTTTCGCGCCCTGCGAAGTGAAAAAGTAAAATCTTGAGGCAATAAATAAATAAATACATAAATAGTAAATATATAAAAGAGAGGGCATAATTTCCTATTGGAATCTAGGTCATTTGTGCGGGGCAGCTCAGGGTTCCCCCATGGGGAGAGTTTGGGAACCAGGCCTTTGAGGACAGAAGACTGAGCACATGACTTGGGCTTCGCATTATGCTAAGGCTGAAGGTCATTGCTATAGGGTATGCTTTCCAGAACACCTGTGTACCTCATTGGATGTGACCTCTTGCCTCGGCCCAGGTCAAGATCCCAGGGAAGAGGAATCTAGTTTGACACGGGGCCCTCCCCACTGCAGGGAGCCTTATTCCCCCTTCCTTCAGACAAAAACACAGCCTACTTGTGATCTCAGTCTGTCCAACAAATAAATAAAATCATTATAAATAAGTAAATAAATATATTCAGGCATGTTTTTTATAGTGATCAAGTGGAATTCTGCAGTGTGGGTCAGGGTTCTTCCATCGGGAGATTTTGGGAACCAGGCCTCTGAGGTTGGAAGCCTGAGCAGCCGACCACGGCTTCATGTGAGGTATAGGGTTAGGGTTAGGGTTAGGGTTAGGGTTAGGGTTATGTTTAGGTGAGGGTTAGAGTAAGGGTTAGGGTTATGTCTTAGGAACAAGGCATGTCGGAACTGGCCACACAATACTGGCACACCAAGGGCTGAGTTGAGGGTGGGACTCAGCAGAATCCTCAGGCGATGGAATTTTGGACGGGACAGGCCAAGAGGGTGGAATGCCCTCAGGGGAGCATGCTGGTTTCTATATATCTGAAGGTACTGGATAGCACAGAAGGAAAGGGTCAGTTTCTGCCTGAGAGGCTGAGTCCTTCCTACAGACTGACTTTCCCATCCACAGGAGGACCTGGGTTCAGTCCTCCGGTGTCCAGAGTCTGATCACGTAACCTAGGCTTAGCCTTTGGCTCTGGGTGAATGGCTGTCCTGATTCGTCAGGGCAGAATTAGGCTTTCCACGGGACTCAGTTGAGGACGTAGCCCTGGCGGACCATCCTATTCCCGGATTGTGGTGTGGGGGTCCTAGGAAGGTGTTGGTAGAATGATCGGACAGGCAGATTTCTCCCTCCCCGAGGATCTTCCACAGGGCTAAACTTCCCATTTGCCTAGTGGGCGGCACCCAGAGGCCTGCGATGTGAAGAAGGAATCCCCTACCTAGAGGGCTACCAGGGCAGGCAACCGGGGATAGAAGTCTGAAGAAGCACCCTCGGGTTAGGGTTAGGCCGATGCACATGGGAGGCCCTACCGGCCCTTGCTGAGGGATCATCAAACTCCTGGTTCCCGCTTCAGGTGGGCGCTCCTTGGAGCTGTGTCCCAAGGGGTGCATGCAGATTTCACCTGTTCTATGGATTCTGCTCATTTCTAAAGGGCAAACGTTCCCATTGGGATCTATGGACATTGTGCGGTGCACCTCAGGGTTCCCGCATCTGCAGAGTTCATGGACCAGGCTACTGAGGACAGAAGCCTGAGCATGGGACAGGGGCTTTGCATCAGGATTACCGAGAAGGTTATTTCACAAGTGAATGCTGTTGGTAACACCTGGGTGAGTCAGTGGGTTAGGCCATTGCCTTCAGCTCAGGACATGATCCCAGAGTCCTGGGATGGAGCCCCACATCGGGCTGCCTTCTCAGCAGGGAGCCTTCTTTCCCTTCTCTGGGCGTGCAACACTGCCTACATCTTTTCGCTTCCTGCAAAGTGAAAAAGTAAAATCTTGAGGCAATAAATAAATAAATACATAAATAGTAAATATATAAAAGAGAGGGCATGATTTCCTATTGGAATCTAGGTCATTTGTGCGGGGCAGCTCAGGGTTCCCCCATGGGGAGAGTTTGGGAACCAGGCCTTTGAGGACAGAAGACTGAGCACATGACTTGGGCTTCGCATTATGCTAAGGCTGAAGGTCATTGCTATAGGGTATGCTTTCCAGAACACCTGTGTACCTCATTGGATGTGACCTCTTGCCTCGGCCCAGGTCAAGATCCCAGGGAAGAGGAATCTAGTTTGACACGGGGCCCTCCCCACTGCAGGGAGCCTTATTCCCCCTTCCTTCAGACAAAAACACAGCCTACTTGTGATCTCAGTCTGTCCAACAAATAAATAAAATCATTATAAATAAATAAATAAATATATTCAGGCATGTTTTATATAGTGATCAAGTGCAATTCTGCAGTGTGGGTCAGGGTTCTTCCATCGGGAGATTTTGGGAACCAGGCCTCTGAGGTTGGAAGGCTGAGCAGCCGACCACGGCTTCATGTGAGGTATAGGGTTAGGGTTAGGGTTAGGGTTAGGGTTAGGGTTAGGGTTAGGGTTATGTTTAGGTGAGGGTTAGAGTAAGGGTTAGGGTTATGTCTTAGGAACAAGGCATGTCAGAACTGGCCACACAATACTGGCACACCAAGGGCTGAGTTGAGGGTGGGACTCAGCAGAATCCTCAGGCGATGGAATTTTGGACGGGACAGGCCAAGAGGGTGGAATGCCCTCAGGGTAGCATGCTGGTTTCTATATATCTGAAGGTACTGGATAGCACAGAAGGAAAGGGTCAGTTTCTGCCTGAGAGGCTGAGTCCTTCCTACAGACTGACTTTCCCATCCACAGGAGGACCTGGGTTCAGTCCTCCGGTGTCCAGAGTCTGATCCCGTAACCTAGGCTTAGCCTTTGGCTCTGGGAGAATGGCTGACCTGATTTGTCAGGGCAGAATTAGGCTTTCCACGGGACTCAGTTGAGGACGTAGCCCTGGCGGACCATCCTATTCCCGGATTGTGGTGTGGGGGTCCTAGGAAGGTGTTGGTAGAATGATCGGACAGGCAGATTTCTCCCGCCCCGAGGTCTTCCACAGGGCTAAATTTCCCATTATCATAGTGGGCGGCACCCAGAAGCCTGCGATGTGAAGAAGGAATCCCCTACCTAGAGAGCTACCAGGGCAGGCAACCAGGGATAGAAGTCTAAAGAAGCATCCTCGGGTTAGGGTTAGGCCGATGCACATGGGAGGCCCTACCGGCCCTTGCTGAGGGATCATCAAACTCCTGGTTCCCGCTTCAGGTGGGCACTCCTTGGAGCTGTGTCCCAAGGGGTGCATGCATATTTCACCTGTTCTACGGATTCAGCTCATTTCTAAAGGGCAAACGTTCCCATTGGGATCTATGGACATTGTGCGGTACACCTCAGGGTTCCCGCATCTGCAGAGTTCATGGACCAGGCTACTGAGGACAGAAGCCTGAGCATGGGACAGGGGCTTTGCATCAGGATTACCGTGAAGGTTATTTCACAAGTGAATGCTGTTGGTAACACCTGGGTGAGTCAGTGGGTTAGGCCACTGCCTTCAGCTCAGGACATGATCCCAGAGTCCTGGGATGGAGCCCCATATCGGGCTGTCTCCTCAGCAGGGAGCCTTCTTTCCCTTCTCTGGGCGTGCAACACTGCCTACATCTTTTCGCGCCCTGCAAAGTGAAAAAGTAAAATCTTGAGGCAATAAATAAATAAATACATAAATAGTAAATATATAAAAGAGAGGGCATGATTTCCTATTGGAATCTAGGTCATTTGTGCGGGGCAGCTAAGGGTTCCCCCATGGGGAGAGTTTGGGAACCAGGCCTTTGAGGACAGAAGACTGAGCACATGACTTGGGCTTCGCATTATGATAAGGCTGAAGGTCATTGCTATAGGGTATGCTTTCCAGAACACCTGTGTACCTCATTGGATGTGACCTCTTGCCTCGGCCCAGGTCAAGATCCCAGGGAAGAGGAATCTAGTTTGACACCGGGCCCTCCCCACTGCAGGGAGCCTTATTCCCCCTTCCTTCAGACAAAAACACAGCCTACTTGTGATCACAGTCTGTCCAAAAAATAAATAAAATCATTATAAATAAATAAATAAATATATTCAGGCATGTTTTATATAGTGATCAAGTGCAATTCTGCAGTGTGGCTCAGGGTTCTTCCATCGGGAGATTTTGGGAACCAGCCTCTGAGGTTGGAAGGCTGAGCAGCCGACCACGGATTCATGTGAGGTATAGGGTTAGGGTTAGGGTTAGGGTTAGGGTTATGTTTAGGTGAGGGTTAGAGTAAGGGTTAGGGTTATGTTTTAGGAACAAGGCATGTCGGAACTGGCCACACAATACTGGCACACCAAAGGCTGAGTTGAGGGTGGGAGTCAGAAGAATCCTCAGGCGATGGAATTTTGGACGGGACAGGCCAAGAGGGTGGAATGCCCTCAGGGGAGCATGCTGGTTTCTATATATCTGAAGGTACTGGATAGCACAGAAGGAAAGGGTCAGTTTCTGCCTGAGAGGCTGAGTCCTTCCTACAGACTGACTTTCCCATCCACAGGAGGACCTGGGTTCAGTCCTCCGGTGTCCAGAGTCTGATCACGTAACCTAGGCTTAGCCTTTGGCTCTGGGAGAATGGCTGACCTGATTCGTCAGGGCAGAATTAGGCTTTCCACGGGACTCAGTTGAGGACGTAGCCCTGGCGGACCATCCTATTCCCGGATTGTGGTGTGGGGGTCCTAGGAAGGTGTTGGTAGAATGATCGGGCAGGCAGATTTCTCCCTCCCCGAGGGACTTCCACAGGGCTAAATTTCCCATTTGCCTAGTGGGCGGCACCCAGAGGCCTGCGATGTGAAGAAGGAATCCCCTACCTAGAGGGCTACCAGGGCAGGCAACCTGGAATAGAAGTCTGAAGAAGCACCCTCGGGTTAGGGTTAGGCCGATGCACATGGGAGGCCCTACCGGCCCTTGCTGAGGGATCATCAAACTCCTGGTTCCTGCTTCAGGTGGGCGCTCCTTGGAGCTGTGTCCCAAGGGGTGCATGCAGATTTCACCTGTTCTACGGATTCAGCTCATTTCTAAAGGGCAAACGTTCCCATTGGGATCTATGGACATTGTGCGGTGCACCTCAGGGTTCCCGCATCTGCAGAGTTCATGGACCAGGCTACTGAGGACAGAAGCCTGAGCATGGGACAGGGGCTTTGCATCAGGATTACCGTGAAGGTTATTTCACAAGTGAATGCTGTTGGTAACACCTGGGTGAGTCAGTGGGTTAGGCCACTGCCTTCAGCTCAGGACATGATCCCAGAGTCCTGGGATGGAGCCCCACATCGGGCTGTCTCCTCAGCAGGGAGCCTTCTTTCCCTTCTCTGGGCGTGCAACACTGCCTACATCTTTTCGCTTCCTGCAAAGTGAAAAAGTAAAATCTTGAGGCAATAAATAAATAAATACATAAATAATAAATATATAAAAGAGAGGGCATGATTTCCTATTGGAATCTAGGTCATTTGTGCGGGGCAGCTCAGGGTTCCCCCATGGGGAGAGTTTGGGAACCAGGCCTTTGAGGACAGAAGACTGAGCACATGACTTGGGCTTCGCATTATGCTAAGGCTGAAGGTCATTGCTATAGGGTATGCTTTCCAGACACCTGTGTACCTCATTGGATGTGACCTCTTGCCTCGGCCCAGGTCAAGATCCCAGGGAAGAGGAAACTAGTTGGACACCGGGCCCTCCCCACTGCAGGGAGCGTCATTCCCCTTTCCTTCAGACAAAACCACAGCCTACTTGTGATCTCAGTCTGTCCAATAAATAAATGAAATCATTATAAAAAAAATATATTCAGGCATGTTTTATATAGTGATCAAGTGCAATTCTGCAGTGTGGCTCAGGGTTCTTCCATCGGGAGATTTTGCGAACCAGGCCTCTGAGGTTGGAAAGCTGAGCAGCCGACCACGGCTTCATGTGAGGTATAGGGTAAGGGTTAGGATTAGGTTTAGGGTTAAGGTTATGTTTAGGTGAGGGTTAGAGTAAGGGTTAGGGTTATGTCTTAGGAACAAGGCATGTCGGAACTGGCCACACAATACTGGCACACCAAGGGCTGAGTTGAGGGTGGGACTCAGCAGAATCCTCAGGCGATGGAATTTTGGACGGGACCGGCCAAGAGGGTGGAATGCCCTCAGGGGAGCATGCTGGTTTCTATATATCTGAAGGTACTGGATAGCACAGAAGGAAAGGGTCAGTTTCTGCCTGAGAGGCTGAGTCCTTCCTACAGACTGACTTTCCCATCCACAGGAGGACCTGGGTTCAGTCCTCCGGTGTCCAGAGTCTGATCACGTAACCTAGGCTTAGCCTTTGGCTCTGGGAGAATGGCTGACCTGATTTGTCAGGGCAGAATTAGGCTTTCCACGGGACTCAGTTGAGGACGTAGCCCTGGCGGACCATCCTATTCTTGGATTGAGGTGTGGGGGTCCTAGGAAGGTGTTGGTAGAATGATCGGACAGGCAGATTTCTCCCGCCCCGAGGGTCTTCCACAGGGATAAATTTCCCATTATCATAGTGGGCGGCACCCAGAAGCCTGCGATGTGAAGAAGGAATCCCCTACCTACAGGGCTGCCAGGGCAGGCAACGGGGGATAGAAGTCTGAAGAAGCACCCTCAGGTTAGGATTAGGCCGATGCACATAGGAGGCCCTACCGGCCCTTGCTGAGGGATCATCAAACTCTTGGTTCCCGCTTCAGGTGGGCACTCCTTGGAGCTGTGTCCCAAGGGGTGCATGCAGATTTCACCTGTTCTACGGATTCAGCTCATTTCTAAAGGGCAAACGTTCCCATTGGGATCTATGGACATTGTGCGGTGCACCTCAGGGTTCCCGCATCTGCAGAGTTCATGGACCAGGCTACTGAGGACAGAAGCCTGAGCATGGGACAGGGGCTTTGCATCAGGATTCCCGTGAAGGTTATTTCACAAGTGAATGCTGTTGGTAACACCTGGGTGAGTCAGTGGGTTAGGCCACTGCCTTCAGCTCAGGACATGATCCCAGAGTCCTGGGATGGAGCCCCACATCGGGCTGTCTCCTCAGCAGGGAGCCTTCTTTCCCTTCTCTGGGCGTGCAACACTGCCTACATCTTTTCGCGCCCTGCGAAGTGAAAAAGTAAAATCTTGAGGCAATAAATAAATAAATACATAAATAGTAAATATATAAAAGAGAGGGCATAATTTCCTATTGGAATCTAGGTCATTTGTGCGGGGCAGCTCAGGGTTCCCCCATGGGGAGAGTTTGGGAACCAGGCCTTTGAGGACAGAAGACTGAGCACATGACTTGGGCTTCGCATTATGCTAAGGCTGAAGGTCATTGCTATAGGGTATGCTTTCCAGAACACCTGTGTACCTCATTGGATGTGACCTCTTGCCTCGGCCCAGGTCAAGATCCCAGGGAAGAGGAATCTAGTTTGACACGGGGCCCTCCCCACTGCAGGGAGCCTTATTCCCCCTTCCTTCAGACAAAAACACAGCCTACTTGTGATCTCAGTCTGTCCAACAAATAAATAAAATCATTATAAATAAGTAAATAAATATATTCAGGCATGTTTTTTATAGTGATCAAGTGGAATTCTGCAGTGTGGGTCAGGGTTCTTCCATCGGGAGATTTTGGGAACCAGGCCTCTGAGGTTGGAAGCCTGAGCAGCCGACCACGGCTTCATGTGAGGTATAGGGTTAGGGTTAGGGTTAGGGTTAGGGTTAGGGTTATGTTTAGGTGAGGGTTAGAGTAAGGGTTAGGGTTATGTCTTAGGAACAAGGCATGTCGGAACTGGCCACACAATACTGGCACACCAAGGGCTGAGTTGAGGGTGGGACTCAGCAGAATCCTCAGGCGATGGAATTTTGGACGGGACAGGCCAAGAGGGTGGAATGCCCTCAGGGGAGCATGCTGGTTTCTATATATCTGAAGGTACTGGATAGCACAGAAGGAAAGGGTCAGTTTCTGCCTGAGAGGCTGAGTCCTTCCTACAGACTGACTTTCCCATCCACAGGAGGACCTGGGTTCAGTCCTCCGGTGTCCAGAGTCTGATCACGTAACCTAGGCTTAGCCTTTGGCTCTGGGTGAATGGCTGTCCTGATTCGTCAGGGCAGAATTAGGCTTTCCACGGGACTCAGTTGAGGACGTAGCCCTGGCGGACCATCCTATTCCCGGATTGTGGTGTGGGGGTCCTAGGAAGGTGTTGGTAGAATGATCGGACAGGCAGATTTCTCCCTCCCCGAGGATCTTCCACAGGGCTAAACTTCCCATTTGCCTAGTGGGCGGCACCCAGAGGCCTGCGATGTGAAGAAGGAATCCCCTACCTAGAGGGCTACCAGGGCAGGCAACCGGGGATAGAAGTCTGAAGAAGCACCCTCGGGTTAGGGTTAGGCCGATGCACATGGGAGGCCCTACCGGCCCTTGCTGAGGGATCATCAAACTCCTGGTTCCCGCTTCAGGTGGGCGCTCCTTGGAGCTGTGTCCCAAGGGGTGCATGCAGATTTCACCTGTTCTATGGATTCTGCTCATTTCTAAAGGGCAAACGTTCCCATTGGGATCTATGGACATTGTGCGGTGCACCTCAGGGTTCCCGCATCTGCAGAGTTCATGGACCAGGCTACTGAGGACAGAAGCCTGAGCATGGGACAGGGGCTTTGCATCAGGATTACCGAGAAGGTTATTTCACAAGTGAATGCTGTTGGTAACACCTGGGTGAGTCAGTGGGTTAGGCCATTGCCTTCAGCTCAGGACATGATCCCAGAGTCCTGGGATGGAGCCCCACATCGGGCTGCCTTCTCAGCAGGGAGCCTTCTTTCCCTTCTCTGGGCGTGCAACACTGCCTACATCTTTTCGCTTCCTGCAAAGTGAAAAAGTAAAATCTTGAGGCAATAAATAAATAAATACATAAATAGTAAATATATAAAAGAGAGGGCATGATTTCCTATTGGAATCTAGGTCATTTGTGCGGGGCAGCTCAGGGTTCCCCCATGGGGAGAGTTTGGGAACCAGGCCTTTGAGGACAGAAGACTGAGCACATGACTTGGGCTTCGCATTATGCTAAGGCTGAAGGTCATTGCTATAGGGTATGCTTTCCAGAACACCTGTGTACCTCATTGGATGTGACCTCTTGCCTCGGCCCAGGTCAAGATCCCAGGGAAGAGGAATCTAGTTTGACACGGGGCCCTCCCCACTGCAGGGAGCCTTATTCCCCCTTCCTTCAGACAAAAACACAGCCTACTTGTGATCTCAGTCTGTCCAACAAATAAATAAAATCATTATAAATAAATAAATAAATATATTCAGGCATGTTTTATATAGTGATCAAGTGCAATTCTGCAGTGTGGGTCAGGGTTCTTCCATCGGGAGATTTTGGGAACCAGGCCTCTGAGGTTGGAAGGCTGAGCAGCCGACCACGGCTTCATGTGAGGTATAGGGTTAGGGTTAGGGTTAGGGTTAGGGTTAGGGTTAGGGTTAGGGTTATGTTTAGGTGAGGGTTAGAGTAAGGGTTAGGGTTATGTCTTAGGAACAAGGCATGTCAGAACTGGCCACACAATACTGGCACACCAAGGGCTGAGTTGAGGGTGGGACTCAGCAGAATCCTCAGGCGATGGAATTTTGGACGGGACAGGCCAAGAGGGTGGAATGCCCTCAGGGTAGCATGCTGGTTTCTATATATCTGAAGGTACTGGATAGCACAGAAGGAAAGGGTCAGTTTCTGCCTGAGAGGCTGAGTCCTTCCTACAGACTGACTTTCCCATCCACAGGAGGACCTGGGTTCAGTCCTCCGGTGTCCAGAGTCTGATCCCGTAACCTAGGCTTAGCCTTTGGCTCTGGGAGAATGGCTGACCTGATTTGTCAGGGCAGAATTAGGCTTTCCACGGGACTCAGTTGAGGACGTAGCCCTGGCGGACCATCCTATTCCCGGATTGTGGTGTGGGGGTCCTAGGAAGGTGTTGGTAGAATGATCGGACAGGCAGATTTCTCCCGCCCCGAGGTCTTCCACAGGGCTAAATTTCCCATTATCATAGTGGGCGGCACCCAGAAGCCTGCGATGTGAAGAAGGAATCCCCTACCTAGAGAGCTACCAGGGCAGGCAACCAGGGATAGAAGTCTAAAGAAGCATCCTCGGGTTAGGGTTAGGCCGATGCACATGGGAGGCCCTACCGGCCCTTGCTGAGGGATCATCAAACTCCTGGTTCCCGCTTCAGGTGGGCACTCCTTGGAGCTGTGTCCCAAGGGGTGCATGCATATTTCACCTGTTCTACGGATTCAGCTCATTTCTAAAGGGCAAACGTTCCCATTGGGATCTATGGACATTGTGCGGTACACCTCAGGGTTCCCGCATCTGCAGAGTTCATGGACCAGGCTACTGAGGACAGAAGCCTGAGCATGGGACAGGGGCTTTGCATCAGGATTACCGTGAAGGTTATTTCACAAGTGAATGCTGTTGGTAACACCTGGGTGAGTCAGTGGGTTAGGCCACTGCCTTCAGCTCAGGACATGATCCCAGAGTCCTGGGATGGAGCCCCATATCGGGCTGTCTCCTCAGCAGGGAGCCTTCTTTCCCTTCTCTGGGCGTGCAACACTGCCTACATCTTTTCGCGCCCTGCAAAGTGAAAAAGTAAAATCTTGAGGCAATAAATAAATAAATACATAAATAGTAAATATATAAAAGAGAGGGCATGATTTCCTATTGGAATCTAGGTCATTTGTGCGGGGCAGCTAAGGGTTCCCCCATGGGGAGAGTTTGGGAACCAGGCCTTTGAGGACAGAAGACTGAGCACATGACTTGGGCTTCGCATTATGATAAGGCTGAAGGTCATTGCTATAGGGTATGCTTTCCAGAACACCTGTGTACCTCATTGGATGTGACCTCTTGCCTCGGCCCAGGTCAAGATCCCAGGGAAGAGGAATCTAGTTTGACACCGGGCCCTCCCCACTGCAGGGAGCCTTATTCCCCCTTCCTTCAGACAAAAACACAGCCTACTTGTGATCACAGTCTGTCCAAAAAATAAATAAAATCATTATAAATAAATAAATAAATATATTCAGGCATGTTTTATATAGTGATCAAGTGCAATTCTGCAGTGTGGCTCAGGGTTCTTCCATCGGGAGATTTTGGGAACCAGCCTCTGAGGTTGGAAGGCTGAGCAGCCGACCACGGATTCATGTGAGGTATAGGGTTAGGGTTAGGGTTAGGGTTAGGGTTATGTTTAGGTGAGGGTTAGAGTAAGGGTTAGGGTTATGTTTTAGGAACAAGGCATGTCGGAACTGGCCACACAATACTGGCACACCAAAGGCTGAGTTGAGGGTGGGAGTCAGAAGAATCCTCAGGCGATGGAATTTTGGACGGGACAGGCCAAGAGGGTGGAATGCCCTCAGGGGAGCATGCTGGTTTCTATATATCTGAAGGTACTGGATAGCACAGAAGGAAAGGGTCAGTTTCTGCCTGAGAGGCTGAGTCCTTCCTACAGACTGACTTTCCCATCCACAGGAGGACCTGGGTTCAGTCCTCCGGTGTCCAGAGTCTGATCACGTAACCTAGGCTTAGCCTTTGGCTCTGGGAGAATGGCTGACCTGATTCGTCAGGGCAGAATTAGGCTTTCCACGGGACTCAGTTGAGGACGTAGCCCTGGCGGACCATCCTATTCCCGGATTGTGGTGTGGGGGTCCTAGGAAGGTGTTGGTAGAATGATCGGGCAGGCAGATTTCTCCCTCCCCGAGGGACTTCCACAGGGCTAAATTTCCCATTTGCCTAGTGGGCGGCACCCAGAGGCCTGCGATGTGAAGAAGGAATCCCCTACCTAGAGGGCTACCAGGGCAGGCAACCTGGAATAGAAGTCTGAAGAAGCACCCTCGGGTTAGGGTTAGGCCGATGCACATGGGAGGCCCTACCGGCCCTTGCTGAGGGATCATCAAACTCCTGGTTCCTGCTTCAGGTGGGCGCTCCTTGGAGCTGTGTCCCAAGGGGTGCATGCAGATTTCACCTGTTCTACGGATTCAGCTCATTTCTAAAGGGCAAACGTTCCCATTGGGATCTATGGACATTGTGCGGTGCACCTCAGGGTTCCCGCATCTGCAGAGTTCATGGACCAGGCTACTGAGGACAGAAGCCTGAGCATGGGACAGGGGCTTTGCATCAGGATTACCGTGAAGGTTATTTCACAAGTGAATGCTGTTGGTAACACCTGGGTGAGTCAGTGGGTTAGGCCACTGCCTTCAGCTCAGGACATGATCCCAGAGTCCTGGGATGGAGCCCCATATCGGGCTGTCTCCTCAGCAGGGAGCCTTCTTTCCCTTCTCTGGGCGTGCAACACTGCCTACATCTTTTCGCGCCCTGCAAAGTGAAAAAGTAAAATCTTGAGGCAATAAATAAATAAATACATAAATAGTAAATATATAAAAGAGAGGGCATGATTTCCTATTGGAATCTAGGTCATTTGTGCGGGGCAGCTAAGGGTTCCCCCATGGGGAGAGTTTGGGAACCAGGCCTTTGAGGACAGAAGACTGAGCACATGACTTGGGCTTCGCATTATGATAAGGCTGAAGGTCATTGCTATAGGGTATGCTTTCCAGAACACCTGTGTACCTCATTGGATGTGACCTCTTGCCTCGGCCCAGGTCAAGATCCCAGGGAAGAGGAATCTAGTTTGACACCGGGCCCTCCCCACTGCAGGGAGCCTTATTCCCCCTTCCTTCAGACAAAAACACAGCCTACTTGTGATCACAGTCTGTCCAAAAAATAAATAAAATCATTATAAATAAATAAATAAATATATTCAGGCATGTTTTATATAGTGATCAAGTGCAATTCTGCAGTGTGGCTCAGGGTTCTTCCATCGGGAGATTTTGGGAACCAGCCTCTGAGGTTGGAAGGCTGAGCAGCCGACCACGGATTCATGTGAGGTATAGGGTTAGGGTTAGGGTTAGGGTTAGGGTTATGTTTAGGTGAGGGTTAGAGTAAGGGTTAGGGTTATGTTTTAGGAACAAGGCATGTCGGAACTGGCCACACAATACTGGCACACCAAAGGCTGAGTTGAGGGTGGGAGTCAGAAGAATCCTCAGGCGATGGAATTTTGGACGGGACAGGCCAAGAGGGTGGAATGCCCTCAGGGGAGCATGCTGGTTTCTATATATCTGAAGGTACTGGATAGCACAGAAGGAAAGGGTCAGTTTCTGCCTGAGAGGCTGAGTCCTTCCTACAGACTGACTTTCCCATCCACAGGAGGACCTGGGTTCAGTCCTCCGGTGTCCAGAGTCTGATCACGTAACCTAGGCTTAGCCTTTGGCTCTGGGAGAATGGCTGACCTGATTCGTCAGGGCAGAATTAGGCTTTCCACGGGACTCAGTTGAGGACGTAGCCCTGGCGGACCATCCTATTCCCGGATTGTGGTGTGGGGGTCCTAGGAAGGTGTTGGTAGAATGATCGGGCAGGCAGATTTCTCCCTCCCCGAGGGACTTCCACAGGGCTAAATTTCCCATTTGCCTAGTGGGCGGCACCCAGAGGCCTGCGATGTGAAGAAGGAATCCCCTACCTAGAGGGCTACCAGGGCAGGCAACCTGGAATAGAAGTCTGAAGAAGCACCCTCGGGTTAGGGTTAGGCCGATGCACATGGGAGGCCCTACCGGCCCTTGCTGAGGGATCATCAAACTCCTGGTTCCTGCTTCAGGTGGGCGCTCCTTGGAGCTGTGTCCCAAGGGGTGCATGCAGATTTCACCTGTTCTACGGATTCAGCTCATTTCTAAAGGGCAAACGTTCCCATTGGGATCTATGGACATTGTGCGGTGCACCTCAGGGTTCCCGCATCTGCAGAGTTCATGGACCAGGCTACTGAGGACAGAAGCCTGAGCATGGGACAGGGGCTTTGCATCAGGATTACCGTGAAGGTTATTTCACAAGTGAATGCTGTTGGTAACACCTGGGTGAGTCAGTGGGTTAGGCCACTGCCTTCAGCTCAGGACATGATCCCAGAGTCCTGGGATGGAGCCCCACATCGGGCTGTCTCCTCAGCAGGGAGCCTTCTTTCCCTTCTCTGGGCGTGCAACACTGCCTACATCTTTTCGCTTCCTGCAAAGTGAAAAAGTAAAATCTTGAGGCAATAAATAAATAAATACATAAATAATAAATATATAAAAGAGAGGGCATGATTTCCTATTGGAATCTAGGTCATTTGTGCGGGGCAGCTCAGGGTTCCCCCATGGGGAGAGTTTGGGAACCAGGCCTTTGAGGACAGAAGACTGAGCACATGACTTGGGCTTCGCATTATGCTAAGGCTGAAGGTCATTGCTATAGGGTATGCTTTCCAGACACCTGTGTACCTCATTGGATGTGACCTCTTGCCTCGGCCCAGGTCAAGATCCCAGGGAAGAGGAATCTAGTTTGACACGGGGCCCTCCCCACTGCAGGGAGCCTTATTCCCCCTTCCTTCAGACAAAAACACAGCCTACTTGTGATCTCAGTCTGTCCAACAAATAAATAAAATCATTATAAATAAATAAATAAATATATTCAGGCATGTTTTTTATAGTGATCAAGTGGAATTCTGCAGTGTGGGTCAGGGTTCTTCCATCGGGAGATTTTGGGAACCAGGCCTCTGAGGTTGGAAGGCTGAGCAGCCGACCACGGCTTCATGTGAGGTATAGGGTTAGGGTTAGGGTTAGGGTTAGGTTTAGGGTTAGGGTTAGGGTTATGTTTAGGTGAGGGTTAGAGTAAGGGTTAGGGTTATGTCTTAGGAACAAGGCATGTCGGAACTGGCCACACAATACTGGCACACCAAAGGCTGAGTTGAGGGTGGGACTCAGCAGAATCCTCAGGCGATGGAATTTTGGACGGGACAGGCCAAGAGGGTGGAATGCCCTCAGGGTAGCATGCTGGTTTCTATATATCTGAAGGTACTGGATAGCACAGAAGGAAAGGGTCAGTTTCTGCCTGAGAGGCTGAGTCCTTTCTACAGACTGACTTTCCCATCCACAGGAGGACCTGGGTTCAGTCCTCCGGTGTCCAGAGTCTCATCCCGTAACCTAGGCTTAGCCTTTGGCTCTGGGAGAATGGCTGACCTGATTTGTCAGGGCAGAATTAGGCTTTCCACGGGACTCAGTTGAGGACGTAGCCCTGGCGGACCATCCTATTCCCGGATTGTGGTGTGGGGGTCCTAGGAAGGTGTTGGTAGAATGATCGGACAGGCAGATTTCTCCCTCCCCGAGGGTCTTCCACAGGGCTAAACTTCCCATTTGCCTAGTGAGCGGCACCCAGAGGCCTGCGATGTGAAGAAGGAATCCCCTACCTAGAGGGCTACCAGGGCAGGCAACCGGGGATAGAAGTCTAAAGAAGCATCCTCGGGTTAGGGTTAGGCCGATGCACATGGGAGGCCCTACCGGCCCTTGCTGAGGGATCATCAAACTCCTGGTTCCCGCTTCAGGTGGGCACTCCTTGGAGCTGTGTCCCAAGGGGTGCATGCATATTTCACCTGTTCTACGGATTCAGCTCATTTCTAAAGGGCAAACGTTCCCATTGGGATCTATGGACATTGTGCGGTACACCTCAGGGTTCCCGCATCTGCAGAGTTCATGGACCAGGCTACTGAGGACAGAAGCCTGAGCATGGGACAGGGGCTTTGCATCAGGATTACCGTGAAGGTTATTTCACAAGTGAATGCTGTTGGTAACACCTGGGTGAGTCAGTGGGTTAGGTCACTGCCTTCAGCTCAGGACATGATCCCAGAGTCCTGGGATGGAGCCCCACATCGGGCTGTCTCCTCAGCAGGGAGCCTTCTTTCCCTTCTCTGGGCGTGCAACACTGCCTACATCTTTTCGCGCCCTGCAAAGTGAAAAAGTAAAATCTTGAGGCAATAAATAAATAAATACATAAATAGTAAATATATAAAAGAGAGGGCATGATTTCCTATTGGAATCTAGGTCATTTGTGCGGGGCAGCTCAGGGTTCCCCCATGGGGAGAGTTTGGGAACCAGGCCTTTGAGGACAGAAGACTGAGCACATGACTTGGGCTTCGCATTATGATAAGGCTGAAGGTCATTGCTATAGGGTATGCTTTCCAGAACACCTGTGTACCTCATTGGATGTGACCTCTTGCCTCGGCCCAGGTCAAGATCCCAGGGAAGAGGAATCTAGTTTGACACCGGGCCCTCCCCACTGCAGGAAGCCTTATTCCCCCTTCCTTCAGACAAAAACACAGCCTACTTGTGATCACACTCTGTCCAACAAATAAATAAAATCATTATAAATAAATAAATAAATATATTCAGGCATGTTTTATATAGTGATCAAGTGCAATTCTGCAGTGTGGCTCAGGGTTCTTCCATCGGGAGATTTTGGGAACCAGGCCTCTGAGGTTGGAAGGCTGAGCAGCCGACCACGGCTTCATGTGAGGTATAGGGTTAGGGTTAGGGTTAGGGTTAGGGTTAGGGTTATGTTTAGGTGAGGGTTAGAGTAAGGGTTAGGGTTATGTTTTAGGAACAAGGCATGTCGGAACTGGCCACACAATACTGGCACACCAAGGGCTGAGTTGAGGGTGGGACTCAGAAGAATCCTCAGGCGATGGAATTTTGGACGGGACAGGCCAAGAGGGTGGAATGCCCTCAGGGGAGCATGCTGGTTTCTATATATCTGAAGGTACTGGATAGCACAGAAGGAAAGGGTCAGTTTCTGCCTGAGAGGCTGAGTCCTTCCTACAGACTGACTTTCCCATCCACAGGAGGACCTGGGTTCAGTCCTCCGGTGTCCAGAGTCTGATCACGTAACCTAGGCTTAGCCTTTGGCTCTGGGAGAATGGCTGACCTGACTCGTCAGGGCAGATTTAGGCTTTCCACGGGACTCAGTTGAGTACGTAGCCCTGGCGGACCATCCTATTCCCGGATTGTGGTGTGGGGGTCCTAGGAAGGTGTTGGTAGAATGATCGGGCAGGCAGATTTCTCCCTCCCCGAGGGTCTTCCACAGGGCTAAACTTCCCATTTGCCTAGTGGGCGGCACCCAGAGGCCTGCGATGTGAAGAAGGAATCCCCTACCTAGAGGGCTACCAGGGCAGGCAACCGGGGATAGAAGTCTGAAGAAGCACCCTCGGGTTAGGGTTAGGCCGATGCACATGGGAGGCCCTACCGGCCCTTGCTGAGGGATCATCAAACTCCTGGTTCCCGCTTCAGGTGGGCGCTCCTTGGAGCTGTGTCCCAAGGGGTGCATGCAGATTTCACCTGTTCTACGGATTCAGCTCATTTCTAAAGGGCAAACGTTCCCATTGGGATCTATGGACATTGTGCGGTGCACCTCAGGGTTCCCGCATCTGCAGAGTTCATGGACCAGGCTACTGAGGACAGAAGCCTGAGCATGGGACAGGGGCTTTGCATCAGGATTACCGTGAAGGTTATTTCACAAGTGAATGCTGTTGGTAACACCTGGGTGAGTCAGTGGGTTAGGCCATTGCCTTCAGCTCAGGACATGATCCCAGAGTCCTGGGATGGAGCCCCACATCGGGCTGTCTCCTCAGCAGGGAGCCTTCTTTCCCTTCTCTGGGCGTGCAACACTGCCTACATCTTTTCGCTTCCTGCAAAGTGAAAAAGTAAAATCTTGAGGCAATAAATAAATAAATACATAAATAATAAATATATAAAAGAGAGGGCATGATTTCCTATTGGAATCTAGGTCATTTGTGCGGGGCAGCTCAGGGTTCCCCCATGGGGAGAGTTTGGGAACCAGGCCTTTGAGGACAGAAGACTGAGCACATGACTTGGGCTTCGCATTATGCTAAGGCTGAAGGTCATTGCTATAGGGTATGCTTTCCAGAACACCTGTGTACCTCATTGGATGTGACCTCTTGCCTCGGCCCAGGTCAAGATCCCAGGGAAGAGGAATCTAGTTTGACACGGGGCCCTCCCCACTGCAGGGAGCCTTATTCCCCCTTCCTTCAGACAAAAACACAGCCTACTTGTGATCACACTCTGTCCAACAAATAAATAAAATCATTATAAATAAATAAATAAATATATTCAGGCATGTTTTATATAGTGATCAAGTGCAATTCTGCAGTGTGGCTCAGGGTTCTTCCATCGGGAGATTTTGGGAACCAGGCCTCTGAGGTTGGAAGGCTGAGCAGCCGACCGGCTTCATGTGAGGTATAGGGTTAGGGTTAGGGTTAGGGTTAGGGTTAGGGTTATGTTTAGGTGAGGGTTAGAGTAAGGGTTAGGGTTATGTTTTAGGAACAAGGCATGTCGGAACTGGCCACACAATACTGGCACACCAAGGGCTGAGTTGAGGGTGGGACTCAGAAGAATCCTCAGGCGATGGAATTTTGGACGGGACAGGCCAAGAGGGTGGAATGCCCTCAGGGGAGCATGCTGGTTTCTATATATCTGAAGGTACGGATAGCACAGAAGGAAAGGGTCAGTTTCTGCCTGAGAGGCTGAGTCCTTCCTACAGACTGACTTTCCCATCCACAGGAGGACCTGGGTTCAGTCCTCCGGTGTCCAGAGTCTGATCACGTAACCTAGGCTTAGCCTTTGGCTCTGGGAGAATGGCTGACCTGACTCGTCAGGGCAGATTTAGGCTTTCCACGGGACTCAGTTGAGTACGTAGCCCTGGCGGACCATCCTATTCCCGGATTGTGGTGTGGGGGTCCTAGGAAGGTGTTGGTAGAATGATCGGGCAGGCAGATTTCTCCCTCCCCGAGGGTCTTCCACAGGGCTAAACTTCCCATTTGCCTAGTGGGCGGCACCCAGAGGCCTGCGATGTGAAGAAGGAATCCCCTACCTAGAGGGCTACCAGGGCAGGCAACCGGGGATAGATGTCTGAAGAAGCACCCTCGTGTTAGGGTTAGGCCGATGCACATGGGAGGCCCTACCGGCCCTTGCTGAGGGATCATCAAACTCCTGGTTCCCGCTTCAGGTGGGCGCTCCTTGGAGCTGTGTCCCAAGGGGTGCATGCAGATTTCACCTGTTCTACGGATTCAGCTCATTTCTAAAGGGCAAACGTTCCCATTGGGATCTATGGACATTGTGCGGTGCACCTCAGGGTTCCCGCATCTGCAGAGTTCATGGACCAGGCTACTGAGGACAGAAGCCTGAGCATGGGACAGGGGCTTTGCATCAGGATTACCGTGAAGGTTATTTCACAAGTGAATGCTGTTGGTAACACCTGGGTGAGTCAGTGGGTTAGGCCATTGCCTTCAGCTCAGGACATGATCCCAGAGTCCTGGGATGGAGCCCCACATCGGGCTGTCTCCTCAGCAGGGAGCCTTCTTTCCCTTCTCTGGGCGTGCAACACTGCCTACATCTTTTCGCTTCCTGCAAAGTGAAAAAGTAAAATCTTGAGGCAATAAATAAATAAATACATAAATAATAAATATATAAAAGAGAGGGCATGATTTCCTATTGGAATCTAGGTCATTTGTGCGGGGCAGCTCAGGGTTCCCCCATGGGGAGAGTTTGGGAACCAGGCCTTTGAGGACAGAAGACTGAGCACATGACTTGGGCTTCGCATTATGCTAAGGCTGAAGGTCATTGCTATAGGGTATGCTTTCCAGAACACCTGTGTACCTCATTGGATGTGACCTCTTGCCTCGGCCCAGGTCAAGATCCCAGGGAAGAGGAATCTAGTTTGACACGGGGCCCTCCCCACTGCAGGGAGCCTTATTCCCCCTTCCTTCAGACAAAAACACAGCCTACTTGTGATCTCAGTCTGTCCAACAAATAAATAAAATCATTATAAATAAATAAATAAATATATTCAGGCATGTTTTACATAGTGATCAAGTGCAATTCTGCAGTGTGGCTCAGGGTTCTTCCATCGGGAGATTTTGGGAACCAGGCCTCTGAGGTTGGAAGGCTGAGCAGCCGACCACGGCTTCATGTGAGGTATAGGGTTAGGGTTAGGGTTAGGGTTAGGGTTAGGTGAGGGTTAGAGTAAGGGTTAGGGTTATGTCTTAGGAACAAGGCATGTCGGAACTGGCCACACAATACTGGCACACCAAGGGCTGAGTTGAGGGTGGGACTCAGCAGAATCCTCAGGCGATGGAATTTTGGACGGGACAGGCCAAGAGGGTGGAATGCCCTCAGGGGAGCATGCTGGTTTCTATATATCTGAAGGTACTGGATAGCACAGAAGGAAAGGGTCAGTTTCTGCCTGAGAGGCTGAGTCCTTCCTACAGACTGACTTTCCCATCCACAGGAGGACCTGGGTTCAGTCCTCCGGTGTCCAGAGTCTGATCACGTAACCTAGGCTTAGCCTTTGGCTCTGGGTGAATGGCTGTCCTGATTCGTCAGTGCAGAATTAGGCTTTCCACGGGACTCAGTTAAGGACGTAGCCCTGGCGGACCATCCTATTCCCGGATTGTGGTGTGGGGGTCCTAGGAAGGTGTTGGTAGAATGATCGGACAGGCAGATTTCTCCCTCCCCGAGGATCTTCCACAGGGCTAAACTTCCCATTTGCCTAGTGGGCGTCACCCAGAGGCCTGCGATGTGAAGAAGGAATCCCCTACCTAGAGGGCTACCAGGGCAGGCAACCGGGGTTAGAAGTCTGAAGAAGCACCCTCGGGTTAGGGTTAGGCCGATGCACATGGGAGGCCCTACTGGCCCTTGCTGAGGGATCATCAAACTCCTGGTTCCCGCTTCAGGTGGGCGCTCCTTGGAGCTGTGTCCCAAGGGGTGCATGCAGATTTCACCTGTTCTATGGATTCAGCTCATTTCTAAAGGGCAAACGTTCCCATTGGGATCTATGGACATTGTGCGGTGCACCTCAGGGTTCCCGCATCTGCAGAGTTCATGGACCAGGCTACTGAGGACAGAAGCCTGAGCATGGGACAGGGGCTTTGCATCAGGATTACCGTGAAGGTTATTTCACAAGTGAATGCTGTTGGTAACACCTGGGTGAGTCAGTGGGTTAGGCCATTGCCTTCAGCTCAGGACATGATCCCAGAGTCCTGGGATGGAGCCCCACATCGGGCTGCCTTCTCAGCAGGGAGCCTTCTTTCCCTTCTCTGGGCGTGCAACACTGCCTACATCTTTTCGCTTCCTGCAAAGTGAAAAAGTAAAATCTTGAGGCAATAAATAAATAAATACATAAATAGTAAATATATAAAAGAGAGGGCATGATTTCCTATTGGAATCTAGGTCATTTGTGCGGGGCAGCTCAGGGTTCCCCCATGGGGAGAGTTTGGGAACCAGGCCTTTGAGGACAGAAGACTGAGCACATGACTTGGGCTTCGCATTATGATAAGGCTGAAGGTCATTGCTATAGGGTATGCTTTCCAGAACACCTGTGTACCTCATTGGATGTGACCTCTTGCCTCGGCCCAGGTCAAGATCCCAGGGAAGAGGAATCTAGTTTGACACCGGGCCCTCCCCACTGCAGGAAGCCTTATTCCCCCTTCCTTCAGACAAAAACACAGCCTACTTGTGATCACACTCTGTCCAACAAATAAATAAAATCATTATAAATAAATAAATAAATATATTCAGGCATGTTTTATATAGTGATCAAGTGCAATTCTGCAGTGTGGCTCAGGGTTCTTCCATCGGGAGATTTTGGGAACCAGGCCTCTGAGGTTGGAAGGCTGAGCAGCCGACCACGGCTTCATGTGAGGTATAGGGTTAGGGTTAGGGTTAGGGTTAGGGTTAGGGTTATGTTTAGGTGAGGGTTAGAGTAAGGGTTAGGGTTATGTTTTAGGAACAAGGCATGTCGGAACTGGCCACACAATACTGGCACACCAAGGGCTGAGTTGAGGGTGGGACTCAGAAGAATCCTCAGGCGATGGAATTTTGGACGGGACAGGCCAAGAGGGTGGAATGCCCTCAGGGGAGCATGCTGGTTTCTATATATCTGAAGGTACGGATAGCACAGAAGGAAAGGGTCAGTTTCTGCCTGAGAGGCTGAGTCCTTCCTACAGACTGACTTTCCCATCCACAGGAGGACCTGGGTTCAGTCCTCCGGTGTCCAGAGTCTGATCACGTAACCTAGGCTTAGCCTTTGGCTCTGGGAGAATGGCTGACCTGACTCGTCAGGGCAGATTTAGGCTTTCCACGGGACTCAGTTGAGTACGTAGCCCTGGCGGACCATCCTATTCCCGGATTGTGGTGTGGGGGTCCTAGGAAGGTGTTGGTAGAATGATCGGGCAGGCAGATTTCTCCCTCCCCGAGGGTCTTCCACAGGGCTAAACTTCCCATTTGCCTAGTGGGCGGCACCCAGAGGCCTGCGATGTGAAGAAGGAATCCCCTACCTAGAGGGCTACCAGGGCAGGCAACCGGGGATAGATGTCTGAAGAAGCACCCTCGTGTTAGGGTTAGGCCGATGCACATGGGAGGCCCTACCGGCCCTTGCTGAGGGATCATCAAACTCCTGGTTCCCGCTTCAGGTGGGCGCTCCTTGGAGCTGTGTCCCAAGGGGTGCATGCAGATTTCACCTGTTCTACGGATTCAGCTCATTTCTAAAGGGCAAACGTTCCCATTGGGATCTATGGACATTGTGCGGTGCACCTCAGGGTTCCCGCATCTGCAGAGTTCATGGACCAGGCTACTGAGGACAGAAGCCTGAGCATGGGACAGGGGCTTTGCATCAGGATTACCGTGAAGGTTATTTCACAAGTGAATGCTGTTGGTAACACCTGGGTGAGTCAGTGGGTTAGGCCATTGCCTTCAGCTCAGGACATGATCCCAGAGTCCTGGGATGGAGCCCCACATCGGGCTGTCTCCTCAGCAGGGAGCCTTCTTTCCCTTCTCTGGGCGTGCAACACTGCCTACATCTTTTCGCTTCCTGCAAAGTGAAAAAGTAAAATCTTGAGGCAATAAATAAATAAATACATAAATAATAAATATATAAAAGAGAGGGCATGATTTCCTATTGGAATCTAGGTCATTTGTGCGGGGCAGCTCAGGGTTCCCCCATGGGGAGAGTTTGGGAACCAGGCCTTTGAGGACAGAAGACTGAGCACATGACTTGGGCTTCGCATTATGCTAAGGCTGAAGGTCATTGCTATAGGGTATGCTTTCCAGAACACCTGTGTACCTCATTGGATGTGACCTCTTGCCTCGGCCCAGGTCAAGATCCCAGGGAAGAGGAATCTAGTTTGACACGGGGCCCTCCCCACTGCAGGGAGCCTTATTCCCCCTTCCTTCAGACAAAAACACAGCCTACTTGTGATCTCAGTCTGTCCAACAAATAAATAAAATCATTATAAATAAATAAATAAATATATTCAGGCATGTTTTATATAGTGATCAAGTGCAATTCTGCAGTGTGGCTCAGGGTTCTTCCATCGGGAGATTTTGGGAACCAGGCCTCTGAGGTTGGAAGGCTGAGCAGCCGACCACGGCTTCATGTGAGGTATAGGGTTAGGGTTAGGGTTAGGGTTAGGGTTAGGGTTAGGGTTATGTTTAGGTGAGGGTTATAGTAAGGGTTAGGGTTATGTCTTAGGAACAAGGCATGTCGGAACTGGCCACACAATACTGGCACACCAAGGGCTGAGTTGAGGGTGGGACTCAGCAGAATCCTCAGGCGATGGAATTTTGGACGGGACAGGCCAAGAGGGTGGAATGCCCTCAGGGGAGCATGCTGGTTTCTATATATCTGAAGGTACTGGATAGCACAGAAGGAAAGGGTCAGTTTCTGCCTGAGAGGCTGAGTCCTTCCTACAGACTGACTTTCCCATCCACAGGAGGACCTGGGTTCAGTCCTCCGGTGTCCAGAGTCTGATCACGTAACCTAGGCTTAGCCTTTGGCTCTGGGTGAATGGCTGTCCTGATTCGTCAGGGCAGAATTAGGCTTTCCACGGGACTCAGTTAAGGACGTAGCCCTGGCGGACCATCCTATTCCCGGATTGTGGTGTGGGGGTCCTAGGAAGGTGTTGGTAGAATGATCGGACAGGCAGATTTCTCCCTCCCCGAGGATCTTCCACAGGGCTAAACTTCCCATTTGCCTAGTGGGCGTCACCCAGAGGCCTGCGATGTGAAGAAGGAATCCCCTACCTAGAGGGCTACCAGGGCAGGCAACCGGGGATATAAGTCTGAAGAAGCACCCTCGGGTTAGGGTTAGGCCGATGCACATGGGAGGCCCTACTGGCCCTTGCTGAGGGATCATCAAACTCCTGGTTCCCGCTTCAGGTGGGCGCTCCTTGGAGCTGTGTCCCAAGGGGTGCATGCAGATTTCACCTGTTCTATGGATTCAGCTCATTTCTAAAGGGCAAACGTTCCCATTGGGATCTATGGACATTGTGCGGTGCACCTCAGGGTTCCCGCATCTGCAGAGTTCATGGACCAGGCTACTGAGGACAGAAGCCTGAGCATGGGACAGGGGCTTTGCATCAGGATAACCGTGAAGGTTATTTCACAAGTGAATGCTGTTGGTAACACCTGGGTGAGTCAGTGGGTTAGGCCATTGCCTTCAGCTCAGGACATGATCCCAGAGTCCTGGGATGGAGCCCCACATCGGGCTGCCTTCTCAGCAGGGAGCCTTCTTTCCCTTCTCTGGGCGTGCAACACTGCCTACATCTTTTCGCTTCCTGCAAAGTGAAAAAGTAAAATCTTGAGGCAATAAATAAATAAATACATAAATAATAAATATATAAAAGAGAGGGCATGATTTCCTATTGGAATCTAGGTCATTTGTGCGGGGCAGCTCAGGGTTCCCCCATGGGGAGAGTTTGGGAACCAGGCCTTTGAGGACAGAAGACTGAGCACATGACTTGGGCTTCGCATTATGCTAAGGCTGAAGGTCATTGCTATAGGGTATGCTTTCCAGAACACCTGTGTACCTCATTGGATGTGACCTCTTGCCTCGGCCCAGGTCAAGATCCCAGGGAAGAGGAATCTAGTTTGACACGGGGCCCTCCCCACTGCAGGGAGCCTTATTCCCCCTTCCTTCAGACAAAAACACAGCCTACTTGTGATCTCAGTCTGTCCAACAAATAAATAAAATCATTATAAATAAATAAATAAATATATTCAGGCATGTTTTATATAGTGATCAAGTGCAATTCTGCAGTGTGGCTCAGGGTTCTTCCATCGGGAGATTTTGGGAACCAGGCCTCTGAGGTTGGAAGGCTGAGCACCCGACCACGGCTTCATGTGAGGTATAGGGTTAGGGTTAGGGTTAGGGTTAGGGTTAGGGTTATGTTTAGGTGAGGGTTATAGTAAGGGTTAGTGTTATGTCTTAGGAACAAGGCATGTCGGAACTGGCCACACAATACTGGCACACCAAGGGCTGAGTTGAGGGTGGGACTCAGCAGAATCCTCAGGCGATGGAATTTTGGACGGGACAGGCCAAGAGGGTGGAATGCCCTCAGGGGAGCATGCTGGTTTCTATATATCTGAAGGTACTGGATAGCACAGAAGGAAAGGGTCAGTTTCTGCCTGAGAGGCTGAGTCCTTCCTACAGACTGACTTTCCCATCCACAGGAGGACCTGGGTTCAGTCCTCCGGTGTCCAGAGTCTGATCACGTAACCTAGGCTTAGCCTTTGGCTCTGGGTGAATGGCTGTCCTGATTCGTCAGGGCAAAATTAGGCTTTCCACGGGACTCAGTTAAGGACGTAGCCCTGGCGGACCATCCTATTCCCGGATTGTGGTGTGGGGGTCCTAGGAAGGTGTTGGTAGAATGATCGGACAGGCAGATTTCTCCCTCCCCGAGGATCTTCCACAGGGCTAAACTTCCCATTTGCCTAGTGGGCGGCACCCAGAGGCCTGCGATGTGAAGAAGGAATCCCCTACCTAGAGGGCTACCAGGGCAGGCAACCGGGGATAGAAGTCTGAAGAAGCACCCTCGGGTTAGGGTTAGGCCGATGCACATGGAAGGCCCTACTGGCCCTTGCTGAGGGATCATCAAACTCCTGGTTCCCGCTTCAGGTGGGCACTCCTTGGAGTTGTGTCCCAAGGGGTGCATGCAGATTTCACCTGTTCTACGGATTCAGCTCATTTCTAAAGGGCAAACGTTCCCATTGGGATCTATGGACATTGTGCGGTGCACCTCAGGGTTCCCGCATCTGCAGAGTTCATGGACCAGGCTACTGAGGACAGAAGCCTGAGCATGGGACAGGGGCTTTGCATCAGGATTCCCGTGAAGGTTATTTCACAAGTGAATGCTGTTGGTAACACCTGGGTGAGTCAGTGGGTTAGGCCATTGCCTTCAGCTCAGGACATGATCCCAGAGTCCTGGGATGGAGCCCCACATCGGGCTGTCTCCTCAGCAGGGAGCCTTCTTTCCCTTCTCTGGGCGTGCAACACTGCCTACATCTTTTCGCTTCCTGCAAAGTGAAAAAGTAAAATCTTGAGGCAATAAATAAATAAATACATAAATAATAAATATATAAAAGAGAGGGCATGATTTCCTATTGGAATCTAGGTCATTTGTGCGGGGCAGCTCAGGGTTCCCCCATGGGGAGAGTTTGGGAACCAGGCCTTTGAGGACAGAAGACTGAGCACATGACTTGGGCTTCGCATTATGCTAAGGCTGAAGGTCATTGCTATAGGGTATGCTTTCCAGAACACCTGTGTACCTCATTGGATGTGACCTCTTGCCTCGGCCCAGGTCAAGATCCCAGGGAAGAGGAATCTAGTTTGACACGGGGCCCTCCCCACTGCAGGGAGCCTTATTCCCCCTTCCTTCAGACAAAAACACAGCCTACTTGTTATCTCAGTCTGTCCAACAAATAAATAAAATCATTATAAATAAATAAATAAATATATTCAGGCATGTTTTATATAGTGATCAAGTGCAATTCTGCAGTGTGGCTCAGGGTTCTTCCATCGGGAGATTTTGGGAACCAGGCCTCTGAGGTTGGAAGGCTGAGCAGCCGACCACGGCTTCATGTGAGGTATAGGGTTAGGGTTAGGGTTAGGGTTATGTTTAGGTGAGGGTTAGAGTAAGGGTTAGGGTTATGTCTTAGGAACAAGGCATGTCGGAACTGGCCACACAATACTGGCACACCAAGGGCTGAGTTGAGGGTGGGACTCAGCAGAATCCTCAGGCGATGGAATTTTGGACGGGACAGGCCAAGAGGGTGGAATGCCCTCAGGGGAGCATGCTGGTTTCTATATATCTGAAGGTACTGGATAGCACAGAAGGAAAGGGTCAGTTTCTGCCTGAGAGGCTGAGTCCTTCCTACAGACTGACTTTCCCATCCACAGGAGGACCTGGGTTCAGTCCTCCGGTGTCCAGAGTCTGATCACGTAACCTAGGCTTAGCCTTTGGCTCTGGGTGAATGGCTGTCCTGATTCGTCAGGGCAAAATTAGGCTTTCCACGGGACTCAGTTAAGGACGTAGCCCTGGCGGACCATCCTATTCCCGGATTGTGGTGTGGGGGTCCTAGGAAGGTGTTGGTAGAATGATCGGACAGGCAGATTTCTCCCTCCCCGAGGATCTTCCACAGGGCTAAACTTCCCATTTGCCTAGTGGGCGTCACCCAGAGGCCTGCGATGTGAAGAAGGAATCCCCTACCTAGAGGGCTACCAGGGCAGGCAACCGGGGATAGAAGTCTGAAGAAGCACCCTCGGGTTAGGGTTAGGCCGATGCACATGGGAGGCCCTACTGGCCCTTGCTGAGGGATCATCAAACTCCTGGTTCCCGCTTCAGGTGGGCGCTCCTTGGAGCTGTGTCCCAAGGGGTGCATGCAGATTTCACCTGTTCTATGGATTCAGCTCATTTCTAAAGGGCAAACGTTCCCATTGGGATCTATGGACATAGTGCGGTGCACCTCAGGGTTCCCGCATCTGCAGAGTTCATGGACCAGGCTACTGAGGACAGAAGCCTGAGCATGGGACAGGGGCTTTGCATCAGGATTACCGTGAAGGTTATTTCACAAGTGAATGCTGTTGGTAACACCTGGGTGAGTCAGTGGGTTAGGCCATTGCCTTCAGCTCAGGACATGATCCCAGAGTCCTGGGATGGAGCCCCACATCGGGCTGCCTTCTCAGCAGGGAGCCTTCTTTCCCTTCTCTGGGCGTGCAACACTGCCTACATCTTTTCGCTTCCTGCAAAGTGAAAAAGTAAAATCTTGAGGCAATAAATAAATAAATACATAAATAATAAATATATAAAAGAGAGGGCATGATTTCCTATTGGAATCTAGGTCATTTGTGCGGGGCAGCTCAGGGTTCCCCCATGGGGAGAGTTTGGGAACCAGGCCTTTGAGGACAGAAGACTGAGCACATGACTTGGGCTTCGCATTATGCTAAGGCTGAAGGTCATTGCTATAGGGTATGCTTTCCAGAACACCTGTGTACCTCATTGGATGTGACCTCTTGCCTCGGCCCAGGTCAAGATCCCAGGGAAGAGGAATCTAGTTTGACACGGGGCCCTCCCCACTGCAGGGAGCCTTATTCCCCCTTCCTTCAGACAAAAACACAGCCTACTTGTGATCTCAGTCTGTCCAACAAATAAATAAAATCATTATAAATAAATAAATAAATATATTCAGGCATGTTTTATATAGTGATCAAGTGCAATTCTGCAGTGTGGCTCAGGGTTCTTCCATCGGGAGATTTTGGGAACCAGGCCTCTGAGGTTGGAAGGCTGAGCAGCCGACCACGGCTTCATGTGAGGTATAGGGTTAGGGTTAGGGTTAGGGTTAGGGTTAGGGTTATGTTTAGGTGAGGGTTAGAGTAAGGGTTAGGGTTATGTCTTAGGAACAAGGCATGTCGGAACTGGCCACACAATACTGGCACACCAAGGGCTGAGTTGAGGGTGGGACTCAGCAGAATCCTCAGGCGATGGAATTTTGGACGGGACAGGCCAAGAGGGTGGAATGCCCTCAGGGGAGCATGCTGGTTTCTATATATCTGAAGGTACTGGATAGCACAGAAGGAAAGGGTCAGTTTCTGCCTGAGAGGCTGAGTCCTTCCTACAGACTGACTTTCCCATCCACAGGAGGACCTGGGTTCAGTCCTCCGGTGTCCAGAGTCTGATCACGTAACCTAGGCTTAGCCTTTGGCTCTGGGTGAATGGCTGTCCTGATTCGTCAGGGCAGAATTAGGCTTTCCAAGGGACTCAGTTAAGGACGTAGCCCTGGCGGACCATCCTATTCCCGGATTGTGGTGTGGGGGTCCTAGGAAGGTGTTGGTAGAATGATCGGACAGGCAGATTTCTCCCTCCCCGAGGATCTTCCACAGGGCTAAACTTCCCATTTGCCTAGTGGGCGGCACCCAGAGGCCTGCGATGTGAAGAAGGAATCCCCTACCTAGAGGGCTACCAGGGCAGGCAACCGGGGATAGAAGTCTGAAGAAGCACCCTCGGGTTAGGGTTAGGCCGATGCACATGGGAGGCCCTACTGGCCCTTGCTGAGGGATCATCAAACTCCTGGTTCCCGCTTCAGGTGGGCACTCCTTGGAGCTGTGTCCCAAGGGGTGCATGCAGATTTCACCTGTTCTATGGATTCAGCTCATTTCTAAAGGGCAAACGTTCCCATTGGGATCTATGGACATTGTGCGGTGCACCTCAGGGTTCCCGCATCTGCAGAGTTCATGGACCAGGCTACTGAGGACAGAAGCCTGAGCATGGGACAGGGGCTTTGCATCAGGATTACCGTGAAGGTTTTTTCACAAGTGAATGCTGTTGGTAACACCTGGGTGAGTCAGTGGGTTAGGCCATTGCCTTCAGCTCAGGACATGATCCCAGAGTCCTGGGATGGAGCCCCACATCGGGCTGCCTTCTCAGCAGGGAGCCTTCTTTCCCTTCTTTGGGCGTGCAACAATGCCTACATCTTTTCGCTTCCTGCAAAGTGAAAAAGTAAAATCTTGAGGCAATAAATAAATAAATACATAAATAATAAATATATAAAAGAGAGGGCATGATTTCCTATTGGAATCTAGGTCATTTGTGCGGGGCAGCTCAGGGTTCCCCCATGGGGAGAGTTTGGGAACCAGGCCTTTGAGGACAGAAGACTGAGCACATGACTTGGGCTTCGCATTATGCTAAGGCTGAAGGTCATTGCTATAGGGTATGCTTTCCAGAACACCTGTGTACCTCATTGGATGTGACCTCTTGCCTCGGCCCAGGTCAAGATCCCAGGGAAGAGGAATCTAGTTTGACACGGGGCCCTCCCCACTGCAGGGAGCCTTATTCCCCCTTCCTTCAGACAAAAACACAGCCTACTTGTGATCTCAGTCTGTCCAACAAATAAATAAAATCATTATAAATAAATAAATAAATATATTCAGGCATGTTTTATATAGTGATCAAGTGCAATTCTGCAGTGTGGCTCAGGGTTCTTCCATCGGGAGATTTTGGGAACCAGGCCTCTGAGGTTGGAAGGCTGAGCACCCGACCACGGCTTCATGTGAGGTATAGGGTTAGGGTTAGGGTTAGGGTTAGGGTTAGGGTTATGTTTAGGTGAGGGTTATAGTAAGGGTTAGTGTTATGTCTTAGGAACAAGGCATGTCGGAACTGGCCACACAATACTGGCACACCAAGGGCTGAGTTGAGGGTGGGACTCAGCAGAATCCTCAGGCGATGGAATTTTGGACGGGACAGGCCAAGAGGGTGGAATGCCCTCAGGGGAGCATGCTGGTTTCTATATATCTGAAGGTACTGGATAGCACAGAAGGAAAGGGTCAGTTTCTGCCTGAGAGGCTGAGTCCTTCCTACAGACTGACTTTCCCATCCACAGGAGGACCTGGGTTCAGTCCTCCGGTGTCCAGAGTCTGATCACGTAACCTAGGCTTAGCCTTTGGCTCTGGGTGAATGGCTGTCCTGATTCGTCAGGGCAAAATTAGGCTTTCCACGGGACTCAGTTAAGGACGTAGCCCTGGCGGACCATCCTATTCCCGGATTGTGGTGTGGGGGTCCTAGGAAGGTGTTGGTAGAATGATCGGACAGGCAGATTTCTCCCTCCCCGAGGATCTTCCACAGGGCTAAACTTCCCATTTGCCTAGTGGGCGGCACCCAGAGGCCTGCGATGTGAAGAAGGAATCCCCTACCTAGAGGGCTACCAGGGCAGGCAACCGGGGATAGAAGTCTGAAGAAGCACCCTCGGGTTAGGGTTAGGCCGATGCACATGGAAGGCCCTACTGGCCCTTGCTGAGGGATCATCAAACTCCTGGTTCCCGCTTCAGGTGGGCACTCCTTGGAGTTGTGTCCCAAGGGGTGCATGCAGATTTCACCTGTTCTATGGATTCAGCTCATTTCTAAAGGGCAAACGTTCCCATTGGGATCTATGGACATTGTGCGGTGCACCTCAGGGTTCCCGCATCTGCAGAGTTCATGGACCAGGCTACTGAGGACAGAAGCCTGAGCATGGGACAGGGGCTTTGCATCAGAATTACCGTGAAGGTTATTTCACAAGTGAATGCTGTTGGTAACACCTGGGTGAGTCAGTGGGTTAGGCCATTGCCTTCAGCTCAGGACATGATCCCAGAGTCCTGGGATGGAGCCCCACATCGGGCTGCCTTCTCAGCAGGGAGCCTTCTTTCCCTTCTCTGGGCGTGCAACACTGCCTACATCTTTTCGCTTCCTGCAAAGTGAAAAAGTAAAATCTTGAGGCAATAAATAAATAAATACATAAATAATAAATATATAAAAGAGAGGGCATGATTTCCTATTGGAATCTAGGTCATTTGTGCGGGGCAGCTCAGGGTTCCCCCATGGGGAGAGTTTGGGAACCAGGCCTTTGAGGACAGAAGACTGAGCACATGACTTGGGCTTCGCATTATGCTAAGGCTGAAGGTCATTGCTATAGGGTATGCTTTCCAGAACACCTGTGTACCTCATTGGATGTGACCTCTTGCCTCGGCCCAGGTCAAGATCCCAGGGAAGAGGAATCTAGTTTGACACGGGGCCCTCCCCACTGCAGGGAGCCTTATTCCCCCTTCCTTCAGACAAAAACACAGCCTACTTGTGATCTCAGTCTGTCCAACAAATAAATAAAATCATTATAAATAAATAAATAAATATATTCAGGCATGTTTTATATAGTGATCAAGTGCAATTCTGCAGTGTGGCTCAGGGTTCTTCCATCGGGAGATTTTGGGAACCAGGCCTCTGAGGTTGGAAGGCTGAGCAGCCGACCACGGCTTCATGTGAGGTATAGGGTTAGGGTTAGGGTTAGGGTTATGTTTAGGTGAGGGTTAGAGTAAGGGTTAGGGTTATGTCTTAGGAACAAGGCATGTCGGAACTGGCCACACAATACTGGCACACCAAGGGCTGAGTTGAGGGTGGGACTCAGCAGAATCCTCAGGCGATGGAATTTTGGACGGGACAGGCCAAGAGGGTGGAATGCCCTCAGGGGAGCATGCTGGTTTCTATATATCTGAAGGTACTGGATAGCACAGAAGGAAAGGGTCAGTTTCTGCCTGAGAGGCTGAGTCCTTCCTACAGACTGACTTTCCCATCCACAGGAGGACCTGGGTTCAGTCCTCCGGTGTCCAGAGTCTGATCACGTAACCTAGGCTTAGCCTTTGGCTCTGGGTGAATGGCTGTCCTGATTCGTCAGGGCAGAATTAGGCTTTCCACGGGACTCAGTTAAGGACGTAGCCCTGGCGGACCATCCTATTCCCGGATTGTGGTGTGGGGGTCCTAGGAAGGTGTTGGTAGAATGATCGGACAGGCAGATTTCTCCCTCCCCGAGGATCTTCCACAGGGCTAAACTTCCCATTTGCCTAGTGGGCGTCACCCAGAGGCCTGCGATGTGAAGAAGGAATCCCCTACCTAGAGGGCTACCAGGGCAGGCAACCGGGGATAGAAGTCTGAAGAAGCACCCTCGGGTTAGGGTTAGGCCGATGCACATGGGAGGCCCTACTGGCCCTTGCTGAGGGATCATCAAACTCCTGGTTCCCGCTTCAGGTGGGCGCTCCTTGGAGCTGTGTCCCAAAGGGTGCATGCAGATTTCACCTGTTCTATGGATTCAGCTCATTTCTAAAGGGCAAACGTTCCCATTGGGATCTATGGACATTGTGCGGTGCACCTCAGGGTTCCCGCATCTGCAGAGTTCATGGACCAGGCTACTGAGGACAGAAGCCTGAGCATGGGACAGGGGCTTTGCATCAGGATTACCGTGAAGGTTATTTCACAAGTGAATGCTGTTGGTAACACCTGGGTGAGTCAGTGGGTTAGGCCATTGCCTTCAGCTCAGGACATGATCCCAGAGTCCTGGGATGGAGCCCCACATCGGGCTGCCTTCTCAGCAGGGAGCCTTCTTTCCCTTCTCTGGGCGTGCAACACTGCCTACATCTTTTCGCTTCCTGCAAAGTGAAAAAGTAAAATCTTGAGGCAATAAATAAATAAATACATAAATAATAAATATATAAAAGAGAGGGCATGATTTCCTATTGGAATCTAGGTCATTTGTGCGGGGCAGCTCAGGGTTCCCCCATGGGGAGAGTTTGGGAACCAGGCCTTTGAGGACAGAAGACTGAGCACATGACTTGGGCTTCGCATTATGCTAAGGCTGAAGGTCATTGCTATAGGGTATGCTTTCCAGAACACCTGTGTACCTCATTGGATGTGACCTCTTGCCTCGGCCCAGGTCAAGATCCCAGGGAAGAGGAATCTAGTTTGACACGGGGCCCTCCCCACTGCAGGGAGCCTTATTCCCCCTTCCTTCAGACAAAAACACAGCCTACTTGTGATCTCAGTCTGTCCAACAAATAAATAAAATCATTATAAATAAATAAATAAATATATTCAGGCATGTTTTATATAGTGATCAAGTGCAATTCTGCAGTGTGGCTCAGGGTTCTTCCATCGGGAGATTTTGGGAACCAGGCCTCTGAGGTTGGAAGGCTGAGCAGCCGACCACGGCTTCATGTGAGGTATAGGGTTAGGGTTAGGGTTAGGGTTAGGGTTAGGGTTAGGGTTATGTTTAGGTGAGGGTTATAGTAAGGGTTAGGGTTATGTCTTAGGAACAAGGCATGTCGGAACTGGCCACACAATACTGGCACACCAAGGGCTGAGTTGAGGGTGGGACTCAGCAGAATCCTCAGGCGATGGAATTTTGGACGGGACAGGCCAAGAGGGTGGAATGCCCTCAGGGGAGCATGCTGGTTTCTATATATCTGAAGGTACTGGATAGCACAGAAGGAAAGGGTCAGTTTCTGCCTGAGAGGCTGAGTCCTTCCTACAGACTGACTTTCCCATCCACAGGAGGACCTGGGTTCAGTCCTCCGGTGTCCAGAGTCTGATCACGTAACCTAGGCTTAGCCTTTGGCTCTGGGTGAATGGCTGTTTTGATTCGTCAGGGCAGAATTAGGCTTTCCAAGGGACTCAGTTAAGGACGTAGCCCTGGCGGACCATCCTATTCCCGGATTGTGGTGTGGGGGTCCTAGGAAGGTGTTGGTAGAATGATCGGACAGGCAGATTTCTCCCTCCCCGAGGATCTTCCACAGGGCTAAACTTCCCATTTGCCTAGTGGGCGGCACCCAGAGGCCTGCGATGTGAAGAAGGAATCCCCTACCTAGAGGGCTACCAGGGCAGGCAACCGGGGATAGAAGTCTGAAGAAGCACCCTCGGGTTAGGGTTAGGCCGATGCACATGGGAGGCCCTACTGGCCCTTGCTGAGGGATCATCAAACTCCTGGTTCCCGCTTCAGGTGGGCACTCCTTGGAGCTGTGTCCCAAGGGGTGCATGCAGATTTCACCTGTTCTATGGATTCAGCTCATTTCTAAAGGGCAAACGTTCCCTTTGGGATCTATGGACATTGTGCGGTGCACCTCAGGGTTCCCGCATCTGCAGAGTTCATGGACCAGGCTACTGAGGACAGAAGCCTGAGCATGGGACAGGGGCTTTGCATCAGGATTACCGTGAAGGTTTTTTCACAAGTGAATGCTGTTGGTAACACCTGGGTGAGTCAGTGGGTTAGGCCATTGCCTTCAGCTCAGGACATGATCCCAGAGTCCTGGGATGGAGCCCCACATCGGGCTGCCTTCTCAGCAGGGAGCCTTCTTTCCCTTCTTTGGGCGTGCAACAATGCCTACATCTTTTCGCTTCCTGCAAAGTGAAAAAGTAAAATCTTGAGGCAATAAATAAATAAATACATAAATAATAAATATATAAAAGAGAGGGCATGATTTCCTATTGGAATCTAGGTCATTTGTGCGGGGCAGCTCAGGGTTCCCCCATGGGGAGAGTTTGGGAACCAGGCCTTTGAGGACAGAAGACTGAGCACATGACTTGGGCTTCGCATTATGCTAAGGCTGAAGGTCATTGCTATAGGGTATGCTTTCCAGAACACCTGTGTACCTCATTGGATGTGACCTCTTGCTCGGCCCAGGTCAAGATCCCAGGGAAGAGGAATCTAGTTTGACACGGGGCCCTCCCCACTGCAGGGAGCCTTATTCCCCCTTCCTTCAGACAAAAACACAGCCTACTTGTGATCTCAGTCTGTCCAACAAATAAATAAAATCATTATAAAAAATAAATAAATATATTCAGGCATGTTTTATATAGTGATCAAGTGCAATTCTGCAGTGTGGCTCAGGGTTCTTCCATCGGGAGATTTTGGGAACCAGGCCTCTGAGGTTGGAAGGCTGAGCAGCCGACCACGGCTTCATGTGAGGTATAGGGTTAGGGTTAGGGTTAGGGTTAGGGTTAGGGTTATGTTTAGGTGAGGGTTAGAGTAAGGGTTAGGGTTATGTCTTAGGAACAAGGCATGTCGGAACTGGCCACACAATACTGGCACACCAAGGGCTGAGTTGAGGGTGGGACTCAGCAGAATCCTCAGGCGATGGAATTTTGGACGGGACAGGCCAAGAGGGTGGAATGCCCTCAGGGGAGCATGCTGGTTTCTATATATCTGAAGGTACTGGATAGCACAGAAGGAAAGGGTAAGTTTCTGCCTGAGAGGCTGAGTCCTTCCTACAGACTGACTTTCCCATCCACAGGAGGACCTGGGTTCAGTCCTCCGGTGTCCAGAGTCTGATCCCGTAACCTAGGCTTAGCCTTTGGCTCTGGGAGAATGGCTGACCTGATTTGTCAGGGCAGAATTAGGCTTTCCATGGGACTCAGTTGAGTACGTAGCCCTGGCGGACCATCCTATTCCCGGATTGGGGTGTGGGGGTCCTAGGAAGGTGTTGGTAGAATGATCGGACAGGCAGATTTCTCCTGCCCCGAGGGTCTTCCACAGGGCTAAACTTCCCATTTGCCTAGTGAGCGGCACCCAGAGGCCTGCGATGTGAAGAAGGAATCCCCTACCTAGAGGGCTACCAGGGCAGGCAACCGGGGATAGAAGTCTGAAGAAGCACCCTCGGGTTAGGGTTAGGCCGATGCACATGGGAGGCCCTACCGGCCCTTGCTGAGGGATCATCAAACTCCTGGTTCCCGCTTCAGGTGGGCGCTCCTTGGAGCTGTGTCCCAAGGGGTGCATGCAGATTTCACCTGTTCTACGGATTCAGCTCATTTCTAAAGGTCAAACGTTCCCATTGGGATCTATGGACATTGTGCGGTGCACCTCAGGTTTCCCGCATCTGCAGAGTTCATGGACCAGGCTACTGAGGACAGAAGCCTGAGCATGGGACAGGGGCTTTGCATCAGTATTACCGTGAAGGTTATTTCACAAGTGAATGCTGTTGGTAACACCTGGGTGAGTCAGTGGGTTAGGCCATTGCCTTCAGCTCAGGACATGATCCCAGAGTCCTGGGATGGAGCCCCACATCGGGCTGTCTCCTCAGCAGGGAGCCTTCTTTCCCTTCTCTGGGCGTGCAACACTGCCTACATCTTTTCGCTTCCTGCAAAGTGAAAAAGTAAAATCTTGAGGCAATAAATAAATAAATACATAAATAATAAATATATAAAAGAGAGGGCATGATTTCCTATTGGAATCTAGGTCATTTGTGCGGGGCAGCTCAGGGTTCCCCCATGGGGAGAGTTTGGGAACCAGGCCTTTGAGGACAGAAGACTGAGCACATGACTTGGGCTTCGCATTATGCTAAGGCTGAAGGTCATTGCTATAGGGTATGCTTTCCAGAACACCTGTGTACCTCATTGGATGTGACCTCTTGCCTCGGCCCAGGTCAAGATCCCAGGGAAGAGGAATCTAGTTTGACACGCGGCCCTCCCCACTGCAGGGAGCCTTATTCCCCCTTCCTTCAGACAAAAACACAGCCTACTTGTGATCTCAGTCTTTCCAACAAATAAATAAAATCATCATAAATAAATAAATAAATATATTCAGGCATGTTTTATATAGTGATCAAGTGCAATTCTGCAGTGTGGCTCAGGGTTCTTCCATCGGGAGATTTTGGGAACCAGGCCTCTGAGGTTGGAAGGCTGAGCAGCCGACCACGGCTTCATGTGAGGTATAGGGTTAGGGTTAGGATTAGGGTTAGGGTTAGGGTTAGGGTTATGTTTAGGTGAGGGTTAGAGTAAGGGTTAGGGTTATGTCTTAGGAACAAGGCATGTCGGAACTGGCCACACAATACTGGCACACCAAGGGCTGAGTTGAGGGTGGGACTCAGCAGAATCCTCAGGCGATGGAATTTTGGACGGGACAGGCCAAGAGGGTGGAATGCCCTCAGGGGAGCATGCTGGTTTCTATATATCTGAAGGTACTGGATAGCACAGAAGGAAAGGGTCAGTTTCTGCCTGAGAGGCTGAGTCCTTCCTACAGACTGACTTTCCCATCCACAGGAGGACCTGGGTTCAGTCCTCCGGTGTCCAGAGTCTGATCACGTAACCTAGGCTTAGCCTTTGGCTCTGGGTGAATGGCTGTCCTGATTCGTCAGGGCAGAATTAGGCTTTCCACGGGACTCAGTTAAGGACGTAGCCCTGGCGGACCATCCTATTCCCGGATTGTGGTGTGGGGGTCCTAGGAAGGTGTTGGTAGAATGATCGGACAGGCAGATTTCTCCCTCCACGAGGATCTTCCACAGGGCTAAACTTCCCATTTGCCTAGTGGGCGGCACCCAGAGGCCTGCGATGTGAAGAAGGAATCCCCTACCTAGAGGGCTACCAGGGCAGGCAACCGGGGATAGAAGTCTGAAGAAGCACCCTCGGGTTAGGGTTAGGCCGATGCACATGGGAGGCCCTACTGGCCCTTGCTGAGGGATCATCAAACTCCTGGTTCCCGCTTCAGGTGGGCGCTCCTTGGAGCTGTGTCCCAAGGGGTGCATGCAGATTTCACCTGTTCTATGGATTCAGCTCATTTCTAAAGGGCAAACGTTCCCATTGGGATCTATGGACATTGTGCGGTGCACCTCAGGGTTCCCGCATCTGCAGAGTTCATGGACCAGGCTACTGAGGACAGAAGCCTGAGCATGGGACAGGGGCTTTGCATCAGGATTACCGTGAAGGTTATTTCACAAGTGAATGCTGTTGGTAACACCTGGGTGAGTCAGTGGGTTAGGCCATTGCCTTCAGCTCAGGACATGATCCCAGAGTCCTGGGATGGAGCCCCACATCGGGCTGCCTTCTCAGCAGGGAGCCTTCTTTCCCTTCTCTGGGCGTGCAACACTGCCTACATCTTTTCGCTTCCTGCAAAGTGAAAAAGTAAAATCTTGAGGCAATAAATAAATAAATACATAAATAATAAATATATAAAAGAGAGGGCATGATTTCCTATTGGAATCTAGGTCATTTGTGCGGGGCAGCTCAGGGTTCCCCCATGGGGAGAGTTTGGGAACCAGGCCTTTGAGGACAGAAGACTGAGCACATGACTTGGGCTTCGCATTATGCTAAGGCTGAAGGTCATTGCTATAGGGTATGCTTTCCAGAACACCTTTGTACCTCATTGGATGTGACCTCTTGCCTCGGCCCAGGTCAAGATCCCAGGGAAGAGGAATCTAGTTTGACACGGGGCCCTCCCCACTGCAGGGAGCCTTATTCCCCCTTCCTTCAGACAAAAACACAGCCTACTTGTGATCTCAGTCTGTCCAACAAATAAATAAAATCATTATATATAAATAAATAAATATATTCAGGCATGTTTTATATAGTGATCAAGTGCAATTCTGCAGTGTGGCTCAGGGTTCTTCCATCGGGAGATTTTGGGAACCAGGCCTCTGAGGTTGGAAGGCTGAGTAGCCGACCACGGCTTCATGTGAGGTATAGGGTTAGGGTTAGGGTTAGGGTTTGGGTTAGGGTTATGTTTAGGTGAGGGTTAGAGTAAGGGTTAGGGTTATGTTTTAGGAACAAGGCATGTCGGAACTGGCCACACAATACTGGCACACCAAGGGCTGAGTTGAGGGTGGGACTCAGCAGAATCCTCAGGCGATGGAATTTTGGACGGGACAGGCCAAGAGGTTGGAATGCTCTCAGGGGAGCATGCTGGTTTCTATATATCTGAAGGTACTGGATAGCACAGAAGGAAAGGGTCAGTTTCTGCCTGAGAGGCTGAGTCCTTCCTACAGACTGACTTTCCCATCCACAGGAGGACCTGGGTTCACTCCTCCGGTGTCCAGAGTCTGATCCCGTAACCTAGGCTTAGCATTTGGCTCTGGGTGAATGGCTGACCTGATTTGTCAGGGCAGAATTAGGCTTTCCACAGGACAGAGTTGAGGACGTAGCCCTGGCGGACCATCCTATTCCCGGATTGTGGTTTGGGGGTCCTAGGAAGGTGTTGGTAGAATGATCGGACAGGCAGATTTTTCCCTCCCCGAGGGTCTTCCACAGGGCTAAATTTCCCATTATCATAGTGGGCGGCACCCAGAAGCCTGCGATGTGAAGAAGGAATCCCCTACCTAGAGGGCTACCAGGGCAGGCAACCGGGGATAGAAGCCTGAAGAAGCACCCTCGGGTTAGGGTTAGGCCGATGCACATGGGAGGCCCTACCGGCCCTTGCTGAGGGATCATCAAACTCCTGGTTCCCGCTTCAGGTGGGCACTCCTTGGAGCTGTGTCCCAAGGGGTGCATGCAGATTTCACCTGTTCTACGGATTCAGCTCATTTCTAAAGGGCAAACGTTCCCATTGGGATCTATGGACTTTGTGTGGTACACCTCAGGGTTCCCGCATCTGCAGAGTTCATGGACCAGGCTACTGAGGACAGAAGCCTGAGCATGGGACAGGGGCTTTGCATCAGGATTACCGTGAAGGTTATTTCACAAGTGAATGCTGTTGGTAACACCTGGGTGAGTCAGTGGGTTAGGCCACTGCCTTCAGCTCAGGACATGATCCCAGAGTCCTGGGATGGAGCCCCACATCGGGCTGTCTCCTCATCAGGGAGCCTTCTTTCCCTTCTCTGGGCGTGCAACACTGCCTACATCTTTTCGCTCCCTGCAAGGTGAAAAAGTAAAATCTTGAGGCAATAAATAAATAAATACATAAATAATAAATATATAAAAGAGAGGGCATGATTTCCTATTGGAATCTAGGTCATTTGTGCGGGGCAGCTCAGGGTTCCCCCATGGGGAGAGTTTGGGAACCAGGCCTTTGAGGACAGAAGACTGAGCACATGACTTGGGCTTCGCATTATGCTAAGGCTGAAGGTCATTGCTATAGGGTATGCTTTCCAGAACACCTGTGTACCTCATTGGATGTGACCTCTTGCCTCGGCCCAGGTCAAGATCCCAGGGAAGAGGAATCTAGTTTGACACGGGGCCCTCCCCACTGCAGGGAGCCTTATTCCCCCTTCCTTCAGACAAAAACACAGCCTACTTGTGATCTCAGTCTGTCCAACAAATAAATAAAATCATTATAAATAAATAAATAAATATATTCAGGCATGTTTTATATAGTGATCAAGTGCAATTCTGCAGTGTGGCTCAGGGTTCTTCCATTGGGAGATTTTCGGAACCAGGCCTCTGAGGTTGGAAGGCTGAGCAGCCGACCACGGCTTCATGTGAGGTATAGGGTTAGGGTTAGGGTTAGGGTTAGGGTTAGGGTTAGGGTTAGGGTTATGTTTAGGTGAGGGTTAGAGTAAGGGTTAGTGTTATGTTTTAGGAACAAGGCATGTCGGAACTGGCCAACAATATGGCACACCTAGGGCTGAGTTGGGGGTGGGACTCAGCAGAATCCTCAGGCGATGGAATTTTGGACGGGACAGGCCAAGAGGTTGGAATGCTCTCAGGGGAGCATGCTGGTTTCTATATATCTGAAGGTACTGGATAGCACAGAAGGAAAGGGTCAGTTTCTGCCTGAGAGGCTGAGTCCTTCCTACAGACTGACTTTCCCATCCACAGGAGGACCTGGGTTCAGTCATCCGGTGTCCAGAGTCTGATCACGTAACCTAGGCTTAGCCTTTGGCTCTGGGTGAATGGTTGTCCTGATTCGTCAGGGCAGAATTAGGCTTTCCACGGGACTCAGTTAAGGACGTAGCCCTGGCGGACCATCCTATTCCCGGATTGTGGTGTGGGGGTCCTAGGAAGGTGTTGGTAGAATGATTGGAGAGGCAGATTTCTCCCTCCCCGAGGATCTTCCACAGGGCTAAACTTCCCATTTGCCTAGTGGGCGGCACCCAGAGGCCTGCGATGTGAAGAAGGAATCCCCTACCTAGAGGGCTACCAGGGCAGGCATCCGGGGATAGAAGTCTGAAGAAGCACCCTCGGGTTAGGGTTAGGCCGATGCACATGGGAGGCCCTACCGGCCCTTGCTGAGGGATCATCAAACTCCTGGTTCCCGCTTCAGGTGGGCACTCCTTGGAGCTGTGTCCCAAGGGGTGCATGCAGATTTCACCTGTTCTATGGATTCAGCTCATTTCTAAAGGGCAAACGTTCCCATTGGGATCTATGGACATTGTGCGGTGCACCTCAGGTTTCCCGCATCTGCAGAGTTCATGGACCAGGCTACTGAGGACAGAAGCCTGAGCATGGGACAGGGGCTTTGCATCAGGATTACCGTGAAGGTTATTTCACAAGTGAATGCTGTTGGTAACACCTGGGTGAGTCAGTGGGTTAGGCCATTGCCTTCAGCTCAGGACATGATCCCAGAGTCCTGGGATGGAGCCCCACATCGGGCTGTCTCCTCAGCAGGGAGCCTTCTTTCCCTTCTCTGGGCGTGCAACACTGCCTACATCTTTTCGCTTCCTGCAAAGTGAAAAAGTAAAATCTTGAGGCAATAAATAAATAAATACATAAATAATAAATATATAAAAGAGAGGGCATGATTTCCTATTGGAATCTAGGTCATTTGTGCGGGGCAGCTCAGGGTTCCCCCATGGGGAGAGTTTGGGAACCAGGCCTTTGAGGACAGAAGACTGAGCACATGACTTGGGCTTCGCATTATGCTAAGGCTGAAGGTCATTGCTATAGGGTATGCTTTCCAGAACACCTGTGTACCTCATTGGATGTGACCTCTTGCCTCGGCCCAGGTCAAGATCCCAGGGAAGAGGAATCTAGTTTGACACGGGGCCCTCCCCACTGCAGGGAGCCTTATTCCCCCTTCCTTCAGACAAAAACACAGCCTACTTGTGATCTCAGTCTGTCCAACAAATAAATAAAATCATTATATATAAATAAATAAATATATTCAGGCATGTTTTATATAGTGATCAAGTGCAATTCTGCAGTGTGGCTCAGGGTTCTTCCATCGGGAGATTTTGGGAACCAGGCCTCTGAGGTTGGAAGGCTGAGCAGCCGACCACGGCTTCATGTGAGGTATAGGGTTAGGGTTAGGGTTAGGGTTAGGGTTAGGGTTAGGGTTATGTTTAGGTGAGGGTTAGAGTAAGGGTTAGGGTTATGTCTTAGGAACAAGGCATGTCGGAACTGGCCACACAATACTGGCACACCAAGGGCTGAGTTGAGGGTGGGACTCAGCAGAATCCTCAGGCGATGGAATTTTGGACGGGACAGGCCAAGAGGGTGGAATGCCCTCAGGGGAGCATGCTGGTTTCTATATACTGAAGGTACTGGATAGCACAGAAGGAAAGGGTAAGTTTCTGCCTGAGAGGCTGAGTCCTTCCTACAGACTGACTTTCCCATCCACAGGAGGACCTGGGTTCAGTCCTCCGGTGTCCAGAGTCTGATCCCGTAACCTAGGCTTAGCCTTTGGCTCTGGGAGAATGGCTGACCTGATTTGTCAGGGCAGAATTAGGCTTTCCACGGGACTCAGTTGAGTACGTAGCCCTGGCGGACCATCCTATTCCCGGATTGTGGTGTGGGGGTCCTAGGAAGGTGTTGGTAGAATGATCGGACAGGCAGATTTCTCCTGCCCCGAGGGTCTTCCACAGGGCTAAACTTCCCATTTGCCTAGTGAGCGGCACCCAGAGGCCTGCGATGTGAAGAAGGAATCCCCTACCTAGAGGGCTACCAGGGCAGGCAACCGGGGATAGAAGTCTGAAGAAGCACCCTCGGGTTAGGGTTAGGCTGTTGCACATGGGAGGCCCTACCGGCCCTTGCTGAGGGATCATCAAACTCCTGGTTCCCGCATCAGGTGGGCGCTCCTTGGAGCTGTGTCCCAAGGGGTGCATGCAGATTTCACCTGTTCTACGGATTCAGCTCATTTCTAAAGGTCAAACGTTCCCATTGGGATCTATGGACATTGTGCGGTGCACCTCAGGGTTCCCGCATCTGCAGAGTTCATGGACCAGGCTACTGAGGACAGAAGCCTGAGCATGGGACAGGGGCTTTGCATCAGGATTACCGTGAAGGTTATTTCACAAGTGAATGCTGTTGGTAACACCTGGGTGAGTCAGTGGGTTAGGCCATTGCCTTCAGCTCAGGACATGATCCCAGAGTCCTGGGATGGAGCCCCACATCGGGCTGCCTTCTCAGCAGGGAGCCTTCTTTCCCTTCTCTGGGCGTGCAACACTGCCTACATCTTTTCGCTTCCTGCAAAGTGAAAAAGTAAAATCTTGAGGCAATAAATAAATAAATACATAAATAATAAATATATAAAAGAGAGGGCATGATTTCCTATTGGAATCTAGGTCATTTGTGCGGGGCAGCTCAGGGTTCCCCCATGGGGAGAGTTTGGGAACCAGGCCTTTGAGGACAGAAGACTGAGCACGTGACTTGGGCTTCGCATTATGCTAAGGCTGAAGGTCATTGCTATAGGGTATGCTTTCCAGAACACCTGTGTACCTCATTGGATGTGACCTCTTGCCTCGGCCCAGGTCAAGATCCCAGGGAAGAGGAATCTAGTTTGACACGCGGCCCTCCCCACTGCAGGGAGCCTTATTCCCCCTTCCTTCAGACAAAAACACAGCCTACTTGTGATCTCAGTCTGTCCAACAAATAAATAAAATCATTATAAATAAATAAATAAATATATTCAGGCATGTTTTATATAGTGATCAAGTGCAATTCTGCAGTGTGGCTCAGGGTTCTTCCATCGGGAGATTTTGGGAACCAGGCCTCTGAGGTTGGAAGGCTGAGCAGCCGACCACGGCTTCATGTGAGGTATAGGGTTAGGGTTAGGATTAGGGTTAGGGTTAGGGTTAGGGTTATGTTTAGGTGAGGGTTAGAGTAAGGGTTAGGGTTATGTCTTAGGAACAAGGCATGTCGGAACTGGCCACACAATACTGGCACACCAAGGGCTGAGTTGAGGGTGGGACTCAGCAGAATCCTCAGGCGATGGAATTTTGGACAGGACAGGCCAAGAGGGTGGAATGCCCTCAGGGGAGCATGCTGGTTTCTATATATCTGAAGGTACTGGATAGCACAGAAGGAAAGGGTAAGTTTCTGCCTGAGAGGCTGAGTCCTTCCTACAGACTGACTTTCCCATCCACAGGAGGACCTGGGTTCAGTCCTCCGGTGTCCAGAGTCTGATCACGTAACCTAGGCTTAGCCTTTGGCTCTGGGTGAATGGCTGTCCTGATTCGTCAGGGCAGAATTAGGCTTTCCACGGGACTCAGTTAAGGACGTAGCCCTGGCGGACCATCCTATTCCCGGATTGTGGTGTGGGGGTCCTAGGAAGGTGTTGGTAGAATGATCGGACAGGCAGATTTCTCCCTCCACGAGGATCTTCCACAGGGCTAAACTTCCCATTTGCCTAGTGGGCGGCACCCAGAGGCCTGCGATGTGAAGAAGGAATCCCCTACCTAGAGGGCTACCAGGGCAGGCAACCGGGGATAGAAGTCTGAAGAGGCACCCTCGGGTTAGGGTTAGGCCGATGCACATGGGAGGCCCTACTGGCCCTTGCTGAGGGATCATCAAACTCCTGGTTCCCGCTTCAGGTGGGCGCTCCTTGGAGCTGTGTCCCAAGGGGTGCATGCAGATTTCACCTGTTCTATGGATTCAGCTCATTTCTAAAGGGCAAACGTTCCCATTGGGATCTATGGACATTGTGCGGTGCACCTCAGGTTTCCCGCATCTGCAGAGTTCATGGACCAGGCTACTGAGGACAGAAGCCTGAGCATGGGACAGGGGCTTTGCATCAGGATTACCGTGAAGGTTATTTCACAAGTGAATGCTGTTGGTAACACCTGGGTGAGTCAGTGGGTTAGGCCATTGCCTTCAGCTCAGGACATGATCCCAGAGTCCTGGGATGGAGCCCCACATCGGGCTGCCTTCTCAGCAGGGAGCCTTCTTTCCCTTCTCTGGGCGTGCAACACTGCCTACATCTTTTCGTTTCCTGCAAAGTGAAAAAGTAAAATCTTGAGGCAATAAATAAATAAATACATAAATAATAAATATATAAAAGAGAGGGCATGATTTCCTATTGGAATCTAGGTCATTTGTGCGGGGCAGCTCAGGGTTCCCCCATGGGGAGAGTTTGGGAACCAGGCCTTTGAGGACAGAAGACTGAGCACATGACTTGGGCTTCGCATTATGCTAAGGCTGAAGGTCATTGCTATAGGGTATGCTTTCCAGAACACCTGTGTACCTCATTGGATGTGACCTCTTGCCTCGGCCCAGGTCAAGATCCCAGGGAAGAGGAATCTAGTTTGACACGGGGCCCTCCCCACTGCAGGGAGCCTTATTCCCCCTTCCTTCAGACAAAAACACAGCCTACTTGTGATCTCAGTCTGTCCAACAAATAAATAAAATCATTATATATAAATAAATAAATATATTCAGGCATGTTTTATATAGTGATCAAGTGCAATTCTGCAGTGTGGCTCAGGGTTCTTCCATCGGGAGATTTTGGGAACCAGGCCTCTGAGGTTGGAAGGCTGAGCACCCGACCACGGCTTCATGTGAGGTATAGGGTTAGGGTTAGGGTTAGGGTTAGGGTTAGGGTTATGTTTAGGTGAGGGTTAGAGTAAGGGTTAGGGTTATGTTTTAGGAACAAGGCATGTCGGAACTGGCCACACAATACTGGCACACCAAGGGCTGAGTTGAGGGTGGGACTCAGCAGAATCCTCAGGCGATGGAATTTTGGACGGGACAGGCCAAGAGGTTGGAATGCTCTCAGGGGAGCATGCTGGTTTCTATATATCTGAAGGTACTGGATAGCACAGAAGGAAAGGGTCAGTTTCTGCCTGAGAGGCTGAGTCCTTCCTACAGACTGACTTTCCCATCCACAGGAGGACCTGGGTTCACTCCTCCGGTGTCCAGAGTCTGATCCCGTAACCTAGGCTTAGCATTTGGCTCTGGGTGAATGGCTGACCTGATTTGTCAGGGCAGAATTAGGCTTTCCACAGGACAGAGTTGAGGACGTAGCCCTGGCGGACCATCCTATTCCCGGATTGTGGTTTGGGGGTCCTAGGAAGGTGTTGGTAGAATGATCGGACAGGCAGATTTTTCCCTCTCCGAGGGTCTTCCACAGGGCTAAATTTCCCATTATCATAGTGGGCGGCACCCAGAAGCCTGCGATGTGAAGAAGGAATCCCCTACCTAGAGGGCTACCAGGGCAGGCAACCGGGGATAGAAGCCTGAAGAAGCACCCTCGGGTTAGGGTTAGGCCGATGCACATGGGAGGCCCTACTGGCCCTTGCTGAGGGATCATCAAACTCCTGGTTCCCGCTTCAGGTGGGCGCTCCTTGGAGCTGTGTCCCAAGTGGTGCATGCAGATTTCACCTGTTCTACGGATTCAGCTCATTTCTAAAGGGCAAACGTTCCCATTGGGATCTATGGACTTTGTGTGGTACACCTCAGGGTTCCCGCATCTGCAGAGTTCATGGACCAGGCTACTGAGGACAGAAGCCTGAGCATGGGACAGGGGCTTTGCATCAGGATTACCGTGAAGGTTATTTCACAAGTGAATGCTGTTGGTAACACCTGGGTGAGTCAGTGGGTTAGGCCACTGCCTTCAGCTCAGGACATGATCCCAGAGTCCTGGGATGGAGCCCCACATCGGGCTGTCTCCTCATCAGGGAGCCTTCTTTCCCTTCTCTGGGCGTGCAACACTGCCTACATCTTTTCGCTCCCTGCAAGGTGAAAAAGTAAAATCTTGAGGCAATAAATAAATAAATACATAAATAATAAATATATAAAAGAGAGGGCATGATTTCCTATTGGAATCTAGGTCATTTGTGCGGGGCAGCTCAGGGTTCCCCCATGGGGAGAGTTTGGGAACCAGGCCTTTGAGGACAGAAGACTGAGCACATGACTTGGGCTTCGCATTATGCTAAGGCTGAAGGTCATTGCTATAGGGTATGCTTTCCAGAACACCTTTGTACCTCATTGGATGTGACCTCTTGCCTCGGCCCAGGTCAAGATCCCAGGGAAGAGGAATCTAGTTTGACACGGGGCCCTCCCCACTGCAGGGAGCCTTATTCCCCTTTCCTTCAGACAAAAACACAGCCTACTTGTGATCTCAGTCTGTCCAACAAATAAATAAAATCATTATAAATAAATAAATAAATATATTCAGGCATGTTTTATATAGTGATCAAGTGCAATTCTGCAGTGTGGCTCAGGGTTCTTCCATCGGGAGATTTTCGGAACCAGGCCTCTGAGGTTGGAAGGCTGAGCAGCCGACCACGGCTTCATGTGAGGTATAGGGTTAGGGTTAGGGTTAGGGTTAGGGTTAGGGTTAGGGTTATGTTTAGGTGAGGGTTAGAGTAAGGGTTAGTGTTATGTTTTAGGAACAAGGCATGTCGGAACTGGCCAACAATACTGGCACACCAAGGGCTGAGTTGGGGGTGGGACTCAGCAGAATCCTCAGGCGATGGAATTTTGGACGGGACAGGCCAAGAGGTTGGAATGCTCTCAGGGTAGCATGCTGGTTTCTATATATCTGAAGGTACTGGATAGCACAGAAGGAAAGGGTCAGTTTCTGCCTGAGAGGCTGAGTCCTTCCTACAGACTGACTTTCCCATCCACAGGAGGACCTGGGTTCAGTCATCCGGTGTCCAGAGTCTGATCACGTAACCTAGGCTTAGCCTTTGGCTCTGGGTGAATGGTTGTCCTGATTTGTCAGGGCAGAATTAGGCTTTCCACGGGACTCAGTTAAGGACGTAGCCCTGGCGGACCATCCTATTCCCGGATTGTGGTGTGGGGGTCCTAGGAAGGTGTTGGTAGAATGATCGGACAGGCAGATTTCTCCCTCCCCGAGGATCTTCCACAGGGCTAAACTTCCCATTTGCCTAGTGGGCGGCACCCAGAGGCCTGCGATGTGAAGAAGGAATCCCCTACCTAGAGGGCTACCAGGGCAGGCAACCGGGGATAGAAGTCTGAAGAAGCACTCTCGGGTTAGGGTTAGGCCGATGCACATGGGAGGCCCTACTGGCCCTTGCTGAGGGATCATCAAACTCCTGGTTCCCGCTTCAGGTGGGCACTCCTTGGAGCTGTGTCCCAAGGGGTGCATGCAGATTTCACCTGTTCTATGGATTCAGCTCATTTCTAAAGGGCAAACGTTCCCATTGGGATCTATGGACATTGTGCGCTGCACCTCAGGTTTCCCGCATCTGCAGAGTTCATGGACCAGGCTACTGAGGACAGAAGCCTGAGCATGGGACAGGGGCTTTGCATCAGGATTACCGTGAAGGTTATTTCACAAGTGAATGCTGTTGGTAACACCTGGGTGAGTCAGTGGGTTAGGCCATTGCCTTCAGCTCAGGACATGATCCCAGAGTCCTGGGATGGAGCCCCACATCGGGCTGTCTCCTCAGCAGGGAGCCTTCTTTCCCTTCTCTGGGCGTGCAACACTGCCTACATCTTTTCGTTTCCTGCAAAGTGAAAAAGTAAAATCTTGAGGCAATAAATAAATAAATACATAAATAATAAATATATAAAAGAGAGGGCATGATTTCCTATTGGAATCTAGGTCATTTGTGCGGGGCAGCTCAGGGTTCCCCCATGGGGAGAGTTTGGGAACCAGGCCTTTGAGGACAGAAGACTGAGCACATGACTTGGGCTTCGCATTATGCTAAGGCTGAAGGTCATTGCTATAGGGTATGCTTTCCAGAACACCTGTGTACCTCATTGGATGTGACCTCTTGCCTCGGCCCAGGTCAAGATCCCAGGGAAGAGGAATCTAGTTTGACACGGGGCCCTCCCCACTGCAGGGAGCCTTATTCCCCCTTCCTTCAGACAAAAACACAGCCTACTTGTGATCTCAGTCTGTCCAACAAATAAATAAAATCATTATAAATAAATAAATAAATATATTCAGGCATGTTTTATATAGTGCTCAAGTGCAATTCTGCAGTGTGGCTCAGGGTTCTTCCATCGGGAGATTTTGGGAACCAGGCCTCTGAGGTTGGAAGGCTGAGCAGCCGACCACGGCTTCATGTGAGGTATAGGGTTAGGGTTAGGATTAGGGTTAGGGTTAGGGTTAGGGTTATGTTTAGGTGAGGGTTAGAGTAAGGGTTAGGGTTATGTCTTAGGAACAAGGCATGTCGGAACTGGCCACACAATACTGGCACACCAAGGGCTGAGTTGAGGGTGGGACTCAGCAGAATCCTCAGGCGATGGAATTTTGGACGGGACAGGCCAAGAGGTTGGAATGCTCTCAGGGGAGCATGCTGGTTTCTATATATCTGAAGGTACTGGATAGCACAGAAGGAAAGGGTCAGTTTCTGCCTGAGAGGCTGAGTCCTTCCTACAGACTGACTTTCCCATCCACAGGAGGACCTGGGTTCACTCCTCCGGTGTCCAGAGTCTGATCCCGTAACCTAGGCTTAGCATTTGGCTCTGGGTGAATGGCTGACCTGATTTGTCAGGGCAGAATTAGGCTTTCCACGGGACATAGTTGAGGACGTAGCCCTGGCGGACCATCCTATTCCCGGATTGTGGTTTGGGGGTCCTAGGAAGGTGTTGGTAGAATGATCGGACAGGCAGATTTTTCCCTCCCCGAGGGTCTTCCACAGGGCTAAATTTCCCATTATCATAGTGGGCGGCACCCAGAAGCCTGCGATGTGAAGAAGGAATCCCCTACCTAGAGGGCTACCAGGGCAGGCAACCGGGGATAGAAGCCTGAAGAAGCACCCTCGGGTTAGGGTTAGGCCGATGCACATGGGAGGCCCTACCGGCCCTTGCTGAGGGATCATCAAACTCCTGGTTCCCGCTTCAGGTGGGCGCTCCTTGGAGCTGTGTCCCACGGGGTGCATGCAGATTTCACCTGTTCTACGGATTCAGCTCATTTCTAAAGGTCAAACGTTCCCATTGGGATCTATGGACATTGTGCGGTGCACCTCAGGTTTCCCGCATCTGCAGAGTTCATGGACCAGGAAACTGAGGACAGAAGCCTGAGCATGGGACAGGGGCTTTGCATCAGGATTACCGTGAAGGTTATTTCACAAGTGAATGCTGTTGGTAACACCTGGGTGAGTCAGTGGGTTAGGCCATTGCCTTCAGCTCAGGACATGATCCCAGAGTCCTGGGATGGAGCCCCACATCGGGCTGTCTCCTCAGCAGGGAGCCTTCTTTCCCTTCTCTGGGCGTGCAACACTGCCTACATCTTTTCGCTCCCTGCAAAGTGAAAAAGTAAAATCTTGAGGCAATAAATAAATAAATACATAAATAATAAATATATAAAAGAGAGGGCATGATTTCCTATTGGAATCTAGGTCATTTGTGCGGGGCAGCTCAGGGTTCCCCCATGGGGAGAGTTTGGGAACCAGGCCTTTGAGGACAGAAGACTGAGCACATGACTTGGGCTTCGCATTATGCTAAGGCTGAAGGTCATTGCTATAGGGTATGCTTTCCAGAACACCTGTGTACCTCATTGGATGTGACCTCTTGCCTCGGCCCAGGTCAAGATCCCAGGGAAGAGGAATCTAGTTTGACACGGGGCCCTCCCCACTGCAGGGAGCCTTATTCCCCTTTCCTTCAGACAAAAACACAGCCTACTTGTGATCTCAGTCTGTCCAACAAATAAATAAAATCATTATAAATAAATAAATAAATATATTCAGGCATGTTTTATATAGTGATCAAGTGCAATTCTGCAGTGTGGCTCAGGGTTCTTCCATCGGGAGATTTTCGGAACCAGGCCTCTGAGGTTGGAAGGCTGAGCAGCCGACCACGGCTTCATGTGAGGTATAGGGTTAGGGTTAGGGTTAGGGTTAGGGTTAGGGTTAGGGTTATGTTTAGGTGAGGGTTAGAGTAAGGGTTAGTGTTATGTTTTAGGAACAAGGCATGTCGGAACTGGCCACACAATACTGGCACACCAAGGGCTGAGTTGGGGGTGGGACTCAGCAGAATCCTCAGGCGATGGAATTTTGGACGGGACAGGCCAAGAGGATGGAATGCTCTCAGGGGAGCATGCTGGTTTCTATATATCTGAAGGTACTGGATAGCACAGAAGGATAGGGTCAGTTTCTGCCTGAGAGGCTGAGTCCTTCCTACAGACTGACTTTCCCATCCACAGGAGGACCTGGGTTCAGTCCTCCGGTGTCCAGAGTCTGATCACGTAACCTAGGCTTAGCCTTTGGCTCTGGGTGAATGGCTGTCCTGATTCGTCAGGGCAGAATTAGGCTTTCCACGGGACTCAGTTAAGGACGTAGCCCTGGCGGACCATCCTATTCCCGGATTGTGGTGTGGGGGTCCTAGGAAGGTGTTGGTAGAATGATCGGACAGGCAGATTTCTCCCTCCACGAGGATCTTCCACAGGGCTAAACTTCCCATTTGCCTAGTGGGCGGCACCCAGAGGCCTGCGATGTGAAGAAGGAATCCCCTACCTAGAGGGCTACCAGGGCAGGCAACCGGGGATAGAAGTCTGAAGAGGCACCCTCGGGTTAGGGTTAGGCCGATGCACATGGGAGGCCCTACTGGCCCTTGCTGAGGGATCATCAAACTCCTGGTTCCCGCTTCAGGTGGGCGCTCCTTGGAGCTGTGTCCCAAGGGGTGCATGCAGATTTCACCTGTTCTATGGATTCAGCTCATTTCTAAAGGGCAAACGTTCCCATTGGGATCTATGGACATTGTGCGGTGCACCTCAGGTTTCCCGCATCTGCAGAGTTCATGGACCAGGCTACTGAGGACAGAAGCCTGAGCATGGGACAGGGGCTTTGCATCAGGATTACCGTGAAGGTTATTTCACAAGTGAATGCTGTTGGTAACACCTGGGTGAGTCAGTGGGTTAGGCCATTGCCTTCAGCTCAGGACATGATCCCAGAGTCCTGGGATGGAGCCCCACATCGGGCTGCCTTCTCAGCAGGGAGCCTTCTTTCCCTTCTCTGGGCGTGCAACACTGCCTACATCTTTTCGTTTCCTGCAAAGTGAAAAAGTAAAATCTTGAGGCAATAAATAAATAAATACATAAATAATAAATATATAAAAGAGAGGGCATGATTTCCTATTGGAATCTAGGTCATTTGTGCGGGGCAGCTCAGGGTTCCCCCATGGGGAGAGTTTGGGAACCAGGCCTTTGAGGACAGAAGACTGAGCACATGACTTGGGCTTCGCATTATGCTAAGGCTGAAGGTCATTGCTATAGGGTATGCTTTCCAGAACACCTGTGTACCTCATTGGATGTGACCTCTTGCCTCGGCCCAGGTCAAGATCCCAGGGAAGAGGAATCTAGTTTGACACGGGGCCCTCCCCACTGCAGGGAGCCTTATTCCCCCTTCCTTCAGACAAAAACACAGCCTACTTGTGATCTCAGTCTGTCCAACAAATAAATAAAATCATTATATATAAATAAATAAATATATTCAGGCATGTTTTATATAGTGATCAAGTGCAATTCTGCAGTGTGGCTCAGGGTTCTTCCATCGGGAGATTTTGGGAACCAGGCCTCTGAGGTTGGAAGGCTGAGCACCCGACCACGGCTTCATGTGAGGTATAGGGTTAGGGTTAGGGTTAGGGTTAGGGTTAGGGTTATGTTTAGGTGAGGGTTAGAGTAAGGGTTAGGGTTATGTTTTAGGAACAAGGCATGTCGGAACTGGCCACACAATACTGGCACACCAAGGGCTGAGTTGAGGGTGGGACTCAGCAGAATCCTCAGGCGATGGAATTTTGGACGGGACAGGCCAAGAGGTTGGAATGCTCTCAGGGGAGCATGCTGGTTTCTATATATCTGAAGGTACTGGATAGCACAGAAGGAAAGGGTCAGTTTCTGCCTGAGAGGCTGAGTCCTTCCTACAGACTGACTTTCCCATCCACAGGAGGACCTGGGTTCACTCCTCCGGTGTCCAGAGTCTGATCCCGTAACCTAGGCTTAGCATTTGGCTCTGGGTGAATGGCTGACCTGATTTGTCAGGGCAGAATTAGGCTTTCCACAGGACAGAGTTGAGGACGTAGCCCTGGCGGACCATCCTATTCCCGGATTGTGGTTTGGGGGTCCTAGGAAGGTGTTGGTAGAATGATCGGACAGGCAGATTTTTCCCTCTCCGAGGGTCTTCCACAGGGCTAAATTTCCCATTATCATAGTGGGCGGCACCCAGAAGCCTGCGATGTGAAGAAGGAATCCCCTACCTAGAGGGCTACCAGGGCAGGCAACCGGGGATAGAAGCCTGAAGAAGCACCCTCGGGTTAGGGTTAGGCCGATGCACATGGGAGGCCCTACTGGCCCTTGCTGAGGGATCATCAAACTCCTGGTTCCCGCTTCAGGTGGGCGCTCCTTGGAGCTGTGTCCCAAGGGGTGCATGCAGATTTCACCTGTTCTACGGATTCAGCTCATTTCTAAAGGGCAAACGTTCCCATTGGGATCTATGGACTTTGTGTGGTACACCTCAGGGTTCCCGCATCTGCAGAGTTCATGGACCAGGCTACTGAGGACAGAAGCCTGAGCATGGGACAGGGGCTTTGCATCAGGATTACCGTGAAGGTTATTTCACAAGTGAATGCTGTTGGTAACACCTGGGTGAGTCAGTGGGTTTGGCCACTGCCTTCAGCTCAGGACATGATCCCAGAGTCCTGGGATGGAGCCCCACATCGGGCTGTCTCCTCATCAGGGAGCCTTCTTTCCCTTCTCTGGGCGTGCAACACTGCCTACATCTTTTCGCTCCCTGCAAGGTGAAAAAGTAAAATCTTGAGGCAATAAATAAATAAATACATAAATAATAAATATATAAAAGAGAGGGCATGATTTCCTATTGGAATCTAGGTCATTTGTGCGGGGCAGCTCAGGGTTCCCCCATGGGGAGAGTTTGGGAACCAGGCCTTTGAGGACAGAAGACTGAGCACATGACTTGGGCTTCGCATTATGCTAAGGCTGAAGGTCATTGCTATAGGGTATGCTTTCCAGAACACCTGTGTACCTCATTGGATGTGACCTCTTGCCTCGGCCCAGGTCAAGATCCCAGGGAAGAGGAATCTAGTTTGACACGGGGCCCTCCCCACTGCAGGGAGCCTTATTCCCCTTTCCTTCAGACAAAAACACAGCCTACTTGTGATCTCAGTCTGTCCAACAAATAAATAAAATCATTATAAATAAATAAATAAATATATTCAGGCATGTTTTATATAGTGATCAAGTGCAATTCTGCAGTGTGGCTCAGGGTTCTTCCATCGGGAGATTTTCGGAACCAGGCCTCTGAGGTTGGAAGGCTGAGCAGCCGACCACGGCTTCATGTGAGGTATAGGGTTAGGGTTAGGGTTAGGGTTAGGGTTAGGGTTAGGGTTATGTTTAGGTGAGGGTTAGAGTAAGGGTTAGTGTTATGTTTTAGGAACAAGGCATGTCGGAACTGGTAAACAATACTGGCACACCAAGGGCTGGGTTGGGGGTGGGACTCAGCAGAATCCTCAGGCGATGGAATTTTGGACGGGACAGGCCAAGAGGTTGGAATGCTCTCAGGGGAGCATGCTGGTTTCTATATATCTGAAGGTACTGGATAGCACAGAAGGAAAGGGTCAGTTTCTGCCTGAGAGGCTGAGTCCTTCCTACAGACTGACTTTCCCATCCACAGGAGGACCTGGGTTCAGTCATCCGGTGTCCAGAGTCTGATCACGTAACCTAGGCTTAGCCTTTGGCTCTGGGTGAATGGTTGTCCTGATTTGTCAGGGCAGAATTAGGCTTTCCACGGGACTCAGTTAAGGACGTAGCCCTGGCGGACCATCCTATTCCCGGATTGTGGTGTGGGGGTCCTAGGAAGGTGTTGGTAGAATGATCGGACAGGCAGATTTCTCCCTCCCCGAGGATCTTCCACAGGGCTAAACTTCCCATTTGCCTAGTGGGCGGCACCCAGAGGCCTGCGATGTGAAGAAGGAATCCCCTACCTAGAGGGCTACCAGGGCAGGCAACCGGGGATAGAAGTCTGAAGAAGCACTCTCGGGTTAGGGTTAGGCCGATGCACATGGGAGGCCCTACTGGCCCTTGCTGAGGGATCATCAAACTCCTGGTTCCCGCTTCAGGTGGGCACTCCTTGGAGCTGTGTCCCAAGGGGTGCATGCAGATTTCACCTGTTCTATGGATTCAGCTCATTTCTAAAGGGCAAACGTTCCCATTGGGATCTATGGACATTGTGCGCTGCACCTCAGGTTTCCCGCATCTGCAGAGTTCATGGACCAGGCTACTGAGGACAGAAGCCTGAGCATGGGACAGGGGCTTTGCATCAGGATTACCGTGAAGGTTATTTCACAAGTGAATGCTGTTGGTAACACCTGGGTGAGTCAGTGGGTTAGGCCATTGCCTTCAGCTCAGGACATGATCCCAGAGTCCTGGGATGGAGCCCCACATCGGGCTGCCTTCTCAGCAGGGAGCCTTCTTTCCCTTCTCTGGGCGTGCAACACTGCCTACATCTTTTCGTTTCCTGCAAAGTGAAAAAGTAAAATCTTGAGGCAATAAATAAATAAATACATAAATAATAAATATATAAAAGAGAGGGCATGATTTCCTATTGGAATCTAGGTCATTTGTGCGGGGCAGCTCAGGGTTCCCCCATGGGGAGAGTTTGGGAACCAGGCCTTTGAGGACAGAAGACTGAGCACATGACTTGGGCTTCGCATTATGCTAAGGCTGAAGGTCATTGCTATAGGGTATGCTTTCCAGAACACCTGTGTACCTCATTGGATGTGACCTCTTGCCTCGGCCCAGGTCAAGATCCCAGGGAAGAGGAATCTAGTTTGACACGGGGCCCTCCCCACTGCAGGGAGCCTTATTCCCCCTTCCTTCAGACAAAAACACAGCCTACTTGTGATCTCAGTCTGTCCAACAAATAAATAAAATCATTATATATAAATAAATAAATATATTCAGGCATGTTTTATATAGTGATCAAGTGCAATTCTGCAGTGTGGCTCAGGGTTCTTCCATCGGGAGATTTTGGGAACCAGGCCTCTGAGGTTGGAAGGCTGAGCAGCCGACCACGGCTTCATGTGAGGTATAGGGTTAGGGTTAGGGTTAGGGTTAGGGTTAGGGTTATGTTTAGGTGAGGGTTAGAGTAAGGGTTAGGGTTATGTCTTAGGAACAAGGCATGTCGGAACTGGCCACACAATACTGGCACACCAAGGGCTGAGTTGAGGGTGGGACTCAGCAGAATCCTCAGGCGATGGAATTTTGGACGGGACAGGCCAAGAGGGTGGAATGCCCTCAGGGGAGCATGCTGGTTTCTATATATCTGAAGGTACTGGATAGCACAGAAGGAAAGGGTAAGTTTCTGCCTGAGAGGCTGAGTCCTTCCTACAGACTGACTTTCCCATCCACAGGAGGACCTGGGTTCAGTCCTCCGGTGTCCAGAGTCTGATCCCGTAACCTAGGCTTAGCCTTTGGCTCTGGGAGAATGGCTGACCTGATATGTCAGGGCAGAATTAGGCTTTCCACGGGACTCAGTTGAGTACGTAGCCCTGGCGGACCATCCTATTCCCGGATTGTGGTGTGGGGGTCCTAGGAAGGTGTTGGTAGAATGATCGGACAGGCAGATTTCTCCCTCCCCGAGGGTCTTCCACAGGGCTAAACTTCCCATTTGCCTAGTGAGCGGCACCCAGAGGCCTGCGATGTGAAGAAGGAATCCCCTACCTAGAGGGCTACCAGGGCAGGCAACCGGGGATAGAAGTCTGAAGAAGCACCCTCGGGTTAGGGTTAGGCCGATGCACATGGGAGGCCCTACCGGCCCTTGCTGAGGGATCATCAAACTCCTGGTTCCCGCTTCAGGTGGGCGCTCCTTGGAGCTGTGTCCCAAGGGGTGCATGCAGATTTCACCTGTTCTACGGATTCAGCTCATTTCTAAAGGTCAAACGTTCCCATTGGGATCTATGGACATTGTGCGGTGCACCTCAGGTTTCCCGCATCTGCAGAGTTCATGGACCAGGCTACTGAGGACAGAAGCCTGAGCATGGGACAGGGGCTTTGCATCAGGATTACCGTGAAGGTTATTTCACAAGTGAATGCTGTTGGTAACACCTGGGTGAGTCAGTGGGTTAGGCCATTGCCTTCAGCTCAGGACATGATCCCAGAGTCCTGGGATGGAGCCCCACATCGGGCTGCCTTCTCAGCAGGGAGCCTTCTTTCCCTTCTCTGGGCGTGCAACACTGCCTACATCTTTTCGCTTCCTGCAAAGTGAAAAAGTAAAATCTTGAGGCAATAAATAAATAAATACATAAATAATAAATATATAAAAGAGAGGGCATGATTTCCTATTGGAATCTAGGTCATTTGTGCGGGGCAGCTCAGGGTTCCCCCATGGGGAGAGTTTGGGAACCAGGCCTTTGAGGACAGAAGACTGAGCACATGACTTGGGCTTCGCATTATGCTAAGGCTGAAGGTCATTGCTATAGGGTATGCTTTCCAGAACACCTGTGTACCTCATTGGATGTGACCTCTTGCCTCGGCCCAGGTCAAGATCCCAGGGAAGAGGAATCTAGTTTGACACGGGGCCCTCCCCACTGCAGGGAGCCTTATTCCCCCTTCCTTCAGACAAAAACACAGCCTACTTGTGATCTCAGTCTGTCCAACAAATAAATAAAATCATTATAAATAAATAAATAAATATACTCAGGCATGTTTTATATAGTGCTCAAGTGCAATTCTGCAGTGTGGCTCAGGGTTCTTCCATCGGGAGATTTTGGGAACCAGGCCTCTGAGGTTGGAAGGCTGAGCAGCCGACCACGGCTTCATGTGAGGTATAGGGTTAGGGTTAGGATTAGGGTTAGGGTTAGGGTTAGGGTTATGTTTAGGTGAGGGTTAGAGTAAGGGTTAGGGTTATGTCTTAGGAACAAGGCATGTCGGAACTGGCCACACAATACTGGCACACCAAGGGCTGAGTTGAGGGTGGGACTCAGCAGAATCCTCAGGCGATGGAATTTTGGACGGGACAGGCCAAGAGGTTGGAATGCTCTCAGGGGAGCATGCTGGTTTCTATATATCTGAAGGTACTGGATAGCACAGAAGGAAAGGGTCAGTTTCTGCCTGAGAGGCTGAGTCCTTCCTACAGACTGACTTTCCCATCCACAGGAGGACCTGGGTTCACTCCTCCGGTGTCCAGAGTCTGATCCCGTAACCTAGGCTTAGCATTTGGCTCTGGGTGAATGGCTGACCTGATTTGTCAGGGCAGAATTAGGCTTTCCACGGGACATAGTTGAGGACGTAGCCCTGGCGGACCATCCTATTCCCGGATTGTGGTTTGGGGGTCCTAGGAAGGTGTTGGTAGAATGATCGGACAGGCAGATTTTTCCCTCCCCGAGGGTCTTCCACAGGGCTAAATTTCCCATTATCATAGTGGGCGGCACCCAGAAGCCTGCGATGTGAAGAAGGAATCCCCTACCTAGAGGGCTACCAGGGCAGGCAACCGGGGATAGAAGCCTGAAGAAGCACCCTCGGGTTAGGGTTAGGCCGATGCACATGGGAGGCCCTACCGGCCCTTGCTGAGGGATCATCAAACTCCTGGTTCCCGCTTCAGGTGGGCGCTCCTTGGAGCTGTGTCCCACGGGGTGCATGCAGATTTCACCTGTTCTACGGATTCAGCTCATTTCTAAAGGTCAAACGTTCCCATTGGGATCTATGGACATTGTGCGGTGCACCTCAGGTTTCCCGCATCTGCAGAGTTCATGGACCAGGCTACTGAGGACAGAAGCCTGAGCATGGGACAGGGGCTTTGCATCAGGATTACCGTGAAGGTTATTTCACAAGTGAATGCTGTTGGTAACACCTGGGTGAGTCAGTGGGTTAGGCCATTGCCTTCAGCTCAGGACATGATCCCAGAGTCCTGGGATGGAGCCCCACATCGGGCTGTCTCCTCAGCAGGGAGCCTTCTTTCCCTTCTCTGGGCGTGCAACACTGCCTACATCTTTTCGCTCCCTGCAAAGTGAAAAAGTAAAATCTTGAGGCAATAAATAAATAAATACATAAATAATAAATATATAAAAGAGAGGGCATGATTTCCTATTGGAATCTAGGTCATTTGTGCGGGGCAGCTCAGGGTTCCCCCATGGGGAGAGTTTGGGAACCAGGCCTTTGAGGACAGAAGACTGAGCACATGACTTGGGCTTCGCATTATGCTAAGGCTGAAGGTCATTGCTATAGGGTATGCTTTCCAGAACACCTGTGTACCTCATTGGATGTGACCTCTTGCCTCGGCCCAGGTCAAGATCCCAGGGAAGAGGAATCTAGTTTGACACGGGGCCCTCCCCACTGCAGGGAGCCTTATTCCCCTTTCCTTCAGACAAAAACACAGCCTACTTGTGATCTCAGTCTGTCCAACAAATAAATAAAATCATTATAAATAAATAAATAAATATATTCAGGCATGTTTTATATAGTGATCAAGTGCAATTCTGCAGTGTGGCTCAGGGTTCTTCCATCGGGAGATTTTCGGAACCAGGCCTCTGAGGTTGGAAGGCTGAGCAGCCGACCACGGCTTCATGTGAGGTATAGGGTTAGGGTTAGGGTTAGGGTTAGGGTTAGGGTTAGGGTTATGTTTAGGTGAGGGTTAGAGTAAGGGTTAGTGTTATGTTTTAGGAACAAGGCATGTCGGAACTGGCCACACAATACTGGCACACCAAGGGCTGAGTTGGGGGTGGGACTCAGCAGAATCCTCAGGCGATGGAATTTTGGACGGGACAGGCCAAGAGGATGGAATGCTCTCAGGGGAGCATGCTGGTTTCTATATATCTGAAGGTACTGGATAGCACAGAAGGATAGGGTCAGTTTCTGCCTGAGAGGCTGAGTCCTTCCTACAGACTGACTTTCCAATCCACAGGAGGACCTGGGTTCAGTCCTCCGGTGTCCAGAGTCTGATCCCGTAACCTAGGCTTAGCATTTGGCTCTGGGTGAATGGCTGACCTGATTTGTCAGGGCAGAATTAGGCTTTCCACGGGACACAGTTGAGGACGTAGCCCTGGCGGACCATCCTATTCCCGGATTGTGGTTTGGGGGTCCTAGGAGGGTGTTGGTAGAATGATCGGACAGGCAGATTTTTCCCTCCCCGAGGGTCTTCCACAGGGCTAAATTTCCCATTATCATAGTGGGCGGCACCCAGAAGCCTGCGAGGTGAAGAAGGAATCCCCTACCTAGAGGGCTACCAGGGCAGGCAACCGGGGATAGAAGTCTGAAGAAGCACCCTCGGGTTAGGGTTAGGCCGATGCACATGGGAGGCCCTACCGGCCCTTGCTGAGGGATCATCAAACTCCTGGTTCCCGCTTCAGGTGGGCACTCCTTGGAGCTGTGTCCCAAGGGGTGCATGCAGATTTCACCTGTTCTACGGATTCAGCTCATTTCTAAAGGGCAAACGTTCCCATTGGGATCTATGGACTTTGTGCGGTACACCTCAGGGTTCCCGCATCTGCAGAGTTCATGGACCAGGCTACTGAGGACAGAAGCCTGAGCATGGGACAGGGGCTTTGCATCAGGATTACCGTGAAGGTTATTTCACAAGTGAATGCTGTTGGTAACACCTGGGTGAGTCAGTGGGTTAGGCCACTGCCTTCAGCTCAGGACATGATCCCAGAGTCCTGGGATGGAGCCCCACATCGGGCTGTCTCCTCATCAGGGAGCCTTCTTTCCCTTCTCTGGGCGTGCAACACTGCCTACATCTTTTCGCTCCCTGCAAAGTGAAAAAGTAAAATCTTGAGGCAATAAATAAATAAATACATAAATAATAAATATATAAAAGAGAGGGCATGATTTCCTATTGGAATCTAGGTTATTTGTGCGGGGCAGCTCAGGGTTCCCCCATGGGGAGAGTTTGGGAACCAGGCCTTTGAGGACAGAAGACTGAGCACATGACTTGGGCTTCGCATTATGCTAAGGCTGAAGGTCATTGCTATAGGGTATGCTTTCCAGAACACCTGTGTACCTCATTGGATGTGACCTCTTGCCTCGGCCCAGGTCAAGATCCCAGGGAAGAGGAATCTAGTTTGACACGGGGCCCTCCCCACTGCAGGGAGCCTTATTCCCCCTTCCTTCAGACAAAAACACAGCCTACTTGTGATCTCAGTCTGTCCAACAAATAAATAAAATCATTATATATAAATAAATAAATATATTCAGGCATGTTTTATATAGTGATCAAGTGCAATTCTGCAGTGTGGCTCAGGGTTCTTCCATCGGGAGATTTTGGGAACCAGGCCTCTGAGGTTGGAAGGCTGAGCAGCCGACCACGGCTTCATGTGAGGTATAGGGTTAGGGTTAGGGTTAGGGTTAGGGTTAGGGTTATGTTTAGGTGAGGGTTAGAGTAAGGGTTAGGGTTATGTCTTAGGAACAAGGCATGTCGGAACTGGCCACACAATACTGGCACACCAAGGGCTGAGTTGAGGGTGGGACTCAGCAGAATCCTCAGGCGATGGAATTTTGGACGGGACAGGCCAAGAGGGTGGAATGCCCTCAGGGGAGCATGCTGGTTTCTATATATCTGAAGGTACTGGATAGCACAGAAGGAAAGGGTAAGTTTCTGCCTGAGAGGCTGAGTCCTTCCTACAGACTGACTTTCCCATCCACAGGAGGACCTGGGTTCAGTCCTCCGGTGTCCAGAGTCTGATCCCGTAACCTAGGCTTAGCCTTTGGCTCTGGGAGAATGGCTGACCTGATATGTCAGGGCAGAATTAGGCTTTCCACGGGACTCAGTTGAGTACGTAGCCCTGGCGGACCATCCTATTCCCGGATTGTGGTGTGGGGGTCCTAGGAAGGTGTTGGTAGAATGATCGGACAGGCAGATTTCTCCCTCCCCGAGGGTCTTCCACAGGGCTAAACTTCCCATTTGCCTAGTGAGCGGCACCCAGAGGCCTGCGATGTGAAGAAGGAATCCCCTACCTAGAGGGCTACCAGGGCAGGCAACCGGGGATAGAAGTCTGAAGAAGCACCCTCGGGTTAGGGTTAGGCCGATGCACATGGGAGGCCCTACCGGCCCTTGCTGAGGGATCATCAAACTCCTGGTTCCCGCTTCAGGTGGGCGCTCCTTGGAGCTGTGTCCCAAGGGGTGCATGCAGATTTCACCTGTTCTACGGATTCAGCTCATTTCTAAAGGTCAAACGTTCCCATTGGGATCTATGGACATTGTGCGGTGCACCTCAGGTTTCCCGCATCTGCAGAGTTCATGGACCAGGCTACTGAGGACAGAAGCCTGAGCATGGGACAGGGGCTTTGCATCAGGATTACCGTGAAGGTTATTTCACAAGTGAATGCTGTTGGTAACACCTGGGTGAGTCAGTGGGTTAGGCCATTGCCTTCAGCTCAGGACATGATCCCAGAGTCCTGGGATGGAGCCCCACATCGGGCTGCCTTCTCAGCAGGGAGCCTTCTTTCCCTTCTCTGGGCGTGCAACACTGCCTACATCTTTTCGCTTCCTGCAAAGTGAAAAAGTAAAATCTTGAGGCAATAAATAAATAAATACATAAATAATAAATATATAAAAGAGAGGGCATGATTTCCTATTGGAATCTAGGTCATTTGTGCGGGGCAGCTCAGGGTTCCCCCATGGGGAGAGTTTGGGAACCAGGCCTTTGAGGACAGAAGACTGAGCACATGACTTGGGCTTCGCATTATGCTAAGGCTGAAGGTCATTGCTATAGGGTATGCTTTCCAGAACACCTGTGTACCTCATTGGATGTGACCTCTTGCCTCGGCCCAGGTCAAGATCCCAGGGAAGAGGAATCTAGTTTGACACGGGGCCCTCCCCACTGCAGGGAGCCTTATTCCCCCTTCCTTCAGACAAAAACACAGCCTACTTGTGATCTCAGTCTGTCCAACAAATAAATAAAATCATTATAAATAAATAAATAAATATACTCAGGCATGTTTTATATAGTGCTCAAGTGCAATTCTGCAGTGTGGCTCAGGGTTCTTCCATCGGGAGATTTTGGGAACCAGGCCTCTGAGGTTGGAAGGCTGAGCAGCCGACCACGGCTTCATGTGAGGTATAGGGTTAGGGTTAGGATTAGGGTTAGGGTTAGGGTTAGGGTTATGTTTAGGTGAGGGTTAGAGTAAGGGTTAGGGTTATGTCTTAGGAACAAGGCATGTCGGAACTGGCCACACAATACTGGCACACCAAGGGCTGAGTTGAGGGTGGGACTCAGCAGAATCCTCAGGCGATGGAATTTTGGACGGGACAGGCCAAGAGGTTGGAATGCTCTCAGGGGAGCATGCTGGTTTCTATATATCTGAAGGTACTGGATAGCACAGAAGGAAAGGGTCAGTTTCTGCCTGAGAGGCTGAGTCCTTCCTACAGACTGACTTTCCCATCCACAGGAGGACCTGGGTTCACTCCTCCGGTGTCCAGAGTCTGATCCCGTAACCTAGGCTTAGCATTTGGCTCTGGGTGAATGGCTGACCTGATTTGTCAGGGCAGAATTAGGCTTTCCACGGGACATAGTTGAGGACGTAGCCCTGGCGGACCATCCTATTCCCGGATTGTGGTTTGGGGGTCCTAGGAAGGTGTTGGTAGAATGATCGGACAGGCAGATTTTTCCCTCCCCGAGGGTCTTCCACAGGGCTAAATTTCCCATTATCATAGTGGGCGGCACCCAGAAGCCTGCGATGTGAAGAAGGAATCCCCTACCTAGAGGGCTACCAGGGCAGGCAACCGGGGATAGAAGCCTGAAGAAGCACCCTCGGGTTAGGGTTAGGCCGATGCACATGGGAGGCCCTACCGGCCCTTGCTGAGGGATCATCAAACTCCTGGTTCCCGCTTCAGGTGGGCGCTCCTTGGAGCTGTGTCCCACGGGGTGCATGCAGATTTCACCTGTTCTACGGATTCAGCTCATTTCTAAAGGTCAAACGTTCCCATTGGGATCTATGGACATTGTGCGGTGCACCTCAGGTTTCCCGCATCTGCAGAGTTCATGGACCAGGCTACTGAGGACAGAAGCCTGAGCATGGGACAGGGGCTTTGCATCAGGATTACCGTGAAGGTTATTTCACAAGTGAATGCTGTTGGTAACACCTGGGTGAGTCAGTGGGTTAGGCCATTGCCTTCAGCTCAGGACATGATCCCAGAGTCCTGGGATGGAGCCCCACATCGGGCTGTCTCCTCAGCAGGGAGCCTTCTTTCCCTTCTCTGGGCGTGCAACACTGCCTACATCTTTTCGCTCCCTGCAAAGTGAAAAAGTAAAATCTTGAGGCAATAAATAAATAAATACATAAATAATAAATATATAAAAGAGAGGGCATGATTTCCTATTGGAATCTAGGTCATTTGTGCGGGGCAGCTCAGGGTTCCCCCATGGGGAGAGTTTGGGAACCAGGCCTTTGAGGACAGAAGACTGAGCACATGACTTGGGCTTCGCATTATGCTAAGGCTGAAGGTCATTGCTATAGGGTATGCTTTCCAGAACACCTGTGTACCTCATTGGATGTGACCTCTTGCCTCGGCCCAGGTCAAGATCCCAGGGAAGAGGAATCTAGTTTGACACGGGGCCCTCCCCACTGCAGGGAGCCTTATTCCCCTTTCCTTCAGACAAAAACACAGCCTACTTGTGATCTCAGTCTGTCCAACAAATAAATAAAATCATTATAAATAAATAAATAAATATATTCAGGCATGTTTTATATAGTGATCAAGTGCAATTCTGCAGTGTGGCTCAGGGTTCTTCCATCGGGAGATTTTCGGAACCAGGCCTCTGAGGTTGGAAGGCTGAGCAGCCGACCACGGCTTCATGTGAGGTATAGGGTTAGGGTTAGGGTTAGGGTTAGGGTTAGGGTTAGGGTTATGTTTAGGTGAGGGTTAGAGTAAGGGTTAGTGTTATGTTTTAGGAACAAGGCATGTCGGAACTGGCCACACAATACTGGCACACCAAGGGCTGAGTTGGGGGTGGGACTCAGCAGAATCCTCAGGCGATGGAATTTTGGACGGGACAGGCCAAGAGGATGGAATGCTCTCAGGGGAGCATGCTGGTTTCTATATATCTGAAGGTACTGGATAGCACAGAAGGATAGGGTCAGTTTCTGCCTGAGAGGCTGAGTCCTTCCTACAGACTGACTTTCCAATCCACAGGAGGACCTGGGTTCAGTCCTCCGGTGTCCAGAGTCTGATCCCGTAACCTAGGCTTAGCATTTGGCTCTGGGTGAATGGCTGACCTGATTTGTCAGGGCAGAATTAGGCTTTCCACGGGACACAGTTGAGGACGTAGCCCTGGCGGACCATCCTATTCCCGGATTGTGGTTTGGGGGTCCTAGGAGGGTGTTGGTAGAATGATCGGACAGGCAGATTTTTCCCTCCCCGAGGGTCTTCCACAGGGCTAAATTTCCCATTATCATAGTGGGCGGCACCCAGAAGCCTGCGAGGTGAAGAAGGAATCCCCTACCTAGAGGGCTACCAGGGCAGGCAACCGGGGATAGAAGTCTGAAGAAGCACCCTCGGGTTAGGGTTAGGCCGATGCACATGGGAGGCCCTACCGGCCCTTGCTGAGGGATCATCAAACTCCTGGTTCCCGCTTCAGGTGGGCGCTCCTTGGAGCTGTGTCCCAAGGGGTGCATGCAGATTTCACCTGTTCTACGGATTCAGCTCATTTCTAAAGGGCAAACGTTCCCATTGGGATCTATGGACTTTGTGCGGTACACCTCAGGGTTCCCGCATCTGCAGAGTTCATGGACCAGGCTACTGAGGACAGAAGCCTGAGCATGGGACAGGGGCTTTGCATCAGGATTACCGTGAAGGTTATTTCACAAGTGAATGCTGTTGGTAACACCTGGGTGAGTCAGTGGGTTAGGCCACTGCCTTCAGCTCAGGACATGATCCCAGAGTCCTGGGATGGAGCCCCACATCGGGCTGTCTCCTCATCAGGGAGCCTTCTTTCCCTTCTCTGGGCGTGCAACACTGCCTACATCTTTTCGCTCCCTGCAAAGTGAAAAAGTAAAATCTTGAGGCAATAAATAAATAAATACATAAATAATAAATATATAAAAGAGAGGGCATGATTTCCTATTGGAATCTAGGTTATTTGTGCGGGGCAGCTCAGGGTTCCCCCATGGGGAGAGTTTGGGAACCAGGCCTTTGAGGACAGAAGACTGAGCACATGACTTGGGCTTCGCATTATGCTAAGGCTGAAGGTCATTGCTATAGGGTATACTTTCCAGAACACCTGTGTACCTCATTGGATGTGATCTCTTGCCTCGGCCCAGGTCAAGATCCCAGGGAAGAGGAATCTAGTTTGACACGGGGCCCTCCCCACTGCAGGGAGCCTTATTCCCCCTTCCTTCAGACAAAAACACAGCCTACTTGTGATCTCAGTCTGTCCAACAAATAAATAAAATCATTATAAATAAATAAATAAATATATTCAGGCATGTTTTATATAGTGATCAAGTGCAATTCTGCAGTGTGGCTCAGGGTTCTTACATCGGGAGATTTTGGGAACCAGGCCTCTGAGGTTGGAAGGCTGAGCAGACGACCACGGCTTCATGTGAGGTATAGGGTTAGGGTTAGGGTTAGTGTTAGGGTTAGGGTTATGTTTAGGTGAGGGTTAGAGTAAGGGCTGGGTTATATCTTAGGAACAAGGCATGTCGGAACTGGCCATACAATACTGGCACACCAAGGGCTGAGTTGAGGGTGGGACTCAGCAGAATCCTCAGGCGATGGAATTTTGGACAGGACACGCCAAGAGGGTGGATGCCCTCAGGGGAGCATGCTGTTTTCTATATATCTGAAGGTACTGGATAGCACAGAAGGAAAGGGTCAGTTTCTGCCTGAGAGGCTGAGTCCTTCCTACAGATTGACTTTCCCATCCACAGGAAGACCTGAATTCAGTCCTCCGGTGTCCAGAGTCTGATAACATAACCTAGGCTTCGCCTTTGGCTCTGGGTGAATGGCTGACCTGATTTGTCAGGGCAGAATTAGGCTTTCCACGGGACTCAGTTGAGGACGTAGCCCTGGCGGACCATCCTATTCCCGGATTGTGGTGTGGGGGTCCTAGGAAGGTGTTGGTAGAATGATCGGACAGGCAGATTTCTCCTGCCCCGAGGGTCTTCCACAGGGCTAAACTTCCCATTTGCCTAGTGGGCGGCACCCAGAGTCCTGCGATGTGAAGAAGGAATCCCCTACCTAGAGGGCTACCAGGGCAGGCAACCGGGGATAGAAGTCTGAAGAAGCACCCTCGGGTTAGGGTTAGGCCGATGCACATGGGAGGCCCTACCGGCCCTTGCTGAGGGATCATCAAACTCCTGGTTCCCGCTTCAGGTGGGCGCTCCTTGGAGCTGTGTCCCAAGGGGTGCATGCAGATTTCACCTGTTCTACGGATTCAGCTCATTTCTAAAGGGCAAACGTTCCCATTGGGATCTATGGACATTGTGCGGTGCACCTCAGGGTTCCCGCATCTGCAGAGTTCATGGACCAGGCTACTGAGGACAGAAGCCTGAGCATGGGACAGGGGCTTTGCATCAGGATTACCGTGAAGGTTATTTCACAAGTGAATGCTGTTGGTAACACCTGGGTGAGTCAGTGGGTTAGGCCACTGCCTTCAGCTCAGGACATGATCCCAGAGTCCTGGGATGGAGCCCCACATCGGGCTGTCTCCTCAGCAGGGAGCCTTCTTTCCCTTCTCTGGGCGTGCAACACTGCCTACATCTTTTCGCTCCCTGCAAAGTGAAAAAGTAAAATCTTGAGGCAATAAATAAATAAATACATAAATAATAAATATATAAAAGAGAGGGCATGATTTCCTATTGGAATCTAGGTTATTTGTGCGGGGCAGCTCAGGGTTCCCCCATGGGGAGAGTTTGGGAACCAGGCCTTTGAGGACAGAAGACTGAGCACATGACTTGGGCTTCGCATTATGCTAAGGCTGAAGGTCATTGCTATAGGGTATGCTTTCCAGAACACCTGTGTACCTCATTGGATGTGATCTCTTGCCTCGGCCCAGGTCAAGATCCCAAGGAACAGGAATCTAGTTTGACACGGGGCCCTCCCCACTGCAGGGAGCCTTATTCCCCCTTCCTTCAGACAAAAACACAGCCTACTTGTGATCTCAGTCTGTCCAACAAATAAATAAAATGATTATAAATAAATAAATAAATATATTCAGGCATGTTTTATATAGTGATCAAGTGCAATTCTGCAGTGTGGCTCAGGGTTCTTACATCGGGAGATTTTGGGAACCAGGCCTCTGAGGTTGGAAAGCTGAGCAGACGACCACGGCTTCATGTGAGGTATAGGGTTAGGGTTAGGGTTAGGGTTAGGGTTAGGGTTATGTTTAGGTGAGGGTTAGAGTAAGGGTTAGGGTTATGTTTTAGGAACAAGGCATGTCGGAACTGGCCACACAATACTGGCACACCAAGGGCTGAGTTGAGCGTGGGACTCAGCAGAATCCTCAGGCGATGGAATTTTGGACGGGACAGGCCAAGAGGGTGGAATGCCCTCAGGGGAGCATGCTGGTCTCTATATATCTGAAGGTACTGGATAGCACAGAAGGAAAGGGTCAGTTTCTGCCTGAGAGGCTGAGTCCTTCCTACAGACTGACTTTCCCATCCACAGGAGGACCTGGGTTCAGTCCTACGGTGTCCAGAGTCTGATCACGTAACCTAGGCTTAGCCTTTGTCTCTGGGAGAATGGCTGACCTGATTCGTCAGGGCAGAATTAGGCTTTCCACGGGACTCAGTTGAGGACGTAGCCCTGGCGGACCATCCTATTCCCGGATTGTGGTTTGGGGGTCCTAGGAAGGTGTTGGTAGAATGATCGGACAGGCAGATTTCTCCCTCCCCGAGGGTCTTCAACAGGGCTAAACTTCCCATTTGCCTACTGGGCGGCACCCAGAGGCCTGCGATGTGAAGAAGGAATCCCCTACCTAGAGGGCTACCAGGGCAGGCAACCGGGGATAGAAGTCTGAAGAAGCACCCTCGGGTTAGGTTTAGGCCGATGCACATGGGAGGCCCTACCGGCCCTTGCTGAGGGATCATCAAACTCCTGGTTCCCGCTTCAGGTGGGCGCTCCTTGGAGCTGTGTCCCAAGGGGTGCATGCAGATTTCACCTGTTCTACGGATTCAGCTCATTTCTAAAGGGCAAACGTTCCCATTGGGATCTATGGACATTGTGCGGTGCACCTCAGAGTTCCCGCATCTGCAGAGTTCATGGACCAGGCTACTGAGGACAGAAGCCTGAGCATGGGACAGGGGCTTTGCATCAGGATTACCGTGAAGGTTATTTCACAAGTGAATGCTGTTGGTAACACCTGGGTGAGTCAGTGGGTTAGGCCATTGCCTTCAGCTCAGGACATGATCCCAGAGTCCTGGGATGGAGCCCCACATCGGGCTGTCTCCTCAGCAGGGAGCCTTCTTTCCCTTCTCTGGGCGTGCAACACTGCCTACATCTTTTCGCTTCCTGCAAAGTGAAAAAGTAAAATCTTGAGGCAATAAATAAATAAATACATAAATAATAAATATATAAAATAGAGGGCATGATTTCCTATTCGAATCTAGGTCATTTGTGCGGGGCAGCTCAGGGTTCCCCCATGGGGAGAGTTTGGGAACCAGGCCTTTGAGGACAGAAGACTGAGCACATGACTTGGGCTTCGCATTATGCTAAGGCTGAAGGTCATTGCTATAGGGTATGCTTTCCAGAACACCTGTGCACCTCATTGGATGTGACCTCTTGCCTCGGCCCAGGTCAAGATCCCAGGGAAGAGGAATCTAGTTTGACACGGGGCCCTCCCCAAGGCAGGGAGCCTTATTCCCCCTTCCTTCAGACAAAACACAGCCTACTTGTGATCTCAGTCTGTCCAACAAATAAATAAAATCATTATAAATAAATAAATAAATATATTCAGGCATGTTTTATATAGTGATCAAGTGCAATTCTGCAGTGTGGCTCAGGGTTCTTCCATCGGGAGATTTTGGGAACCAGGCATCTGAGGTTGGAAGGCTGAGCAGCCGACCACGGCTTCATGTGAGGTATACGGTTAGGGTTAGGGTTAGGGTTAGGGTTAGGGTTATGTTTAGGTGAGGGTTAGAGTAAGGGTTAGGGTTATGTTTTAGGAACAAGGCATGTCGGAACTGGCCACACAATACTGGCACACCAAGGACTGAGTTGAGGGTGGGACTCAGCAGAATCCTCAGGCGATGGAATTTTGGACGGGACAGGCCAAGAGGGTGGAATGCCCTCAGGGGAGCATGCTGGTTTCTATATATCTGAAGGTACTGGATAGCACAGAAGGAAAGGGTCAGTTTCTGCCTGAGAGGCTGAGTCCTTCCTACAGACTGACTTTCCCATCCACAGGAGGACCTGGGTTCAGTCCTCCGGTGTCCAGAGTCTGAATCCGTAACCTAGGCTTAGCCTTTGGCTCTAGGAGAATGGCTGACCTGATTTGTCAGGGCAGAATTAGGCTTTCCACGGGACTCAGTTGAGGACGTAGCCCTGGCGGACCATCCTATTCCCGGATTGTGGTGTGGGGGTCCTAGGAAGTTGTTGGTAGAATGATCGGACAGGCAGATTTCTCCCGCCCCGAGGTCTTCCACAGGGCTAAATTTCCCATTATCATAGTGGGCGGCACCCAGAAGCCTGCGATGTGAAGAAGGAATCCCCTACCTAGAGAGCTACCAGGGCAGGCAACCAGGGATAGAAGTCTAAATTAGCACCCTCGGGTTAGGGTTAGGCCGATGCACATGGGAGGCCCTACCGGCCCTTGCTGAGGGATCATCAAACTCCTGGTTCCCGCTTCAGGTGGGCACTCCTTGGAGCTGTGTCCCAAGGGGTGCATGCAGATTTCACCTGTTCTACGGATTCAGCTCATTTCTAAAGGGCAAACGTTCCCATTGGGATCTATGGACATTGTGCGGTACACCTCAGGGTTCCCGCATCTTCAGAGTTCATGGACAGGCTACTGAGGACAGAAGCCTGAGCATGGGACAGGGGCTTTGCATCAGGATTACCGTGAAGGTTATTTCACAAGTGAATGCTGTTGGTAACACCTGGGTGAGTCAGTGGGTTAGGCCATTGCCTTCAGCTCAGGACATGATCCCAGAGTCCTGGGATGGAGCCCCACATCGGGCTGTCTCCTCAGCAGGGAGCCTTCTTTCCCTTCTCTGGGCGTGCAACACTGCCTACATCTTTTCCCGCCCTGCAAAGTGAAAAAGTAAAATCTTGAGGCAATAAATAAATAAATACATAAATAATAAATATATAAAAGAGAGGGCATGATTTCCTATTCGAATCTAGGTCATTTGTGCGGGGCAGCTCAGGGTTCCCCCATGGGGAGAGTTTGGGAACCAGGCCTTTGAGGACAGAAGACTGAGCACATGACTTGGGCTTCGCATTATGCTAAGGCTGAAGGTCATTGCTATAGGGTATGCTTTCCAGAACACCTGTGTCCCTCATTGGATGTGACCTCTTGCCTCGGCCCAGGTCAAGATCCCAGGGAAGAGGAATCTAGTTTGACACGGGGCCCTCCCCACTGCAGGGAGCCTTATTCCCCCTTCCTTCAGACAAAAACACAGCCTACTTGTGATCTCAGTCTGTCCAACAAATAAATAAAATCATTATAAATAAATAAATAAATATATTCAGGCATGTTTTATATAGTGCTCAAGTGCAATTCTGCAGTGTGGCTCAGGGTTCTTCCATCGGGAGATTTTGGGAACCAGGCATCTGAGGTTGGAAGGCTGAGCAGCCGACCACGGCTTCATGTGAGGTATAGGGTTAGGGTTAGGGTTAGGGTTAGGGTTAGGGTTATGTTTAGGTGAGGGTTAGAGTAAGGGTTAGGGTTATGTTTTAGGAACAAGGCATGTCGGAACTGGCCACACAATACTGGCACACCAAGGGCTGAGTTGAGGGTGGGACTCAGCAGAATCCTCAGGCGATGGAATTTTGGACGGGACAGGCCAAGAGGGTGGAATGCCCTCAGGGGAGCATGCTGGTTTCTATATATCTGAAGGTACTGGATAGCACAGAAGGAAAGGGTCAGTTTCTGCCTGAGAGGCTAAGTCCTTCCTACAGACTGACTTTCCCATCCACAGGAGGACCTGGGTTCAGTCCTCCGGTGTACAGAGTCTGATCCAGTAACCTAGGCTTAGCATTTGGCTCTGGGTGAATGGCTGACCTGATTTGTCAGGGCAGAATTAGGCTTTCCACGGGACTCAGTTGAGGACGTAGCCCTGGCGGACCATCCTATTCCCGGATTGTGGTGTGGGGGTCCTAGGAAGGTGTTGGTAGAATGATCGGACAGGCAGATTTCTCCCTCCCCGAGGGTCTTCCACAGGGCTAAACTTCCCACATGCCTAGTGGGCGGCACCCAGAGGCCTGCGATGTGAAGAAGGAATCCCCTACCTAGAGGGCTACCAGGGCAGGCAACCGGGGATAGAAGTCTGAAGAAGCACCCTCGGGTTAGGGTTAGGCCGATGCACATGGGAGGCCCTACCGGCCCTTGCTGAGGGATCATCAAACTCCTGGTTCCCGCTTCAGGTGGGCGCTCCTTGGAGCTGTGTCCCAAGGGGTGCATGCAGATTTCACCTGTTCTACGGATTCAGCTCATTTCTAAAGGGCAAACGTTCCCATTGGGATCTATGGACATTGTGCGGTGCACCTCAGGGTTCCCGCATCTGCAGAGTTCATGGACCAGGCTACTGAGGACAGAAGCCTGAGCATGGGACAGGGGCTTTGCATCAGGATTACCGTGAAGGTTATTTCACAAGTGAATGCTGTTGGTAACACCTGGGTGAGTCAGTGGGTTAGGCCACTGCCTTCAGCTCAGGACATGATCCCAGAGTCCTGGGATGGAGCCCCACATCGGGCTGTCTCCTCAGCAGGGAGCCTTCTTTCCCTTCTCTGGGCGTGCAACACTGCCTATATCTTTTCGCTCCCTGCAAAGTGAAAAAGTAAAATCTTGAGGCAATAAATAAATAAATACATAAATAATAAATATATAAAAGAGAGGGCATGATTTCCTATTGGAATCTAGGTCATTTGTGCGGGGCAGCTCAGGGTTCCCCCATGGGGAGAGTTTGGGAACCAGGCCTTTGAGGACAGAAGACTGAGCACATGACTTGGGCTTCGCATTATGCTAAGGCTGAAGGTCATTGCTATAGGGTATGCTTTCCAGAACACCTGTGTCCCTCATTGGATGTGACCTCTTGCCTCGGCCCAGGTCAAGATCCCAGGGAAGAGGAATCTAGTTTGACACGGGGCCCTCCCCACTGCAGGGAGCCTTATTCCCCCTTCCTTCAGACAAAAACACAGCCTACTTGTGATCTCAGTCTGTCCAACAAATAAATAAAATCATTATAAATAAATAAATAAATATATTCAGGCATGTTTTATATAGTGCTCAAGTGCAATTCTGCAGTGTGGCTCAGGGTTCTTCCATCGGGAGATTTTGGGAACCAGGCATCTGAGGTTGGAAGGCTGAGCAGCCGACCACGGCTTCATGTGAGGTATAGGGTTAGGGTTAGGGTTAGGGTTAGGGTTAGGGTTATGTTTAGGTGAGGGTTAGAGTAAGGGTTAGGGTTATGTTTTAGGAACAAGGCATGTCGGAACTGGCCACACAATACTGGCACACCAAGGGCTGAGTTGAGGGTGGGACTCAGCAGAATCCTCAGGCGATGGAATTTTGGACGGGACAGGCCAAGAGGGTGGAATGCCCTCAGGGGAGCATGCTGGTTTCTATATATCTGAAGGTACTGGATAGCACAGAAGGAAAGGGTCAGTTTCTGCCTGAGAGGCTAAGTCCTTCCTACAGACTGACTTTCCCATCCACAGGAGGACCTGGGTTCAGTCCTCCGGTGTACAGAGTCTGATCCAGTAACCTAGGCTTAGCATTTGGCTCTGGGTGAATGGCTGACCTGATTTGTCAGGGCAGAATTAGGCTTTCCACGGGACTCAGTTGAGGACGTAGCCCTGGCGGACCATCCTATTCCCGGATTGTGGTGTGGGGGTCCTAGGAAGGTGTTGGTAGAATGATCGGACAGGCAGATTTCTCCCTCCCCGAGGGTCTTCCACAGGGCTAAACTTCCCACATGCCTAGTGGGCGGCACCCAGAGGCCTGCGATGTGAAGAAGGAATCCCCTACCTAGAGGGCTACCAGGGCAGGCAACCGGGGATAGAAGTCTGAAGAAGCACCCTCGGGTTAGGGTTAGGCCGATGCACATGGGAGGCCCTACCGGCCCTTGCTGAGGGATCATCAAACTCCTGGTTCCCGCTTCAGGTGGGCGCTCCTTGGAGCTGTGTCCCAAGGGGTGCATGCAGATTTCACCTGTTCTACGGATTCAGCTCATTTCTAAAGGGCAAACGTTCCCATTGGGATCTATGGACATTGTGCGGTGCACCTCAGGGTTCCCGCATCTGCAGAGTTCATGGACCAGGCTACTGAGGACAGAAGCCTGAGCATGGGACAGGGGCTTTGCATCAGGATTACCGTGAAGGTTATTTCACAAGTGAATGCTGTTGGTAACACCTGGGTGAGTCAGTGGGTTAGGCCACTGCCTTCAGCTCAGGACATGATCCCAGAGTCCTGGGATGGAGCCCCACATCGGGCTGTCTCCTCAGCAGGGAGCCTTCTTTCCCTTCTCTGGGCGTGCAACACTGCCTATATCTTTTCGCTCCCTGCAAAGTGAAAAAGTAAAATCTTGAGGCAATAAATAAATAAATACATAAATAATAAATATATAAAAGAGAGGGCATGATTTCCTATTGGAATCTAGGTCATTTGTGCGGGGCAGCTCAGGGTTCCCCCATGGGGAGAGTTTGGGAACCAGGCCTTTGAGGACAGAAGACTGAGCACATGACTTGGGCTTCGCATTATGCTAAGGCTGAAGGTCATTGCTATAGGGTATGCTTTCCAGAACACCTGTGTACCTCATTGGATGTGACCTCTTGCCTCGGCCCAGGTCAAGATCCCAGGGAAGAGGAATCTAGTTTGACACGGGGCCCTCCCCATTGCAGGGAGCCTTATTCCCCCTTCCTTCAGACAAAAACACAGCCTACTTGTGATCTCAGTCTGTCCAACAAATAAATAAAATCATTATAAATAAATAAATAAATATATTCAGGCATGTTTTATATAGTGCTCAAGTGCAATTCTGCAGTGTGGCTCAGGGTTCTTCCATCGGGAGATTTTGGGAACCAGGCCTCTGAGGTTGGAAGGCTGAGCAGCCGACGACGGCTTCATGTGAGGTATAGGGTTAGAGTTAGGGTTAGGGTTAGGATTATGTTTAGGTGAGGGTTAGAGTAAGGGTTATGGTTATGTCTTAGGAACAAGGCATTTCGGAACTGGCCACACAATACTAGCACACCAAGGGCTGAGTTGAGGGTGGGACTCAGCAGAATCCTCAGGCGATGGAATTTTGGACGGGACAGGCCAAGAGGGTGGAATGCCCTCAGGGGAGCATGCTGGTCTATATATCTGAAGGTACTGGATAGCACAGAAGGAAAGGGTCAGTTTCTGCCTGAGAGGCTGAGTCCTTCCTACAGACTGACTTTCCCATCCACAGGAGGACCTGGGTTCAGTTTTCCGGTGTCCAGAGTCTGAACACGTAATCTAGGCTTAGCCTTTGGCTCTGGGAGAATGGCTGACCTGATTTGTCAGGGCAGAATTAGGCTTTCCACAGGACTCAGTTGAGGACGTAGCCCTGGCGGACCATCCTATTCCCGGATTGCGGTGTGGGAGTCCTAGGAAGGTGTTGGTAGAATGATCGGACAGGCAGATTTCTCCCTCCCCGAGGGTCTTCCACAGGGCTAAACTTCCCATTTGCCTAGTGGGCGGCACCCAGGGGCCTGCGATGTGAAGAAGGAATTCCCTACCTAGAGGGATACCAGCGCTGGCAACCGGGGATAGAAGTCTGAAGAAGCACCCTCGGGTTAGGGTTAGGCCGATGCACATGGGAAGCCCTACCGGACCTTGCTGAGGGATCATCAAACTCCTGGTTCCCGCTTCAGGTGGGCACTCCTTGGAGCTGTGTCCCTAGGGGTGCATGCAGATTTCACCTGTTCTACGGATTCAGCTCATTTCTAAAGGGCAAACGTTCCCATTGGGATCTATGGACATTGTGCGGTGCACCTCAGGGTTCCCGCATCTTCAGAGTTCATGGACCAGGCTACTGAGGACAGAAGCCTGAGCATGGGACAGGGGCTTTGCATCAGGATTACCGTGAAGGTTATTTCACAAGTGAATGCTGTTGGTAACACCTGGGTGAGTCAGTGGGTTAGGCCACTGCCTTTAGCTCAGGACATGATCCCAGAGTCCTGGGATGGAGCCCCACATCGGGCTGTCTCCTCAGCAGGGAGCCTTCTTTCCCTTCTCTGGGCTTGCAACACTGCCTACATCTTTTCGCTCCCTGCAAAGTGAAAAAGTAAAATCTTGAGGCAATAAATAAATACATACATAAATAATAAATATATAAAAGAGAGGGCATGATTTCCTATTGGAAACTAGGTCATTTGTGCGGGGCAGCTCAGGGTTCCCCCATGGGGAGAGTTTGGGAACCAGGCCTTTGAGGACAGAAGACTGAGAACATGACTTGGGCTTCGCCTTATGCTAAGGCTGAAGGTCATTGCTATAGGGTATGCTTTCCAGAACACCTGTGTACCTCATTGGATGTGACCTCTTGCCTCGGCCCAGGTCAAGGTCCCAGGGAAGAGGAATCTAGTTTGACACGGGGCCCTCTCCACTGCAGGGAGCCTTATTCCCCCTTCCTTCGGACAAAAACACAGCCTACTTGTGATCTCAGTCTGTCCAACAAATAAATAAAATCATTATAAATAAATAAATAAATATATTCAGGCATGTTTTAAATAGTGATCAAGTGCTATTCTGCAGTGTGGCTCAGGGTTCTTCCATCGGGAGATTTTGGGAACCAGGCCTCTGAGGTTGGAATGCTGAGCAGCCGACCACGGCTTCATGTGAGGTATAGGGTTAGGGTTAGGGTTAGGGTTAGGGTTAGGGTTATGTTTAGGTGAGGGTTAGAGTAAGGGTTAGGGTTATGTTTTAGGAACAAGGCATGTCGGAACTGGTTACACAATACTGGCACACCAAGGGCTGAGTTGAGGGTGGGACTCAGCAGAATCCTCAGGCGATGGAATTTTGGACGGGACAGGCCAAGAGGGTGGAATGCCCTCAGGGGAGCATGCTGGTTTCTATATATCTGAAGGTACTGGATAGCACAGAAGGAAAGGGTCAGTTTCTGCCTGAGAGGCTGAGTCCTTCCTACAGACTGACTTTCCCATCCACAGGAGGACCTGGGTTCAGTCCTCCGGTGTCCAGAGTCTGATCACGTAACCTAGGCTTAGCCTTTGGCTCTGGGAGAATGGCTGACCTGATTTGTCAGGGCAGAATTAGGCTTTCCACGGACTCAGTTGAGGACGTAGCCCTGGCGGACCATCCTATTCCCGGATTGTGGTGTGGGGGTCCTAGGAAGTTGTTGGTAGAATGATCGGACAGGCAGATTTCTCCCGCCCCGAGGTCTTCCACAGGGCTAAATTTCCCATTATCATAGTGGGCGGCACCCAGAAGCCTGCGATGTGAAGAAGGAATCCCCTACCTAGAGAGCTACCAGTGCAGGCAACCAGGGATAGAAGTCTAAATTAGCACCCTCGGGTTAGGGTTAGGCCGATGCACATGGGAGGCCCTACCGGCCCTTGCTGAGGGATCATCAAACTCCTGGTTCCCGCTTCAGGTGGGCGCTCCTTGGAGCTGTGTCCCAAGGGGTGCATGCAGATTTCACCTGTTCTACGGATTCAGCTCATTTCTAAAGGGCAAACGTTCCCATTGGGATCTATGGACTTTGTGCGGTACACCTCAGGGTTCCCGCATCTGCAGAGTTCATGGACCAGGCTACTGAGGACAGAAGCCTGAGCATGGGACAGGGGCTTTGCATCAGGATTACCGTGAAGGTTATTTCACAAGTGAATGCTGTTGGTAACACCTGGGTGAGTCAGTGGGTTAGGCCACTGCCTTCAGCTCAGGACATGATCCCAGAGTCCTGGGATGGAGCCCCACATCGGGCTGTCTCCTCAGCAGGGAGCCTTCTTTCCCTTCTCTGGGCGTGCAACACTGCCTACATCTTTTCCCGCCCTGCAAAGTAAAAAAGTAAAATCTTGAGGCAATAAATAAATAAATACATAAATAATAAATATATAAAAGAGAGGGCATGATTTCCTATTCGAATCTAGGTCATTTGTGCGGGGCAGCTCAGGGTTCCCCCATGGGGAGAGTTTGGGAACCAGGCCTTTGAGGACAGAAGACTGAGCACATGACTTGGGCTTCGCATTATGCTAAGGCTGAAGGTCATTGCTATAGGGTATGCTTTCCAGAACACCTGTGTACCTCATTGGATGTGACCTCTTGCCTCGGCCCAGGTCAAGATCCCAGGGAAGAGGAATCTAGTTTGACACGGGGCCCTCCCCACTGCAGGGAGCCTTATTCCCCCTTCCTTCAGACAAAAACACAGCCTACTTGTGATCTCAGTCTGTCCAACAAATAAATAAAATCATTATAAATAAATAAATAAATATATTCAGGCATGTTTTATATAGTGCTCAAGTGCAATTCTGCAGTGTGGCTCAGGGTTCTTCCATCGGGAGATTTTGGGAACCAGGACTCTGAGGTTGGAAGGCTGAGCAGCCGACCACGGCTTCATGTGAGGTATAGGGTTAGGGTTAGGGTTAGGGTTAGGGTTAGGGTTAGGGTTATGTTTAGGTGAGGGTTAGAGTAAGGGTTAGGGTTATGTTTTAGGAACAAGGCATGTCGGAACTGGCCACACAATACTGGCACACCAAGGGCTGAGTTGAGGGTGGGACTCAGCAGAATCCTCAGGCGATGGAATTTTGGACAGGACAGGCCAAGAGGGTGGAATGCCCTCAGGGGAGCATGCTGGTTTCTATATATCTGAAGGTACTGGATAGCACAGAAGGAAAGGGTCAGTTTCTGCCTGAGAGTCTGAGTCCTTCCTACAGACTGACTTTCCCATCCACAGGAGGACCTGGGTTCAGTCCTCCGGTGTCCAGAGTCTGATCCCGTAACCTAGGCTTAGCCTTTGGCTCTGGGAGAATGGCTGACCTGATTCGTCAGGGCAGAATTAGGCTTTCCACGGGACTCAGTTGAGGACGTAGCCCTGGCGGACCATCCTATTCCCGGCTTGTGGTGTGGGGGTCCTAGGAAGGTGTTGGTAGAATGATCGGACAGGCAGATTTCTCCCTCCCCGAGGGTCTTCCACAGGGCTAAACTTCCCATTTGCCTAGTGGGCGGCACCCAGAGGCCTGCGATGTGAAGAAGGAATTCCCTACCTAGAGGGCTACCAGGGCAGGCAACCGGGGATAGAAGTCTGAAGAAGCACCCTCGGGTTAGTGTTAGGCCGATGCACATGGGAGGCCCTACCGGCCCTTGCTGAGGGATCATCAAACTCCTGGTTCCCGCTTCAGGTGGGCGCTCCTTGGAGCTGTGTCCCAAGGGGTGCATGCAGATTTCACCTGTTCTACGGATTCAGCTCATTTCTAAAGGGCAAACGTTCCCATTGGGATCTATGGATATTGTGCGGTGCACCTCAGGTTTCCCGCATCTGCAGAGTTCATGGACCAGGCTACTGAGGACAGAAGCCTGAGCATGGGACAGGGGCTTTGCATCAGGATTACCGTGAAGGTTATTTCACAAGTGAATGCTGTTGGTAACACCTGGGTGAGTCAGTGGGTTAGGCCATTGCCTTCAGCTCAGGACATGATCCCAGAGTCCTGGGATGGAGCCCCACATCGGGCTGTCTCCTCAGCAGGGAGCCTTCTTTCCCTTCTCTGGGCGTGCAACACTGCCTACATCTTTCCGCTTCCTGCAAAGTGAAAAAGTAAAATCTTGAGGCAATAAATAAATAAATACATAAATAATAAATATATAAAAGAGAGGGCATGATTTCCTATTGGAATCTAGGTCATTTGTGCGGGGCAGCTCAGGGTTCCCCCATGGGGAGAGTTTGGGAACCAGGCCTTTGAGGACAGAAGACTGAGCACATGACTTGGCTTCGCATTATGCTAAGGCTGAAGGTCATTGCTATAGGGTATGCTTTCCAGAACACCTGTGTACCTCATTGGATGTGACCTCTTGCCTCGGCCCAGGTCAAGATCCCAGGGAAGAGGAATCTAGTTTGACACGGGGCCCTCCCCACTGCAGGGAGCCTTATTCCACCTTCCTTCAGACAAAAACACAGCCTACTTGTGATCTCAGTCTGTCCAACAAATAAATAAAATCATTATAAATAAATAAATAAATATATTCAGGCATGTTTTATATAGTGCTCAAGTGCAATTCTGCAGTGTGGCTCAGGGTTCTTCCATCGGGAGATTTTGGGAACAAGGCCTCTGAGGTTGGAAGGCTGAGCAGCCGACGACGGCTTCATGTGAGGTATAGGGTTAGAGTTAGGGTTAGGGTTAGGATTATGTTTAGGTGAGGGTTAGAGTAAGGGTTATGGTTATGTCTTAGGAACAAGGCATTTCGGAACTGGCCACACAATACTAGCACACCAAGGGCTGAGTTGAGGGTGGGACTCAGCAGAATCCTCAGGCGATGGAATTTTGGACGGGACAGGCCAAGAGGGTGGAATGCCCTCAGGGGAGCATGCTGGTTTCTATATATCTGAAGGTACTGGATAGCACAGAAGGAAAGGGTCAGTTTCTGCCTGAGAGGCTGAGTCCTTCCTACAGACTGACTTTCCCATCCACAGGAGGACCTGGGTTCAGTCCACCGGTGTCCAGAGTCTGATCACGTAACCTAGGCTTAGCCTTTGGCTCTGGGAGAATGGCTGACCTGATTCGTCAGGGCAGAATTAGGCTTTCCACGGGACTCAGTTGAGGACGTAGCCCTGGCGGACCATCCTATTCCCGGATTGTGGTGTGGGGGTCCTAGGAAGGTGTTGGTAGAATGATCGGACAGGCAGATTTCTCCCTCCCCGAGGGTCTTCCACAGGGCTAAACTTCCCATTTGCCTACTGGGCGGCACCCAGAGGCCTGCGATGTGAAGAAGGAATCCCCTACCTAGAGGGCTACCAGGGCAGGCAACCGGGGATAGAAGTCTGAAGAAGCACCCTCGGGTTAGGGTTAGGCCGATGCACATGGGAGGCCCTACCGGCCCTTGCTGAGGGATCATCAAACTCCTGGTTCCCGCTTCAGGTGGGCGCTCCTTGGAGCTGTGTCCCAAGGGGTGCATGCAGATTTCACCTGTTCTACGGATTCAGCTCATTTCTAAAGGGCAAACGTTCCCATTGGGATCTATGGACATTGTGCGGTGCACCTCAGGGTTCCCGCATCTGCAGAGTTCATGGACCAGGCTACTGAGGACAGAAGCCTGAGCATGGGACAGGGGCTTTGCATCAGGATTACCGTGAAGGTTATTTCACAAGTGAATGCTGTTGGTAACACCTGGGTGAGTCAGTGGGTTAGGCCATTGCCTTCAGCTCAGGACATGATCCCAGAGTCCTGGGATGGAGCCCCACATCGGGCTGTCTCCTCAGCAGGGAGCCTTCTTTCCCTTCTCTGGGCGTGCAACACTGCCTACATCTTTTCGCGCCCTGCAAAGTGAAAAAGTAAAATATTGAGGCAATAAATAAATAAATACATAAATAATAAATATATAAAAGAGAGGGCATGATTTCCTATTGGAATCTAGGTCATTTGTGCGGGGCAGCTCAGGGTTCCCCCATGGGGAGAGTTTGGGAACCAGGCCTTTGAGGACAGAAGACTGAGCACATGACTTGGGCTTCGCATTATGCTAAGGCTGAAGGTCATTGCTATAGGGTATGCTTTCCAGAACACCTGTGTACCTCATTGGATGTGACCTCTTGCCTCGGCCCAGGTCAAGATCCCAGGGAAGAGGAATCTAGTTTGACACGGGGCCCTCCCCACTGCAGGGAGCCTTATTCCCCCTTCCTTCAGACAAAAACACAGCCTACTTGTGATCTCAGTCTGTCCAACAAATAAATAAAATCATTATAAATAAATAAATAAATATATTCAGGCATGTTTTATATAGTGCTCTAGTGCAATTCTGCAGTGTGGCTCAGGGTTCTTCCATCGGGAGATTTTGGGAACCAGGACTCTGAGGTTGGAAGGCTGAGCAGCCGACCACGGCTTCATGTGAGGTATAGGGTTAGGGTTAGGGTTAGGGTTAGGGTTAGGGTTAGGGTTAGGGTTATGTTTAGGTGAGGGTTAGAGTAAGGGTTAGGGTTATGTTTTAGGAACAAGGCATGTCGGAACTGGCCACACAATACTGGCACACCAAGGGCTGAGTTGAGGGTGGGACTCAGCAGAATCCTCAGGCGATGGAATTTTGGACAGGACAGGCCAAGAGGGTGGAATGCCCTCAGGGGAGCATGCTGGTTTCTATATATCTGAAGGTACTGGATAGCACAGAAGGAAAGGGTCAGTTTCTGCCTGAGAGTCTGAGTCCTTCCTACAGACTGACTTTCCCATCCACAGTAGGACCTGGGTTCAGTCCTCCGGTGTCCAGAGTCTGATCCCGTAACCTAGGCTTAGCCTTTGGCTCTGGGAGAATGGCTGACCTGATTCGTCAGGGCAGAATTAGGCTTTCCACGGGACTCAGTTGAGGACGTAGCCCTGGCGGACCATCCTATTCCCGGCTTGTGGTGTGGGGGTCCTAGGAAGGTGTTGGTAGAATGATCGGACAGGCAGATTTCTCCCTCCCCTAGGGTCTTCCACAGGGCTAAACTTCCCATTTGCCTAGTGGGCGGCACCCAGAGGCCTGCGATGTGAAGAAGGAATTCCCTACCTAGAGGGCTACCAGGGCAGGCAACCGGGGATAGAAGTCTGAAGAAGCACCCTCGGGTTAGTGTTAGGCCGATGCACATGGGAGGCCCTACCGGCCCTTGCTGAGGGATCATCAAACTCCTGGTTCCCGCTTCAGGTGGGCGCTCCTTGGAGCTGTGTCCCAAGGGGTGCATGCAGATTTCACCTGTTCTACGGATTCAGCTCATTTCTAAAGGGCAAACGTTCCCATTGGGATCTATGGATATTGTGCGGTGCACCTCAGGTTTCCCGCATCTGCAGAGTTCATGGACCAGGCTACTGAGGACAGAAGCCTGAGCATGGGACAGGGGCTTTGCATCAGGATTACCGTGAAGGTTATTTCACAAGTGAATGCTGTTGGTAACACCTGGGTGAGTCAGTGGGTTAGGCCATTGCCTTCAGCTCAGGACATGATCCCAGAGTCCTGGGATGGAGCCCCACATCGGGCTGTCTCCTCAGCAGGGAGCCTTCTTTCCCTTCTCTGGGCGTGCAACACTGCCTACATCTTTCCGCTTCCTGCAAAGTGAAAAAGTAAAATCTTGAGGCAATAAATAAATAAATACATAAATAATAAATATATAAAAGAGAGGGCATGATTTCCTATTGGAATCTAGGTCATTTGTGCGGGGCAGCTCAGGGTTCCCCCATGGGGAGAGTTTGGGAACCAGGCCTTTGAGGACAGAAGACTGAGCACATGACTTGGCTTCGCATTATGCTAAGGCTGAAGGTCATTGCTATAGGGTATGCTTTCCAGAACACCTGTGTACCTCATTGGATGTGACCTCTTGCCTCGGCCCAGGTCAAGATCCCAGGGAAGAGGAATCTAGTTTGACACGGGGCCCTCCCCACTGCAGGGAGCCTTATTCCCCCTTCCTTCAGACAAAAACACAGCCTACTTGTGATCTCAGTCTGTCCAACAAATAAATAAAATCATTATAAATAAATAAATAAATATATTCAGGCATGTTTTATATAGTGCTCAAGTGCAATTCTGCAGTGTGGCTCAGGGTTCTTCCATCGGGAGATTTTGGGAACAAGGCCTCTGAGGTTGGAAGGCTGAGCAGCCGACGACGGCTTCATGTGAGGTATAGGGTTAGAGTTAGGGTTAGGGTTAGGATTATGTTTAGGTGAGGGTTAGAGTAAGGGTTATGGTTATGTCTTAGGAACAAGGCATTTCGGAACTGGCCACACAATACTAGCACACCAAGGGCTGAGTTGAGGGTGGGACTCAGCAGAATCCTCAGGCGATGGAATTTTGGACGGGACAGGCCAAGAGGGTGGAATGCCCTCAGGGGAGCATGCTGGTTTCTATATATCTGAAGGTACTGGATAGCACAGAAGGAAAGGGTCAGTTTCTGCCTGAGAGGCTGAGTCCTTCCTACAGACTGACTTTCCCATCCACAGGAGGACCTGGGTTCAGTCCACCGGTGTCCAGAGTCTGATCACGTAACCTAGGCTTAGCCTTTGGCTCTGGGAGAATGGCTGACCTGATTCGTCAGGGCAGAATTAGGCTTTCCACGGGACTCAGTTGAGGACGTAGCCCTGGCGGACCATCCTATTCCCGGATTGTGGTGTGGGGGTCCTAGGAAGGTGTTGGTAGAATGATCGGACAGGCAGATTTCTCCCTCCCCGAGGGTCTTCCACAGGGCTAAACTTCCCATTTGCCTACTGGGCGGCACCCAGAGGCCTGCGATGTGAAGAAGGAATCCCCTACCTAGAGGGCTACCAGGGCAGGCAACCAGGGATAGAAGTCTGAAGAAGCACCCTCGGGTTAGGGTTAGGCCGATGCACATGGGAGGCCCTACCGGCCCTTGCTGAGGGATCATCAAACTCCTGGTTCCCGCTTCAGGTGGGCGCTCCTTGGAGCTGTGTCCCAAGGGGTGCATGCAGATTTCACCTGTTCTACGGATTCAGCTCATTTCTAAAGGGCAAACGTTCCCATTGGGATCTATGGACATTGTGCGGTGCACCTCAGGGTTCCCGCATCTGCAGAGTTCATGGACCAGGCTACTGAGGACAGAAGCCTGAGCATGGGACAGGGGCTTTGCATCAGGATTACCGTGAAGGTTATTTCACAAGTGAATGCTGTTGGTAACACCTGGGTGAGTCAGTGGGTTAGGCCATTGCCTTCAGCTCAGGACATGATCCCAGAGTCCTGGGATGGAGCCCCACATCGGGCTGTCTCCTCAGCAGGGAGCCTTCTTTCCCTTCTCTGGGCGTGCAACACTGCCTACATCTTTTCGCGCCCTGCAAAGTGAAAAAGTAAAATCTTGAGGCAATAAATAAATAAATACATAAATAATAAATATATAAAAGAGAGGGCATGATTTCCTATTGGAATCTAGGTCATTTGTGCGGGGCAGCTCAGGGTTCCCCCATGGGGAGAGTTTGGGAACCAGGCCTTTGAGGACAGAAGACTGAGCACATGACTTGGGCTTCGCATTATGCTAAGGCTGAAGGTCATTGCTATAGGGTATGCTTTCCAGAACACCTGTGTACCTCATTGGATGTGACCTCTTGCCTCGGCCCAGGTCAAGATCCCAGGGAAGAGGAATCTAGTTTGACACGGGGCCCTCCCCACTGCAGGGAGCCTTATTCCCCCTTCCTTCAGACAAAAACACAGCCTACTTGTGATCTCAGTCTGTCCAACAAATAAATAAAATCATTATAAATAAATAAATAAATATATTCAGGCATGTTTTATATAGTGCTCTAGTGCAATTCTGCAGTGTGGCTCAGGGTTCTTCCATCGGGAGATTTTGGGAACCAGGACTCTGAGGTTGGAAGGCTGAGCAGCCGACCACGGCTTCATGTGAGGTATAGGGTTAGGGTTAGGGTTAGGGTTAGGGTTAGGGTTAGGGTTATGTTTAGGTGAGGGTTAGAGTAAGGGTTAGGGTTATGTTTTAGGAACAAGGCATGTCGGAACTGGCCACACAATACTGGCACACCAAGGGCTGAGTTGAGGGTGGGACTCAGCAGAATCCTCAGGCGATGGAATTTTGGACAGGACAGGCCAAGAGGGTGGAATGCCCTCAGGGGAGCATGCTGGTTTCTATATATCTAAGGTACTGGATAGCACAGAAGGAAAGGGTCAGTTTCTGCCTGAGAGTCTGAGTCCTTCCTACAGACTGACTTTCCCATCCACAGGAGGACCTGGGTTCAGTCCTCCGGTGTCCAGAGTCTGATCCCGTAACCTAGGCTTAGCCTTTGGCTCTGGGAGAATGGCTGACCTGATTCGTCAGGGCAGAATTAGGCTTTCCACGGGACTCAGTTGAGGACGTAGCCCTGGCGGACCATCCTATTCCCGGATTGTGGTGTGGGGGTCCTAGGAAGGTGTTGGTAGAATGATCGGACAGGCAGATTTCTCCCTCCCCGAGGGTCTTCCACAGGGCTAAACTTCCCATTTGCCTAGTGGGCGGCACCCAGAGGCCTGCGATGTGAAGAAGGAATTCCCTACCTAGAGGGCTACCAGGGCAGGCAACCGGGGATAGAAGTCTGAAGAAGCACCCTCGGGTTAGGGTTAGGCCGATGCACATGGGAGGCCCTACCGGCCCTTGCTGAGGGATCATCAAACTCCTGGTTCCCGCTTCAGGTGGGCGCTCCTTGGAGCTGTGTCCCAAGGGGTGCATGCAGATTTCACCTGTTCTACGGATTCAGCTCATTTCTAAAGGGCAAACGTTCCCATTGGGATCTATGGACATTGTGCGGTGCACCTCAGGTTTCCCGCATCTGCAGAGTTCATGGACCAGGCTACTGAGGACAGAAGCCTGAGCATGGGACAGGGGCTTTGCATCAGGATTACCGTGAAGGTTATTTCACAAGTGAATGCTGTTGGTAACACCTGGGTGAGTCAGTGGGTTAGGCCATTGCCTTCAGCTCAGGACATGATCCCAGAGTCCTGGGATGGAGCCCCACATCGGGCTGTCTCCTCAGCAGGGAGCCTTCTTTCCCTTCTCTGGGCGTGCAACACTGCCTACATCTTTCCGCTTCCTGCAAAGTGAAAAAGTAAAATCTTGAGGCAATAAATAAATAAATACATAAATAATAAATATATAAAAGAGAGGGCATGATTTCCTATTGGAATCTAGGTCATTTGTGCGGGGCAGCTCAGGGTTCCCCCATGGGGAGAGTTTGGGAACCAGGCCTTTGAGGACAGAAGACTGAGCACATGACTTGGGCTTCGCATTATGCTAAGGCTGAAGGTCATTGCTATAGGGTATGCTTTCCAGAACACCTGTGTACCTCATTGGATGTGACCTCTTGCCTCGGCCCAGGTCAAGATCCCAGGGAAGAGGAATCTAGTTTGACACGGGGCCCTCCCCACTGCAGGGAGCCTTATTCCCCCTTCCTTCAGACAAAAACACAGCCTACTTGTGATCTCAGTCTGTCCAACAAATAAATAAAATCATTATAAATAAATAAATAAATATACTCAGGCATGTTTTATATAGTGCTCAAGTGCAATTCTGCAGTGTGGCTCAGGGTTCTTCCATCGGGAGATTTTGGGAACCAGGCCTCTGAGGTTGGAAGGCTGAGCAGCCGACGACGGCTTCATGTGAGGTATAGGGTTAGAGTTAGGGTTAGGGTTAGGATTATGTTTAGGTGAGGGTTAGAGTAAGGGTTATGGTTATGTCTTAGGAACAAGGCATTTCGGAACTGGCCACACAATACTAGCACACCAAGGGCTGAGTTGAGGGTGGGACTCAGCAGAATCCTCAGGCGATGGAATTTTGGACGGGACAGGCCAAGAGGGTGGAATGCCCTCAGGGGAGCATGCTGGATTCTATATATATGAAGGTACTGGATAGCACAGAAGGAAAGGGTCAGTTTCTGCCTGAGAGGCTGAGTCCTTCCTACAGACTGACTTTCCCATCCACAGGAGGACCTGGGTTCAGTCCACCGGTGTCCAGAGTCTGATCCCGTAACCTAGGCTTAGCCTTTGGCTCTGGGAGAATGGCTGACCTGATTCGTCAGGGCAGAATTAGGCTTTCCACGGGACTCAGTTGAGGACGTAGCCCTGGCGGACCATCCTATTCCCGGATTGTGGTGTGGGGTTCCTAGGAAGGTGTTGGTAGAATGATCGGACAGGCAGATTTCTCCCTCCCCGAGGGTCTTCCACAGGGCTAAACTTCCCATTTGCCTACTGGGCGGCACCCAGAGGCCTGCGATGTGAAGAAGGAATCCCCTACCTAGAGGGCTACCAGGGCAGGCAACCGGGGATAGAAGTCTGAAGAAGCACCCTCGGGTTAGGGTTAGGCCGATGCACATGGGAGGCCCTACCGGCCCTTGCTGAGGGATCATCAAACTCCTGGTTCCCGCTTCAGGTGGGCGCTCCTTGGAGCTGTGTCCCAAGGGGTGCATGCAGATTTCACCTGTTCTACGGATTCAGCTCATTTCTAAAGGGCAAACGTTCCCATTGGGATCTATGGACATTGTGCGGTGCACCTCAGGGTTCCCGCATCTGCAGAGTTCATGGACCAGGCTACTGAGGACAGAAGCCTGAGCATGGGACAGGGGCTTTGCATCAGGATTACCGTGAAGGTTATTTCACAAGTGAATGCTGTTGGTAACACCTGGGTGAGTCAGTGGGTTAGGCCATTGCCTTCAGCTCAGGACATGATCCCAGAGTCCTGGGATGGAGCCCCACATCGGGCTGTCTCCTCAGCAGGGAGCCTTCTTTCCCTTCTCTGGGCGTGCAACACTGCCTACATCTTTTCGCGCCCTGCAAAGTGAAAAAGTAAAATCTTGAGGCAATAAATAAATAAATACATAAATAATAAATATATAAAAGAGAGGGCATGATTTCCTATTGGAATCTAGGTCATTTGTGCGGGGCAGCTCAGGGTTCCCCCATGGGGAGAGTTTGGGAACCAGGCCTTTGAGGACAGAAGACTGAGCACATGACTTGGGCTTCGCATTATGCTAAGGCTGAAGGTCATTGCTATAGGGTATGCTTTCCAGAACACCTGTGTACCTCATTGGATGTGACCTCTTGCCTCGGCCCAGGTCAAGATCCCAGGGAAGAGGAATCTAGTTTGACACGGGGCCCTCCCCACTGCAGGGAGCCTTATTCCCCCTTCCTTCAGACAAAAACACAGCCTACTTGTGATCTCAGTCTGTCCAACAAATAAATAAAATCATTATAAATAAATAAATAAATATATTCAGGCATGTTTTATATAGTGCTCTAGTGCAATTCTGCAGTGTGGCTCAGGGTTCTTCCATCGGGAGATTTTGGGAACCAGGACTCTGAGGTTGGAAGGCTGAGCAGCCGACCACGGCTTCATGTGAGGTATAGGGTTAGGGTTAGGGTTAGGGTTAGGGTTAGGGTTAGGGTTATGTTTAGGTGAGGGTTAGAGTAAGGGTTAGGGTTATATTTTAGGAACAAGGCATGTCGGAACTGGCCACACAATACTGGCACACCAAGGGCTGAGTTGAGGGTGGGACTCAGCAGAATCCTCAGGCGATGGAATTTTGGACAGGACAGGCCAAGAGGATGGAATGCCCTCAGGGGAGCATGCTGGTTTCTATATATCTGAAGGTACTGGATAGCACAGAAGGAAAGGGTCAGTTTCTGCCTGAGAGTCTGAGTCCTTCCTACAGACTGACTTTCCCATCCACAGGAGGACCTGGGTTCAGTCCTCCGGTGTCCAGAGTCTCATCCCGTAACCTAGGCTTAGCCTTTGGCTCTGGGAGAATGGCTGACCTGATTCGTCAGGGCAGAATTAGGCTTTCCACGGGACTCAGTTGAGGACGTAGCCCTGGCGGACCATCCTATTCCCGGATTGTGGTGTGGGGGTCCTAGGAAGGTGTTGGTAGAATGATCGGACAGGCAGATTTCTCCCTCCCCGAGGGTCTTCCACAGGGCTAAACTTCCCATTTGCCTAGTGGGCGGCACCCAGAGGCCTGCGATGTGAAGAAGGAATTCCCTACCTAGAGGGCTACCAGGGCAGGCAACCGGGGATAGAAGTCTGAAGAAGCACCCTCGGGTTAGGGTTAGGCCGATGCACATGGGAGGCCCTACCGGCCCTTGCTGAGGGATCATCAAACTCCTGGTTCCCGCTTCAGGTGGGCGCTCCTTGGAGCTGTGTCCCAAGGGGTGCATGCAGATTTCACCTGTTCTACGGATTCAGCTCATTTCTAAAGGGCAAACGTTCCCATTGGGATCTATGGACATTGTGCGGTGCACCTCAGGGTTCCCGCATCTGCAGAGTTCATGGACCAGGCTACTGAGGACAGAAGCCTGAGCATGGGACAGGGGCTTTGCATCAGGATTACCGTGAAGGTTATTTCACAAGTGAATGCTGTTGGTAACACCTGGGTGAGTCAGTGGGTTAGGCCATTGCCTTCAGCTCAGGACATGATCCCAGAGTCCTGGGATGGAGCCCCACATCGGGCTGTCTCCTCAGCAGGGAGCCTTCTTTCCCTTCTCTGGGCGTGCAACACTGCCTACATCTTTCCGCTTTCTGCAAAGTGAAAAAGTAAAATCTTGAGGCAATAAATAAATAAATACATAAATAATAAATATATAAAAGAGAGGGCATGATTTCCTATTGGAATCTAGGTCATTTGTGCGGGGCAGCTCAGGGTTCCCCCATGGGGAGAGTTTGGGAACCAGGCCTTTGAGGACAGAAGACTGAGCACATGACTTGGGCTTCGCATTATGCTAAGGCTGAAGGTCATTGCTATAGGGTATGCTTTCCAGAACACCTGTGTACCTCATTGGATGTGACCTCTTGCCTCGGCCCAGGTCAAGATCCCAGGGAAGAGGAATCTAGTTTGACACGGGGCCCTCCCCACTGCAGGGAGCCTTATTCCCCCTTCCTTCAGACAAAAACACAGCCTACTTGTGATCTCAGTCTGTCCAACAAATAAATAAAATCATTATAAATAAATAAATAAATATATTCAGGCATGTTTTATATAGTGCTCAAGTGCAATTCTGCAGTGTGGCTCAGGGTTCTTCCATCGGGAGATTTTGGGAACCAGGCCTCTGAGGTTGGAAGGCTGAGCAGCCGACGACGGCTTCATGTGAGGTATAGGGTTAGAGTTAGGGTTAGGGTTAGGATTATGTTTAGGTGAGGGTTAGAGTAAGGGTTATGGTTATGTCTTACGAACAAGGCATTTCGGAACTGGCCACACAATACTAGCACACCAAGGGCTGAGTTGAGGGTGGGACTCAGCAGAATCCTCAGGCGATGGAATTTTGGACGGAACAGGCCAAGAGGGTGGAATGCCCTCAGGGGAGCTTGCTGGTTTCTATATATCTGAAGGTAATGGATAGCACAGAAGGAAAGGGTCAGTTTCTGCCTGAGAGGCTGAGTCCTTCCTACAGACTGACTTTCCCATCCACAGGAGGACCTGGGTTCAGTCCTCCGGTGTCCAGAGTCTGATCCCGTAACCTAGGCTTAGCCTTTGGCTCTGGGAGAATGGCTGACCTGATTTGTCAGGGCAGAATTAGGCTTTCCACGGGACTCAGTTGAGGACGTAGCCCTGGCGGACCATCCTATTCCCGGATTGTGGTGTGGGGGTCCTAGGAAGTTGTTGGTAGAATGATCGGACAGGCAGATTTCTCCCGCCCCGAGGTCTTCCACAGGGCTAAATTTCCCATTATCATAGTGGGCGGCACCCAGAAGCCTGCGATGTGAAGAAGGAATCCCCTACCTAGAGAGCTACCAGGGCAGGCAACCAGGGATAGAAGTCTAAAGAAGCATCCTCGGGTTAGGGTTAGGCCGATGCACATGGGAGGCCCTACCGGCCCTTGCTGAGGGATCATCAAACTCCTGGTTCCCGCTTCAGGTGGGCACTCCTTGGAGCTGTGTCCCAAGGGTTACATGCAGATTTCACATGTTCTACGGATTCAGCTCATTTCTAAAGGGCAAACGTTCCCATTGGGATCTATGGACATTGTGCGGTACACCTCAGGGTTCCCGCATCTTCAGAGTTCATGGACCAGGCTACTGAGGACAGAAGCCTGAGCATGGGACAGGGGCTTTGCATCAGGATTACCGTGAAGGTTATTTCACAAGTGAATGCTGTTGGTAACACCTGGGTGAGTCAGTGGGTTAGGCCACTGCCTTCAGCTCAGGACATGATCCCAGAGTCCTGGGATGGAGCCCCACATCGGGCTGTCTCCTCAGCAGGGAGCCTTCTTTCCCTTCTCTGGGCGTGCAACACTGCCTACATCTTTTCGCGCCCTGCAAAGTGAAAAAGTAAAATCTTGAGGCAATAAATAAATAAATACATATATAATAAATATTTAAAAGAGAGGGCATGATTTCCTATTCGAATCTAGGTCATTTGTGCGGGGCAGCTCAGGGTTCCCCCATGGGGAGAGTTTGGGAACCAGGCCTTTGAGGACAGAAGACTGAGCACATGACTTGGGCTTCGCATTATGCTAAGGCTGAAGGTCATTGCTATAGGGTATGCTTTCCAGAACACCTGTGTACCTCATTGGATGTGACCTCTTGCCTCGGCCCAGGTCAAGATCCCAGGGAAGAGGAATCTAGTTTGACACGGGGCCCTCCCCACTGCAGGGAGCCTTATTCCCCCTTCCTTCAGACAAAAACACAGCCTACTTGTGATCTCAGTCTGTCCAACAAATAAATAAAATCATTATAAATAAATAAATAAATATATTCAGGCATGTTTTATATAGTGCTCAAGTGCAATTCTGCAGTGTGGCTCAGGGTTCTTCCATCGGGAGATTTTGGGAACCAGGACTCTGAGGTTGGAAGGCTGAGCAGCCGACCACGGCTTCATGTGAGGTATAGGGTTAGGGTTAGGGTTAGGGTTATGTTTAGGTGAGGGTTAGAGTAAGGGTTAGGGTTATGTTTTAGGAACAAGGCATGTCGGAACTGGCCACACAATACTGGCACACCAAGGGCTGAGTTGAGGGTGGGACTCAGCAGAATCCTCAGGCGATGGAATTCTGGACGGGACAGGCCAAGAGGGTGGAATGCCCTCAGGGGAGCATGCTGGTTTCTATATATCTGAAGGTACTGGATAGCACAGAAGGAAAGGGTCAGTTTCTGCCTGAGAGGCTAAGTCCTTCCTACAGACTGACTTTCCCATCCACAGGAGGACCTGGGTTCAGTCCTCCGGTGTACAGAGTCTGATCCAGTAACCTAGGCTTAGCATTTGGCTCTGGGTGAATGGCTGACCTGATTTGTCAGGGCAGAATTAGGCTTTCCACGGGACTCAGTTGAGGACGTAGCCCTGGCGGACCATCCTATTCCCGGATTGTGGTGTGGGGGTCCTAGGAAGGTGTTGGTAGAATGATCGGACAGGCAGATTTCTCCCTCCCCGAGGGTCTTCCACAGGGCTAAACTTCCCATTTGCCTACTGGGCGGCACCCAGAGGCCTGCGATGTGAAGAAGGAATCCCCTACCTAGAGGGCTACCAGGGCAGGCAACCGGGGATAGAAGTCTGAAGAAGCACCCTCGGGTTAGGGTTAGGCCGATGCACATGGGAGGCCCTACCGGCCCTTGCTGAGGGATCATCAAACTCCTGGTTCCCGCTTCAGGTGGGCGCTCCTTGGAGCTGTGTCCCAAGGGGTGCATGCAGATTTCACCTGTTCTACGGATTCAGCTCATTTCTAAAGGGCAAACGTTCCCATTGGGATCTATGGACATTGTGCGGTGCACCTCAGGGTTCCCGCATCTGCAGAGTTCATGGACCAGGCTACTGAGGACAGAAGCCTGAGCATGGGACAGGGGCTTTGCATCAGGATTACCGTGAAGGTTATTTCACAAGTGAATGCTGTTGGTAACACCTGGGTGAGTCAGTGGGTTAGGCCACTGCCTTCAGCTCAGGACATGATCCCAGAGTCCGGGGATGGAGCCCCACATCGGGCTGTCTCCTCATCAGGGAGCCTTCTTTCCCTTCTCTGGGCGTGCAACACTGCCTACATCTTTTCGCTCCCTGCAAAGTGAAAAAGTAAAATCTTGAGGCAATAAATAAATAAATACATAAATAATAAATATATAAAAGAGAGGGCATGATTTCCTATTGGAATCTAGGTCATTTGTGCGGGGCAGCTCAGGGTTCCCCCATGGGGAGAGTTTGGGAACCAGGCCTTTGAGGACAGAAGACTGAGCACATGACTTGGGCTTCGCATTATGCTAAGGCTGAATGTCATTGCTATAGGGTATGCTTTCCAGAACACCTGTGTACCTCATTGGATGTGACCTCTTGCCTCGGCCCAGGTCAAGATCCCAGGGAAGAGGAATCTAGTTTGACACGGGGCCCTCCCCACTGCAGGGAGCCTTATTCCCCCTTCCTTCAGACAAAAACACAGCCTACTTGTGATCTCAGTCTGTCCAACAAATAAATAAAATCATTATAAATAAATAAATAAATATATTCAGGCATGTTTTATATAGTGATCAAGTGCAATTCTGCAGTGTGGCTCAGGGTTCTTACATCGGGAGATTTTGGGAACCAGGCCTCTGAGGTTGGAAGGCTGAGCAGACGACCACGGCTTCATGTGAGGTATAGGGTTAGGGTTAGGGTTAGTGTTAGGGTTAGGGTTATGTTTAGGTGAGGGTTAGAGTAAGGGTTTGGGTTATGTTTTAGGAACAAGGCATGTCGGAACTGGCCACACAATACTGGCACACCAAGGGCTGAGTTGAGGGTGGGACTCAGCAGAATCCTCAGGCGATGGAATTTTGGACGGGACAGGCCAAGAGGGTAGAATGCCCTCAGGGGAGCATGCTGGTTTCTATATATCTGAAGGTACTGGATAGCACAGAAGGAAAGGGTCAGTTTCTGCCTGAGAGGCTGAGTCCTTCCTACAGACTGACTTTCCCATCCACAGGAGGACCTGGGTTCAGTCCTCCGGTGTCCAGAGTCTGATCCCGTAACCTAGGCTTAGCCTTTGGCTCTGGGAGAATGGCTGACCTGATTCGTCAGGGCAGAATTAGGCTTTCCACGGGACTCAGTTGAGGACGTAGCCCTGGCGGACCATCCTATTCCCGGATTGTGGTGTGGGGGTCCTAGGAAGGTGTTGGTAGAATGATCGGACAGGCAGATTTCTCCCTCCCCGAGGGTCTTCCACAGGGCTAAACTTCCCATTTGCCTACTGGGCGGCACCCAGAGGCCTGCGATGTGAAGAAGGAATCCCCTACCTAGAGGGCTACCAGGGCAGGCAACCGGGGATAGAAGTCTGAAGAAGCACCCTCGGGTTAGGGTTAGGCCGATGCACATGGGAGGCCCTACCGGCCCTTGCTGAGGGATCATCAAACTCCTGGTTCCCGCTTCAGGTGGGCGCTCCTTGGAGCTGTGTCCCAAGGGGTGCATGCAGATTTCACCTGTTCTACGGATTCAGCTCATTTCTAAAGGGCAAACGTTCCCATTGGGATCTATGGACATTGTGCGGTGCACCTCAGGGTTCCCGCATCTGCAGAGTTCATGGACCAGGCTACTGAGGACAGAAGCCTGAGCATGGGACAGGGGCTTTGCATCAGGATTACCGTGAAGGTTATTTCACAAGTGAATGCTGTTGGTAACACCTGGGTGAGTCAGTGGGTTAGGCCACTGCCTTCAGCTCAGGACATGATCCCAGAGTCCTGGGATGGAGCCCCACATTGGGCTGTCTCCTCAGCAGGGAGCCTTCTTTCCCCTCTCTGGGCGTGCAACACTGCCTACATCTTTTCGCTCCCTGCAAAGTGAAAAAGTAAAATCTTGAGGCAATAAATAAATAAATACATAAATAATAAATTTATAAAAGAGAGGGCATGATTTCCTATTGGAATCTAGGTCATTTGTGCGGGGCAGCTCAGGGTTCCCCCATGGGGAGAGTTTGGGAACCAGGCCTTTGAGGACAGAAGACTGAGCACATGACTTGGGCTTCGCATTAAGCTAAGGCTGAATGTCATTGCTATAGGGTATGCTTTCCAGAACACCTGTGTACCTCATTGGATGTGACCTCTTGCCTCGGCCCAGGTCAAGATCCCAGGGAAGAGGAATCTAGTTTGACACGGGGCCCTCCCCACTGCAGGGAGCCTTATTCCCCCTTCCTTCGGACAAAAACACAGCCTACTTGTGATCTCAGTCAGTCCAACAAATAAATAAAATCATTTTAAATAAATAAATAAATATATTCAGGCATGTTTTATATAGTGCTCAAGTGCAATTCTGCAGTGTGGCTCAGGGTTCTTTCATCGGGAGATTTTGGGAACCAGGCATCTGAGGTTGGAAGGCTGAGCAGCCGACGACGGCTTCATGTGAGGTATAGGGTTAGAGTTAGGGTTAGGGTTAGGATTATGTTTAGGTGAGGGTTAGAGTAAGGGTTATGGTTATGTCTTAGGAACAAGGCATTTCGGAACTGGCCACACAATACTAGCACACCAAGGGCTGAGTTGAGGGTGGGACTCAGCAGAATCCTCAGGCGATGGAATTTTGGACGGGACAGGCCAAGAGGGTGGAATGCCCTCAGGGGAGCATGCTGGTTTCTATATATCTGAAGGTACTGGATAGCACAGAAGGAAAGGGTCAGTTTCTGCCTGAGAGGCTGAGTCCTTCCTACAGACTGACTTTCCCATCCACAGGAGGACCTGGGTTCAGTTTTCCGGTGTCCAGAGTCTGAACACGTAATCTAGGCTTAGCCTTTGGCTCTGGGAGAATGGCTGACCTGATTTGTCAGGGCAGAATTAGGCTTTCCACAGGACTCAGTTGAGGACGTAGCCCTGGCGGACCATCCTATTCCCGGATTGTGGTGTGGGAGTCCTAGGAAGGTGTTGGTAGAATGATCGGACAGGCAGATTTCTCCCTCCCCTAGGGTCTTCCACAGGGCTAAACTTCCCATTTGCCTAGTGGGCGGCACCCAGGGGCCTGCGATGTGAAGAAGGAATCCCCTACCTAGAGGGCTACCAGCGCTGGCAACCGGGGATAGAAGTCTGAAGAAGCACCCTCGGGTTAGGGTTAGGCCGATGCACATGGGAGGCCCTACCGGCCCTTGCTGAGGGATCATCAAACTCCTGGTTCCCGCTTCAGGTGGGCGCTCCTTGGAGCTGTGTCCCAAGGGGTGCATGCAGATTTCACCTGTTCTACGGATTCAGCTCATTTCTAAAGGGCAAACGTTCCCATTGGGATCTATGGACATTGTGCGGTGCACCTCAGGGTTCCCGCATCTGCAGAGTTCATGGACCAGGCTACTGAGGACAGAAGCCTGAGCATGGGACAGGGGCTTTGCATCAGGATTACCGTGAAGGTTATTTCACAAGTGAATGCTGTTGGTAACACCTGGGTGAGTCAGTGGGTTAGGCCACTGCCTTCAGCTCAGGACATGATCCCAGAGTCCTGGGATGGAGCCCCACATCGGGCTGCCTCCTTAGCAGGGAGCCTTCTTTCCCTTCTCTGGGCGTGCAACACTGCCTACATCTTTTCGCTCCCTGCAAAGTGAAAAAGTAAAATCTTGAGGCAATAAATAAATAAATACATAAATAATAAATATATAAAAGAGAGGGCATGATTTCCTATTGGAATCTAGGTCATTTGTGCGGGGCAGCTCAGGGTTCCCCCATGGGGAGAGTTTGGGAACCAGGCCTTTGAGGACAGAAGACTGAGCACATGACTTGGGCTTCGCATTATGCTAAGGCTGAAGGTCATTGCTATAGGGTATGCTTTCCAGAACACCTGTGTACCTCATTGGATGTGACCTCTTGCCTCGGCCCAGGTCAAGATCCCAGGGAAGAGGAATCTAGTTTGACACGGGGCCCTCCCCACTGCAGGGAGCCTTATTCCCCCTTCCTTCGGACAAAAACACAGCCTACTTGTGATCTCAGTCTGTCCAACAAATAAATAAAATCATTATAAATAAATAAATAAATAAATATATTCAGGCATGTTTTATATAGTGATCAAATGCAATTCTGCAGTGTGGCTCAGGGTTCTTCCATCGGGAGATTTTGGGAACCAGGCCTCTGAGGTTGGAAGGCTGAGCAGCCGACCACGGCTTCATGTGAGGTATAGGGTTACGGTTAGGGTTAGGGTTAGGGTTAGGGTTAGGGTTATGTTTAGGTGAGGGTTAGAGTAAGGGTTAGGGTTATGTTTTAGGAACAAGGCATGTCGGAACTGGCCACACAATACTGGCACACCAAGGGCTGAGTTGAGGGTGGGACTCAGCAGAATCCTCAGGCGATGGAATTTTGGACGGGACAGGCCAAGAGGGTAGAATGCCCTCAGGAGAGCATGCTGGTTTCTATATATCTGAAGGTACTGGATAGCACAGAAGGAAAGGGTCAGTTTCTGCCTGAGAGGCTGAGTCCTTCCTACAGACTGACTTTCCCATCCACAGGAGGACCTGGGTTCAGTCCTCCGGTGTCCAGAGTCTGATCCCGTAACCTAGGCTTAGCCTTTGGCTCTGGGAGAATGGCTGACCTGATTCGTCAGGGCAGAATTAGGCTTTCCACGGGACTCAGTTGAGGACGTAGCCCTGGCGGACCATCCTATTCCCGGATTGTGGTGTGGGGGTCCTAGGAAGGTGTTGGTAGAATGATCGGACAGGCAGATTTCTCCCTCCCCGAGGGTCTTCCACAGGGCTAAACTTCCCATTTGCCTACTGGGCGGCACCCAGAGGCCTGCGATGTGAAGAAGGAATCCCCTACCTAGAGGGCTACCAGGGCAGGCAACCGGGGATAGAAGTCTGAAGAAGCACCCTCGGGTTAGGGTTAGGCCGATGCACATGGGAGGCCCTACCGGCCCTTGCTGAGGGATCATCAAACTCCTGGTTCCCGCTTCAGGTGGGCGCTCCTTGGAGCTGTGTCCCAAGGGGTGCATGCAGATTTCACCTGTTCTACGGATTCAGCTCATTTCTAAAGGGCAAACGTTCCCATTGGGATCTATACATTGTGCGGTGCACCTCAGGGTTCCCGCATCTGCAGAGTTCATGGACCAGGCTACTGAGGACAGAAGCCTGAGCATGGGACAGGGGCTTTGCATCAGGATTACCGTGAAGGTTATTTCACAAGTGAATGCTGTTGGTAACACCTGGGTGAGTCAGTGGGTTAGGCCACTGCCTTCAGCTCAGGACATGATCCCAGAGTCCTGGGATGGAGCCCCACATTGGGCTGTCTCCTCAGCAGGGAGCCTTCTTTCCCCTCTCTGGGCGTGCAACACTGCCTACATCTTTTCGCTCCCTGCAAAGTGAAAAAGTAAAATCTTGAGGCAATAAATAAATAAATACATAAATAATAAATATATAAAAGAGAGGGCATGATTTCCTATTGGAATCTAGGTCATTTGTGCGGGGCAGCTCAGGGTTCCCCCATGGGGAGAGTTTGGGAACCAGGCCTTTGAGGACAGAAGACTGAGCACATGACTTGGGCTTCGCATTAAGCTAAGGCTGAATGTCATTGCTATAGGGTATGCTTTCCAGAACACCTGTGTACCTCATTGGATGTGACCTCTTGCCTCGGCCCAGGTCAAGATCCCAGGGAAGAGGAATCTAGTTTGACACGGGGCCCTCCCCACTGCAGGGAGCCTTATTCCCCCTTCCTTCGGACAAAAACACAGCCTACTTGTGATCTCAGTCTGTCCAACAAATAAATAAAATCATTATAAATAAATAAATAAATATATTCAGGCATGTTTTATATAGTGCTCAAGTGCAATTCTGCAGTGTGGCTCAGGGTTCTTCCATCGGGAGATTTTGGGAACCAGGCCTCTGAGGTTGGAAGGCTGAGCAGCCGACGACGGCTTCATGTGAGGTATAGGGTTAGAGTTAGGGTTAGGGTTAGGATTATGTTTAGGTGAGGGTTAGAGTAAGGGTTATGGTTATGTCTTAGGAACAAGGCATTTCGGAACTGGCCACACAATACTAGCACACCAAGGCCTGAGTTGAGGGTGGGACTCAGCAGAATCCTCAGGCGATGGAATTTTGGACGGGACAGGCCAAGAGGGTGGAATGCCCTCAGGGGAGCATGCTGGTTTCTATATATCTGAAGGTACTGGATAGCACAGAAGGAAAGGGTCAGTTTCTGCCTGAGAGGCTGAGTCCTTCCTACAGACTGACTTTCCCATCCACAGGAGGACCTGGGTTCAGTTTTCCGGTGTCCAGAGTCTGAACACGTAATCTAGGCTTAGCCTTTGGCTCTGGGAGAATGGCTGACCTGATTTGTCAGGGCAGAATTAGGCTTTCCACAGGACTCAGTAGAGGACGTAGCCCTGGCGGACCATCCTATTCCCGGAATGTGGTGTGGGAGTCCTAGGAAGGTGTTGGTAGAATGATCGGACAGGCAGATTTCTCCCTCCCCTAGGGTCTTCCACAGGGCTAAACTTCCCATTTGCCTAGTGGGCGGCACCCAGGGGCCTGCGATGTGAAGAAGGAATCCCCTACCTAGAGGGCTACCAGCGCTGGCAACCGGGGATAGAAGTCTGAAGAAGCACCCTCGGGTTAGGGTTAGGCCGATGCACATGGGAAGCCCTACCGGCCCTTGCTGAGGGATCATCAAACTCCTGGTTCCCGCTTCAGGTGGGCGCTCCTTGGAGCTGTGTCCCAAGGGGTGCATGCAGATTTCACCTGTTCTACGGATTCAGCTCATTTCTAAAGGGCAAACGTTCCCATTGGGATCTATGGACATTGTGCGGTGCACCTCAGGGTTCCCGCATCTGCAGAGTTCATGGACCAGGCTACTGAGGACAGAAGCCTGAGCATGGGACAGGGGCTTTGCATCAGGATTACCGTGAAGGTTATTTCACAAGTGAATGCTGTTGGTAACACCTGGGTGAGTCAGTGGGTTAGGCCATTGCCTTCAGCTCAGGACATGATCCCAGAGTCCTGGGATGGAGCCCCACATCGGGCTGTCTCCTCAGCAGGGAGCCTTCTTTCCCTTCTCTGGGCGTGCAACACTGCCTACATCTTTTCGCGCCCTGCAAAGTGAAAAAGTAAAATCTTGAGGCAATAAATAAATAAATACATAAATAATAAATATATAAAAGAGAGGGCATGATTTCCTATTCGAATCTAGGTCATTTGTGCGGGGCAGCTCAGGGTTCCCCCATGGGGAGAGTTTGGGAACCAGGCCTTTGAGGACAGAAGACTGAGCACATGACTTGGGCTTCGCATTATGCTAAGGCTGAAGTTCATTGCTATAGGGTATGCTTTCCAGAACACCTGTGTACCTCATTGGATGTGACCTCTTGCCTCGGCCCAGGTCAAGATCCCAGGGAAGAGGAATCTAGTTTGACACCGGGCCCTCCCCACTGCAGGGAGCCTTATTCCCCCTTCCTTCAGACAAAAACACAGCCTACTTGTGATCTCAGTCTGTCCAACAAATAAATAAAATCATTATAAAAAAATAAATAAATATATTCAGGCATGTTTTATATAGTGATCAAGTGCAATTCTGCAGTGTGGCTCAGGGTTCTTCCATCGGGAGATTTTGGGAACCAGGCCTCTGAGGTTGGAAGGCTGAGCAGCCGACGACGGCTTCATGTGAGGTATAGGGTTAGAGTTAGGGTTAGGGTTAGGATTATGTTTAGGTGAGGGTTAGAGTAAGGGTTATGGTTATGTCTTAGGAACAAGGCATTTCGGAACTGGCCACACAATACTGGCACACCAAGGGCTGAGTTGAGGGTGGGACTCAGCAGAATCCTCAGGCGATGGAATTTTGGACGGGACAGGCCAAGAGGGTGGAATGCCCTCAGGGGAGCATGCTGGTTTCTATATATCTGAAGGTACTGGATAGCACAGAAGGAAAGGGTCAGTTTCTGCCTGAGAGGCTGAGTTCTTCCTACAGACTGACTTTCCCATCCACAGGAGGACCTGGGTTCAGTCCTCCGGTGTCCAGAGTCTGATCACGTAACCTAGGCTTAGCCTTTGGCTCTGGGAGAATGGCTGACCTGATTTCAGGGCAGAATTAGGCTTTCCACAGGACTCAGTTGAGGACGTAGCCCTGGCGGACCATCCTATTTCCGGATTGTGGTGTGGGAGTCCTAGGAAGGTGTTGGTAGAATGATTGGACAGGCAGATTTCTCCCTCCCCTAGGGTCTTCCACAGGGCTAAACTTCCCATTTGCCTAGTGGGCGGCACCCAGGGGCCTGCGATGTGAAGAAGGAATCCCCTACCTAGAGGGCTACCAGCGCTGGCAACCGGGGATAGAAGTCTGAAGAAGCACCCTCGGGTTAGGGTTAGGCCGATGCACATGGGAGGCCCTACCGGCCCTTGCTGAGGGACCATCAAACTCCTGGTTCCCGCTTCAGGTGGGCGCTCCTTGGAGTTGTGTCCCAAGGGGTGCATGCAGATTTCACCTGTTCTACGGATTCAGCTCATTTCTAAAGGGCAAACGTTCCCATTGGGATCTATGGACATTGTGCGGTGCACCTCAGGGTTCCCGCATCTGCAGAGTTCATGGACCAGGCTACTGAGGACAGAAGCCTGAGCATGGGACAGGGGCTTTGCATCAGGATTACCGTGAAGGTTATTTCACAAGTGAATGCTGTTGGTAACACCTGGGTGAGTCAGTGGGTTAGGCCATTGCCTTCAGCTCAGGACATGATCTCAGAGTCCTGGGATGGAGCCCCACATCGGGCTGTGTCCTCAGCAGGGAGCCTTCTTTCCCTTCTCTGGGGGTGCAACACTGCCTACAATTTTTCGCTCCCTGCAAAATGAAAAAGTAAAATCTTGAAGCAATAAAAAAATAAATACATAAATAATAAATATATAAAAGAGAGGGCATGATTTCCTATTGGAATCTAGGTCATTTGTGCGGGGCAGCTCAGGGTTCCCCCATGGGGAGAGTTTGGGAACCAGGCCTTTGAGGACAGAAGACTGAGCACATGACTTGGGCTTCGCATTATGCTAAGGCTGAAGGTCATTGCTATAGGGTATGCTTTCCAGAACACCTGTGTACCTCATTGGATGTGACCTCTTGCCTCGGCCCAGGTCAAGATCCCAGGGAAGAGGAATCTAGTTTGACACGGGGCCCTCCCCACTGCAGGGAGCCTTATTCCCCCTTCCTTCAGACAAAAACACAGCCTACTTGTGATCTCAGTCTGTCCAACAAATAAATAAAATGATTATAAATAAATAAATAAATATATTCAGGCATGTTTTATATAGTGATCAAGTGCAATTCTGCAGTGTGGCTCAGGGTTCTTCCATCGGGAGATTTTGGGAACCAGGCCTCTGAGGTTGGAAGGCTGAGCAGCCGACCACGGCTTCATGTGAGGTATAGGGTTAGGGTTAGGGTTAGGGTTAGGGTTAGGGTTATGTTTAGGTGAGGGTTAGTAAGGGTTAGGGTTATGTCTTAGGAACAAGGCATGTCGGAACTGGCCACACAATACTGGCACACCAAGGGCTGAGTTGAGGGTGGGACTCAGCAGAACCTCAGGCGATGGAATTTTGGACGGGACAGGCCAAGAGGGTGGAATGCCCTCAGGGGAGCATGCTGGTATCTATATATCTGAAGGTACTGGATAGCACAGAAGGAATGGGTCAGTTTCTGCCTGAGAGGCTGAGTCCTTCCTACAGACTGACTTTCCCATCCACAGGAGGACCTGGGTTCAGTCCTCCGGTGTCCAGAGTCTGATCACGTAACCTAGGCTTAGGGTTTGGCTCTGGGAGAATGGCTGACCTGAATTTTTGGGGCAGAATTAGGCTTTCCAAGGGACTCAGTTGAGGACGTAGCCCTGGCGGACCATCCTATTCCCGGATTGTGGTGTGGGGGTCCTAGGAAGGTGTTGGTAGAATGATCGGACAGGCAGATTTCTCCCGCCCCAAGGGTCTTGCACAGGGCTAAATTTCCCATTTGCCTAGTGGGCGGCACCCAGAGGCCTGCGATGTGATGAAGGAATCCCCTACCTAGAGGGCTACCAGGGCAGACAACCGGGGATAGAAGTCTGAAGAAGCACCCTCGGGTTAGGGTTAGGCCGATGCACATGGGAGGCCCTACCGGCCCTTGCTGAGGGATCATCAAACTCCTGGTTCCCGCTTCAGGTGGGCGCTCCTTGGAGCTGTGTCCCAAGGGGTGCATGCAGATTTCACCTGTTCTACGGATTCAGCTCATTTCTAAAGGGCAAACGTTCCCATTGGGATCTATGGACATTGTGCGGTGCACCTCAGGGTTCCCGCATCTGCAGTGTTCATGGACCAAGCTACTGAGGACAGAAGCCTGAGAATGGGACAGGGGCTTTGCATCAGGATTACCGTAAGGTTATTTCACAAGTGAATGCTGTTGGTAACACCTGGGTGAGGCAGTGGGTTAGGCCACTGCCTTCAGCTCAGGACATGATCATAGAGTCCTGGGATGGAGCCCCACATCGGGCTGTCTCCTCAGCAGGGAGCCTTCTTTCCCTTCTCTGGGGGTGCAACACTGCCTACATCTTTTCGCTCCCTGCAAAATGAAAAAGTAAAATCTTGAAGCAATAAAAAAATAAATACATAAATAATAAATATATAAAAGAGAGGGCATGATTTCCTATTGGAATCTAGGTCATTTGTGCGGGGCAGCTCAGGGTTCCCCCATGGGGAGAGTTTGGGAACCAGGCCTTTGAGGACAGAAGACTGAGCACATGACTTGGGCTTCGCATTATGCTAAGGCTGAAGGTCATTGCTATAGGGTATGCTTTCCAGAACTCCTGTGTACCTCATTGGATGTGACCTCTTGCCTCGGCCCAGGTCAAGATCCCAGGGAAGAGGAATCTATTTTGACACGGGGCCCTCCCCACTGCAGGGAGCCTTATTCCCCCTTCCTTCAGACAAAAACACAGCCTACTTGTGATCTCAGTCTGTCCAACAAATAAATAAAATCATTATAAATAAATAAATAAATACATTCAGGCATGTTTTATATAGTGATCAAGTGCAATTCTGCAGTGTGGCTCAGGGTTCTTCCATCGGGAGATTTTGGGAACCAGGCCTCTGAGGTTGGAAGGCTGAGCAGCCGACCACGGCTTCATGTGAGGTATAGGGTTAGGGTTAGGGTTAGGGTTAGGGTTAGGGTTAGGGTTATGTTTAGGTGAGGGTTAGTAAGGGTTAGGGTTATGTCTTAGGAACAAGGCATGTCGGAACTGGCCACACAATACTGGCACACCAAGGGCTGAGTTGAGGGTGGGACTCAGCAGAACCTCAGGCGATGGAATTTTGGACGGGACAGACCAAGAGGGTGGAATGCCTTCAGGGGAGCATGCTGGTTTCTATATATCTGAAGGTACAGGATAGCACAGAAGGAAAGGATCAGTTTCTGCCTGAGAGGCTGAGTCCTTCCTACAGACTGACTTTCCCATCCACAGGAGGACCTGGGTTCAGTCCTCCGGTGTCCAGAGTCTGATCACGTAACCTAGGCTTAGGGTGTGGCTCTGGGAGAATGGCTGACCTGATTTGTCGGGGCAGAATTATTCTTTCCAAGGGACTCAGTTGAGGACGTAGCCCTGGCGGACCATCCTATTCCCGGATTGTGGTGTGGGGGTCCTAGGAAGGTGTTGGTAGAATGATCGGACAGGCAGATTTCTCCCGCCCCAAGGGTCTTGCACAGGGCTAAATTTCCCATTTGCCTAGTGGGCGGCACCCAGAGGCCTGCGATGTGATGAAGGAATCCCCTACCTAGAGGACTACCAGGGCAGAAAACCGGGGATAGAAGTCTGAAGAAGCACCCTCGGGTTAGGGTTAGGCCGATGCACATGGGAGGCCCTACTGGCCCTTGCTGAGGGATCATCAAACTCCTGGTTCCCGCTACAGGTGGGCGCTCCTTGGAGCTGTGTCCCAAGGGGTGCATGCAGATTTCACCTGTTCTACGGATTCAGCTCATTTCTAAAGGGCAAACGTTCCCATTGGCATCTATGGACATTGTGCGGTGCACCTCAGGGTTCCCGCATCTGCAGAGTTCATGGACCAAGCTACTGAGGACAGAAGCCTGAGCATGGGACAGGGGCTTTGCATCAGGATTACCGTGAAGGTTATTTCACAAGTGAATGCTGTTGGTAACACCTGGGTGAGTCAGTGGGTTAGGCCACTGCCTTCAGCTCAGGACATGATCCCAGAGTCCTGGGATGGAGCCCCACATCGGGCTGTCTCCTCAGCAGGGAGCCTTCATTCCCTTCTATGGGGGTGCAACACTGCCTACATCTTTTCGCTCCCTGCAAAATGAAAAAGTAAAATCTTGAAGCAATAAAAAAATAAATACATAAATAATAAATATATAAAAGAGAGGGCATGATTTCCTATTGGAATCTAGGTCATTTGTGCGGGGCAGCTCAGGGTTCCCCCATGGGGAGAGTTTGGGAACCAGGCCTTTGAGGACAGAAGACTGAGCACATGACTTGGGCTTCGCATTATGCTAAGGCTGAAGGTCATTGCTATAGGGTATGCTTTCCAGAACACCTGTGCACCTCATTGGATGTGACCTCTTGCCTCGGCCCAGGTCAAGATCCCAGGGAAGAGGAATCTAGTTTGACACGGGGCCCTCCCCACTGCAGGGAGCCTTATTCCCCCTTCCTTCAGACAAAAACACAGCCTACTTGTGATCTCAGTCTGTCCAACAAATAAATAAAATGATTATAAATAAATAAATAAATATATTCAGGCATGTTTTATATAGTGATCAAGTGCAATTCTGCAGTGTGGCTCAGGGTTCTTCCATCGGGAGATTTTGGGAACCAGGCATCTGAGGTTGGAAGGCTGAGCAGCCGACCACGGCTTCATGTGAGGTATAGGGTTAGGGTTAGGGTTAGGGTCATGTTTAGGTGAGGGTTAGTAAGGGTTAGGGTTATGTCTTAGGAACAAGGCATGTCGGAACTGGCCACACAATACTGGCACACCAAGGGCTGAGTTGAGGGTGGGACTCAGCAGAACCTCAGGCGATGGAATTTTGGACGGGACAGGCCAAGAGGGTGGAATGCCCTCAGGGGAGCATGCTGGTTTCTATATATCTGAAGGTACTGGATAGCACAGAAGGAAAGGGTCAGTTTCTGCCTGAGAGGCTGAGTCCTTCCTACAGACTGACTTTCCCATCCACAGGAGGACCTGGGTTCAGTCCTCCGGTGTCCAGAGTCTGATCACGTAACCTAGGCTTAGGGTTTGGCTCTGGGAGAATGGCTGACCTGATTTGTCGGGGCAGAATTAGGCTTTCCAAGGGACTCAGTTGAGGACGTAGCCCTGGCGGACCATCCTATTCCCGGATTGTGGTGTGGGGGTCCTAGGAAGGTGTTGGTAGAATGATCGGACAGGCAGATTTCTCCCGCCCCGAGGGTCTTGCACAGGGCTAAATTTCCCATTTGCCTAGTGGGCGGCACCCAGAGGCCTGCGATGTGATGAAGGAATCCCATACCTAGAGGACTACCAGGGCAGACAACCGGGGATAGAAGTCTGAAGAAGCACCCTCGGGTTAGGGTTAGGCCGATGCACAAGGGAGGCCCTACTGGCTCTTGCTGAGGGATCATCAAACTCCTGGTTCCCGCTTCAGGTGGGCGCTCCTTGGAGCTGTGTCCCAAGGGGTGCATGCAGAATTCACCTGTTCTACGGATTCAGCTCATTTCTAAAGGGCAAACGTTCCCATTGGCATCTATGGACATTGTGCGGTGCACCTCAGGGTTCCCGCATCTGCAGAGTTCATGGACCAAGCTACTGAGGACAGAAGCCTGAGAATGGGACAGGGGCTTTGCATCAGGATTACCGTGAAGGTTATTTCACAAGTGAATGCTGTTGGTAACACCTGGGTGAGTCAGTGGGTTAGGCCACTGCCTTCAGCTCAGGACATGATCCCAGAGTCCTGGGATGGAGCCCCACATCGGGCTGTCTCCTCAGCAGGGAGCCTTCTTTCCCTTCTCTGGGGGTGCAACACTGCCTACATCTTTTCGCTCCCTGCAAAATGAAAAAGTAAAATCTTGAAGCAATAAAAAAATAAATATATAAATAATAAATATATAAAAGAGAGGGCATGATTTCCTATTGGAATCTAGGTCATTTGTGCGGGGCAGCTCAGGGTTCCCCCATGGGGAGAGTTTGGGAACCAGGCCTTTGAGGACAGAAGACTGAGCACATGACTTGGGCTTCGCATTATGCTAAGGCTGAAGGTCATTGCTATAGGGTATGCTTTCCAGAACACCTGTGTACTTCATTGGATGTGACCTCTTGCCTCGGCCCAGGTCAAGATCCCAGGGAAGAGGAATCTAGTTTGACACGGGGCCCTCCCCACTGCAGGGAGCCTTATTCCCCCTTCCTTCAGACAAAAACACAGCCTACTTGTGATCTCAGTCTGTCCAACAAATAAATAAAATCATTATAAATAAATAAATAAATACATTCAGGCATGTTTTATATAGTGATCAAGTGCAATTCTGCAGTGTGGCTCAGGGTTCTTCCATCGGGAGATTTTGGGAACCAGGCCTCTGAGGTTGGAAGGCTGAGCAGCCGACCATGGCTTCATGTGAGGTATAGGGTTAGGGTTAGGGTTAGGGTTAGGGTTAGGGTTAGGGTTATGTTTAGGTGAGGGTTAGTATGGGTTAGGGTTATGTCTTAGGAACAAGGCATGTCGGAACTGGCCACACAATACTGGCACACCAAGGGCTGAGTTGAGGGTGGGACTCAGCAGAACCTCAGGCGATGGAATTTTGGACGGGACAGGCCAAGAGGGTGGAATGCCCTCAGGGGAGCATGCTGGTTTCTATATATCTGAAGGTACTGGATAGCACAGAAGGAAAGGGTCAGTTTCTGCCTGAGAGGCTGAGTCCTTCCTACAGACTGACTTTCCCATCCACAGGAGGACCTGGGTTCAGTCCTCCGGTGTCCAGAGTCTGATCACGTAACCTAGGCTTAGGGTTTGGCTCTGGGAGAATGGCTGACCTGATTTGTCGGGGCAGAATTAGGCTTTCCAAGGGACTCAGTTGAGGACGTAGCCCTGGCGGACCATCCTATTCCCGGATTGTGGTGTGGGGGTCCTAGGAAGGTGTTGGTAGAATGATCGGACAGGCAGATTTCTCCCGCCCCAAGGGTCTTGCACAGGGCTAAATTTCCCATTTGCCTAGTGGGCGGCACCCAGAGGCCTGCGATGTGATGAAGGAATCCCCTACCTAGAGGGCTACCAGGGCAGACAACCGGGGATAGAAGTCTGAAGAAGCACCCTCGGGTTAGGGTTAGGCTGATGCACAAGGGAGGCCCTACTGGCCCTTGCTGAGGGATCATCAAACTCCTGGTTCCCGCTTCAGGTGGGCGCTCCTTGGAGCTGTGTCCCAAGGGGTGCATGCAGATTTCACCTGTTCTACGGATTCAGCTCATTTCTAAAGGGCAAACGTTCCCATTGGGATCTATGGACATTGTGCGGTGCACCTCAGGGTTCCCGCATCTGCAGAGTTCATGGACCAAGCTACTGAGGACAGAAGCCTGAGCATGGGACAGGGGCTTTGCATCAGGATTACCGTGAAGGTTATTTCACAAGTGAATGCTGTTGGTAACACCTGGGTGAGTCAGTGGGTTAGGCCACTGCCTTCAGCTCAGGACATGATCCCAGAGTCCTGGGATGGAGCCCCACATCGGGCTGTCTCCTCAGCAGGGAGCCTTCTTTCCCTTCTCTGGGGGTGCAACACTGCCTACATCTTTTCGCTCCCTGCAAAATGAAAAAGTAAAATCTTGAAGCAATAAAAAAATAAATACATAAATAATAAATATATAAAAGGGAGGGCATGATTTCCTATTGGAATCTAGGTCATTTGTGCGGGGCAGCTCAGGGTTCCCCCATGGGGAGAGTTTGGGAACCAGGCCTTTGAGGACAGAAGACTGAGCACATGACTTGGGCTTCGCATTATGCTAAGGCTGAAGGTCATTGCTATAGGGTATGCTTTCCAGAACACCTGTGTACCTCATTGGATGTGACCTCTTGCCTCGGCCCAGGTCAAGATCCCAGGGAAGAGGAATCTAGTTTGACACGGGGCCCTCCCCACTGCAGGGAGCCTTATTCCCCCTTCCTTCAGACAAAAACACAGCCTACTTGTGATCTCAGTCTGTCCAACAAATAAATAAAATCATTATAAATAAATAAATAAATATATTCAGGCATGTTTTATATAGTGATCAAGTGCAATTCTGCAGTGTGGCTCAGGGTTCTTCCATCGGGAGATTTTGGGAACCAGGCCTCTGAGGTTGGAAGGCTGAGCAGCCGACCACGGCTTCATGTGAGGTATAGGGTTAGGGTTAGGGTTAGGGTTAGGGTTAGGGTTAGGGTTAGGGTTAGGGTTAGGGTTATGTTTAGGTGAGGGTTAGTAAGGGTTAGGGTTATGTCTTAGGAACAAGGCATGTCGGAACTGGCCACACAATACTGGCACACCAAGGGCTGAGTTGAGGGTGGGACTCAGCAGAACCTCAGGCGATGGAATTTTGGACGGGACAGGCCAAGAGGGTGGAATGCCCTCAGGGGAGCATGCTGGTTTCTATATATCTGAAGGTACTGGATAGCACAGAAGGAAAGGGTCAGTTTCTGCCTGAGAGGCTGAGTCCTTCCTACAGACTGACTTCCCCATCCACAGGAGGACCTGGGTTCAGTCCTCCGGTGTCCAGAGTCTGATCACGTAACCTAGGCTTAGGGTTTGGCTCTGGGAGAATGGCTGACCTGATTTGTCGGGGCAGAATTAGGCTTTCCAAGGGACTCAGTTGAGGACGTAGCCCTGGCGGACCATCCTATTCCCGGATTGTGGTATGGGGGTCCTAGGAAGGTGTTGGTAGAATGATCGGACAGGCAGATTTCTCCCGCCCCAAGGGTCTTGCACAGGGCTAAATTTCCCATTTGCCTAGTGGGCGGCACCCAGAGGCCTGCGATGTGATGAAGGAATCCCCTACCTAGAGGGCTTCCAGGGCAGACAACCGGGGATAGAAGTCTGAAGAAGCACCCTCGGGTTAGGGTTAGGCCGATGCACAAGGGAGGCCCTACTGGCCCTTGCTGAGGGATCATCAAACTCCTGGTTCCCGCTTCAGGTGGGCGCTCCTTGGAGCTGTGTCCCAAGGGGTGCATGCAGATTTCACCTGTTCTACGGATTCAGCTCATTTCTAAAGGGCAAACGTTCCCATGGGGATCTATGGACATTGTGCGGTGCACCTCAGGGTTCCCGCATCTGCAGAGTTCATGGACCAAGCTACTGAGGACAGAAGCCTGAGCATGGGACAGGGGCTTTGCATCAGGATTACCGTGAAGGTTATTTCACAAGTGAATGCTGTTGGTAACACCTGGGTGAGTCAGTGGGTTAGGCCACTGCCTTCAGCTCAGGACATGATCCCAGAGTCCTGGGATGGAGCCCCACATCGGGCTGTCTCCTCAGCAGGGAGCCTTCTTTCCCTTCTCTGGGCGTGCAACACTGCCTACATCTTTTCGCTCCCTGCAAAATGAAAAAGTAAAATCTTGAAGCAATAAAAAAATAAATACATAAATAATAAATATATAAAAGAGAGGGCATGATTTCCTATTGGAATCTAGGTCATTTGTGCGGGGAAGCTCAGGGTTCCCCCATGGGGAGAGTTTGGGAACCAGGCCTTTGAGGACAGAAGACTGAGCACATGACTTGGGTTTCGCATTATGCTAAGGCTGAAGGTCATTGCTATAGGGTATGCTTTCCAGAACACCTGTGTACCTCATTGGATGTGACCTCTTGCCTCGGCCCAGGTCAAGATCCCAGGGAAGAGGAATCTAGTTTGACACGGGGCCCTCCCCACTGCAGGGAGCCTTATTCCCCCTTCCTTCAGACAAAAACACAGCCTACTTGTGATCTCAGTCTGTCCAACAAATAAATAAAATCATTATAAATAAATAAATAAATATGTTCAGGCATGTTTTATATAGTGATCAAGTGCAATTCTGCAGTGTGGCTCAGGGTTCTTCCATCGGGAGATTTTGGGAACCAGGCCTCTGAGGTTGGAAGGCTGAGCAGCCGACCACGGCTTCATGTGAGGTATAGGGTTAGGGTTAGGGTTAGGGTTAGGGTTAGGGTTAGGGTTAGGGTTATGTTTAGGTGAGGTATGTAAGGGTTAGGGTTATGTCTTAGGAACAAGGCATGTCGGAACTGGCCACACAATACTGGCACACCAAGGGCTGAGTTGAGGGTGGGACTCAGCAGAAACTCAGGCGATGGAATTTTGGACGGGACAGGCCAAGAGGGTGGAATGCCCTCAGGGGAGCATGCTGGTTTCTATATATCTGAAGGTACTGGATAGCACAGAAGGAAAGGGTCAGTTTCTGCCTGAGAGGCTGAGTCCTTCCTACAGACTGACTTTCCCATCCACAGGAGGACCTGGGTTCAGTCCTCCGGTGTCCAGAGTCTGATCACATAACCTAGGCTTAGGGTTTGGCTCTGGGAGAATGGCTGACCTGATTTGTCAGGGCAGAATTAGGCTTTCCAAGGGACTCAGTTGAGGACGTAGCCCTGGCGGACCATCCTATTCCCGGATTGTGGTGTGGGGGTCCTAGGAAGGTGTTGGTAGAATGATCGGACAGGCAGATTTCTCCCGCCCCGAGGGTCTTGCACAGGGCTAAATTTCCCATTTGCCTAGTGGGCGGCACCCAGAGGCCTGCGATGTGAAGAAGGAATCCCCTACCTAGAGGGCTACCAGGGCAGACAACCGGGGATAGAAGTCTGAAGAAGCACCCTCGGGTTAGGGTTAGGCCGATGCACATGGGAGGCCCTACGGGCCCTTGCTGAGGGATCATCAAACTCCTGGTTCCCGCTTCAGGTGGGCGCTCCTTGGAGCTGTGTCCCAAGGGGTGCATGCAGATTTCACCTGTTCTACGGATTCAGCTCATTTCTAAAGGGCAAACGTTCCCATTGGGATCTATGGACATTGTGCGGTGCACCTCAGGGTTTCCGCATCTGCAGAGTTCATGGACCAAGCTACTGAGGACAGAAGCCTGAGCATGGGACAGGGGCTTTGCATCAGGATTCCCGTGAAGGTTATTTCACAAGTGAATGCTGTTGGTAACACCTGGGTGAGTCAGTGGTTTAGGCCACTGCCTTCAGCTCAGGACATGATCCAAGAGTCCTGGGATGGAGCCCCACATCGGGCTGTCTCCTCAGCAGGGAGCCTTCTTTCCCTTCTCTGGGGGTGCAACACTGCCTACATCTTTTCGCTCCCTGCAAAATGAAAAAGTAAAATCTTGAAGCAATAAAAAAATAAATACATAAATAATAAATATATAAAAGAGAGGGCATGATTTCCTATTGGAATCTAGGTTATTTGTGCGGGGCAGATCAGGGTTCCCCCATGGGGAGAGTTTGGGAACCAGGCCTTTGAGGACAGAAGACTGAGCACATGACTTGGGCTTCGCATTATGCTAAGGCTGAAGGTCATTGCTATAGGGTATGCTTTCCAGAACACCTGTGCACCTCATTGGATGTGACCTCTTGCCTCGGCCCAGGTCAAGATCCCAGGGAAGAGGAATCTAGTTGGACACGGGGCCCTCCCCACTGCAGGGAGCCTTATTCCCCCTTCCTTCAGACAAAAACACAGCCTACTTGTGATCTCAGTCTGTCCAACAAATAAATAAAATGATTATAAATAAATAAATAAATATATCCAGGCATGTTTTATATAGTGATCAAGTGCAATTCTGCAGTGTGGCTCAGGGTTCTTCCATCGGGAGATTTTGGGAACCAGGCATCTGAGGTTGGAATTCTGAGCAGCCGACCACGGCTTCATGTGAGGTATAGGGTTAGGGTTAGGGTTAGGGTTAGGGTTAGGGTTAGGGTTAGGGTTAGGGTTATGTTTAGGTGAGGGTTAGTAAGGGTTAGGGTTATGTCTTAGGAACAAGGCATGTCCGAACTGGCCACACAATACTGGCACACCAAGGGCTGAGTTGAGGGTGGGACTCAGCAGAACCTCAGGCGATGGAATTTTGGACGGGACAGGCCAAGAGGGTGGAATGCCCTCAGGGGAGCATGCTGGTTTCTATATATCTGAAGGTACTGGATAGCACAGAAGGAAAGGGTCAGTTTCTGCCTGAGAGGCTGAGTCCTTCCTACAGACTGACTTTCCCATCCACAGGAGGACCTGGGTTCAGTCCTCCGGTGTCCAGAGTCTGATCACGTAACCTAGGCTTAGGGTTTGGCTCTGGGAGAATGGCTGACCTGATTTGTCGGGGCAGAATTAGGCTTTCCAAGGGACTCAGTTGAGGACGTAGCCCTGGCGGACCATCCTATTCCCGGATTGTGGTATGGGGGTCCTAGGAAGTTGTTGGTAGAATGATCGGACAGGCAGATTTCTCCCGCCCCAAGGGTCTTGCACAGGGCTAAATTTCCCATTTGCCTAGTGGGCGGCACCCAGAGGCCTGCGATGTGATGAAGGAATCCCCTACCTAGAGGGCTTCCAGGGCAGACAACCGGGGATAGAAGTCTGAAGAAGCACCCTCGGGTTAGGGTTAGGCCGATGCACAAGGGAGGCCCTACTGGCCCTTGCTGAGGGATCATCAAACTCCTGGTTCCCGCTTCAGGTGGGCGCTCCTTGGAGCTGTGTCCCAAGGGGTGCATGCAGATTTCACCTGTTCTACGGATTCAGCTCATTTCTAAAGGGCAAACGTTCCCATGGGGATCTATGGACATTGTGCGGTGCACCTCAGGGTTCCCGCATCTGCAGAGTTCATGGACCAAGCTACTGAGGACAGAAGCCTGAGCATGGGACAGGGGCTTTGCATCAGGATTACCGTGAAGGTTATTTCACAAGTGAATGCTGTTGGTAACACCTGGGTGAGTCAGTGGGTTAGGCCACTGCCTTCAGCTCAGGACATGATCCCAGAGTCCTGGGATGGAGCCCCACATCGGGCTGTCTCCTCAGCAGGGAGCCTTCTTTCCCTTCTCTGGGCGTGCAACACTGCCTACATCTTTTCGCTCCCTGCAAAATGAAAAAGTAAAATCTTGAAGCAATAAAAAAATAAATACATAAATAATAAATATATAAAAGAGAGGGCATGATTTCCTATTGGAATCTAGGTCATTTGTGCGGGGCAGCTCAGGGTTCCCCCATGGGTAGAGTTTGGGAACCAGGCCTTTGAGGACAGAAGACTGAGCACATGACTTGGGCTTCGCATTATGCTAAGGCTGAAGGTCATTGCTATAGGGTATGCTTTCCAGAACACCTGTGTACCTCATTGGATGTGACCTCTTGCCTCGGCCCAGGTCAAGATCCCAGGGAAGAGGAATCTAGTTTGACACGGGGCCCTCCCCACTGCAGGGAGCCTTATTCCCCCTTCCTTCAGACAAAAACACAGCCTACTTGTGATCTCAGTCTGTCCAACAAATAAATAAAATCATTATAAATAAATAAATAAATATGTTCAGGCATGTTTTATATAGTGATCAAGTGCAATTCTGCAGTGTGGCTCAGGGTTCTTCCATCGGGAGATTTTGGGAACCAGGCCTCTGAGGTTGGAAGGCTGAGCAGCCGACCACGGCTTCATGTGAGGTATAGGGTTAGGGTTAGGGTTAGGGTTAGGGTTAGGGTTAGGGTTAGGGTTATGTTTAGGTGAGGTATGTAAGGGTTAGGGTTATGTCTTAGGAACAAGGCATGTCGGAACTGGCCACACAATACTGGCACACCAAGGGCTGAGTTGAGGGTGGGACTCAGCAGAACCTCAGGCGATGGAATTTTGGACGGGACAGGCCAAGAGGGTGGAATGCCCTCAGGGGAGCATGCTGGTTTCTATATATCTGAAGGTACTGGATAGCACAGAAGGAAAGGGTCAGTTTCTGCCTGAGAGGCTGAGTCCTTCCTACAGACTGACTTTCCCATCCACAGGAGGACCTGGGTTCAGTCCTCCGGTGTCCAGAGTCTGATCACGTAACCTAGGCTTAGGGTTTGGCTCTGGGAGAATGGCTGACCTGATTTGTCGGGGCAGAATTAGGCTTTCCAAGGGACTCAGTTGAGGACGTAGCCCTGGCGGACCATCCTATTCCCGGATTGTGGTGTGGGGGTCCTAGGAAGGTGTTGGTAGAATGATCGGACACGCAGATTTCTCCCGCCCCAAGGGTCTTTGCACAGGGCTAAATTTCCCATTTGCCTAGTGGGCGGCACCCAGAGGCCTGCGATGTGATGAAGGAATCCCCTACCTAGAGGGCTACCAGGGCAGACAACCGGGGATAGAAGTCTGAAGAAGCACCCTCGGGTTAGGGTTAGGCCGATGCACAAGTGAGGCCCTACTGGCCCTTGCTGAGGGATCATCAAACTCCTGGTTCCCGCTTCAGGTGGGCGCTCCTTGGAGCTGTGTCCCAAGGGGTGCATGCAGATTTCACCTGTTCTACGGATTCAGCTCATTTCTAAAGGGCAAACGTTCCCATTGGGATCTATGGACATTGTGCGGTGCACCTCAGGGTTCCCGCATCTGCAGAGTTCATGGACCAAGCTACTGAGGACAGAAGCCTGAGCATGGGACAGGGGCTTTGCATCAGGATTCCCGTGAAGGTTATTTCACAAGTGAATGCTGTTGGTAACACCTGGGTGAGTCAGTGGTTTAGGCCACTGCCTTCAGCTCAGGACATGATCCAAGAGTCCTGGGATGGAGCCCCACATCGACCTGTCTCCTCAGCAGGGAGCCTTCTTTCCCTTCTCTGGGGGTGCAACACTGCCTACATCTTTTCGCTCCCTGCAAAATGAAAAAGTAAAATCTTGAAGCAATAAAAAAATAAATACATAAATAATAAATATATAAAAGAGAGGGCATGATTTCCTATTGGAATCTAGGTCATTTGTGCGGGGAAGCTCAGGGTTCCCCCATGGGGAGAGTTTGGGAACCAGGCCTTTGAGGACAGAAGACTGAGCACATGACTTGGGCTTCGCATTATGCTAAGGCTGAAGGTCATTGCTATAGGGTATGCTTTCCAGAACACCTGTGTACCTCATTGGATGTGACCTCTTGCCTCGGCCCAGGTCAAGATCCCAGGGAAGAGGAATCTAGTTTGACACGGGGCCCTCCCCACTGCAGGGAGCCTTATTCCCCCTTCCTTCAGACAAAAACACAGCCTACTTGTGATCTCAGTCTGTCCAACAAATAAATAAAATCATTATAAATAAATAAATAAATATGTTCAGGCATGTTTTATATAGTGATCAAGTGCAATTCTGCAGTGTGGCTCAGGGTTCTTCCATCGGGAGATTTTGGGAACCAGGCCTCTGAGGTTGGAAGGCTGAGCAGCCGACCACGGCTTCATGTGAGGTATAGGGTTAGGGTTAGGGTTAGGGTTAGGGTTAGGGTTAGGGTTAGGGTTATGTTTAGGTGAGGTATGTAAGGGTTAGGGTTATGTCTTAGGAACAAGGCATGTCGGAACTGGCCACACAATACTGGCACACCAAGGGCTGAGTTGAGGGTGGGACTCAGCAGAAACTCAGGCGATGGAATTTTGGACGGGACAGGCCAAGAGGGTGGAATGCCCTCAGGGGAGCATGCTGGTTTCTATATATCTGAAGGTACTGGATAGCACAGAAGGAAAGGGTCAGTTTCTGCCTGAGAGGCTGAGTCCTTCCTACAGACTGACTTTCCCATCCACAGGAGGACCTGGGTTCAGTCCTCCGGTGTCCAGAGTCTGATCACATAACCTAGGCTTAGGGTTTGGCTCTGGGAGAATGGCTGACCTGATTTGTCAGGGCAGAATTAGGCTTTCCAAGGGACTCAGTTGAGGACGTAGCCCTGGCGGACCATCCTATTCCCGGATTGTGGTGTGGGGGTCCTAGGAAGGTGTTGGTAGAATGATCGGACAGGCAGATTTCTCCCGCCCCGAGGGTCTTGCACAGGGCTAAATTTCCCATTTGCCTAGTGGGCGGCACCCAGAGGCCTGCGATGTGAAGAAGGAATCCCCTACCTAGAGGGCTACCAGGGCAGACAACCGGGGATAGAAGTCTGAAGAAGCACCCTCGGGTTAGGGTTAGGCCGATGCACATGGGAGGCCCTACGGGCCCTTGCTGAGGGATCATCAAACTCCTGGTTCCCGCTTCAGGTGGGCGCTCCTTGGAGCTGTGTCCCAAGGGGTGCATGCAGATTTCACCTGTTCTACGGATTCAGCTCATTTCTAAAGGGCAAACGTTCCCATTGGGATCTATGGACATTGTGCGGTGCACCTCAGGGTTTCCGCATCTGCAGAGTTCATGGACCAAGCTACTGAGGACAGAAGCCTGAGCATGGGACAGGGGCTTTGCATCAGGATTCCCGTGAAGGTTATTTCACAAGTGAATGCTGTTGGTAACACCTGGGTGAGTCAGTGGTTTAGGCCACTGCCTTCAGCTCAGGACATGATCCAAGAGTCCTGGGATGGAGCCCCACATCGGGCTGTCTCCTCAGCAGGGAGCCTTCTTTCCCTTCTCTGGGGGTGCAACACTGCCTACATCTTTTCGCTCCCTGCAAAATGAAAAAGTAAAATCTTGAAGCAATAAAAAAATAAATACATAAATAATAAATATATAAAAGAGAGGGCATGATTTCCTATTGGAATCTAGGTTATTTGTGCGGGGCAGATCAGGGTTCCCCCATGGGGAGAGTTTGGGAACCAGGCCTTTGAGGACAGAAGACTGAGCACATGACTTGGGCTTCGCATTATGCTAAGGCTGAAGGTCATTGCTATAGGGTATGCTTTCCAGAACACCTGTGCACCTCATTGGATGTGACCTCTTGCCTCGGCCCAGGTCAAGATCCCAGGGAAGAGGAATCTAGTTGGACACGGGGCCCTCCCCACTGCAGGGAGCCTTATTCCCCCTTCCTTCAGACAAAAACACAGCCTACTTGTGATCTCAGTCTGTCCAACAAATAAATAAAATGATTATAAATAAATAAATAAATATATCCAGGCATGTTTTATATAGTGATCAAGTGCAATTCTGCAGTGTGGCTCAGGGTTCTTCCATCGGGAGATTTTGGGAACCAGGCATCTGAGGTTGGAATTCTGAGCAGCCGACCACGGCTTCATGTGAGGTATAGGGTTAGGGTTAGGGTTAGGGTTAGGGTTAGGGTTAGGGTTAGGGTTAGGGTTATGTTTAGGTGAGGGTTAGTAAGGGTTAGGGTTATGTCTTAGGAACAAGGCATGTCCGAACTGGCCACACAATACTGGCACACCAAGGGCTGAGTTGAGGGTGGGACTCAGCAGAACCTCAGGCGATGGAATTTTGGACGGGACAGGCCAAGAGGGTGGAATGCCCTCAGGGGAGCATGCTGGTTTCTATATATCTGAAGGTACTGGATAGCACAGAAGGAAAGGGTCAGTTTCTGCCTGAGAGGCTGAGTCCTTCCTACAGACTGACTTTCCCATCCACAGGAGGACCTGGGTTCAGTCCTCCGGTGTCCAGAGTCTGATCACGTAACCTAGGCTTAGGGTTTGGCTCTGGGAGAATGGCTGACCTGATTTGTCGGGGCAGAATTAGGCTTTCCAAGGGACTCAGTTGAGGACGTAGCCCTGGCGGACCATCCTATTCCCGGATTGTGGTATGGGGGTCCTAGGAAGTTGTTGGTAGAATGATCGGACAGGCAGATTTCTCCCGCCCCAAGGGTCTTGCACAGGGCTAAATTTCCCATTTGCCTAGTGGGCGGCACCCAGAGGCCTGCGATGTGATGAAGGAATCCCCTACCTAGAGGGCTTCCAGGGCAGACAACCGGGGATAGAAGTCTGAAGAAGCACCCTCGGGTTAGGGTTAGGCCGATGCACAAGGGAGGCCCTACTGGCCCTTGCTGAGGGATCATCAAACTCCTGGTTCCCGCTTCAGGTGGGCGCTCCTTGGAGCTGTGTCCCAAGGGGTGCATGCAGATTTCACCTGTTCTACGGATTCAGCTCATTTCTAAAGGGCAAACGTTCCCATGGGGATCTATGGACATTGTGCGGTGCACCTCAGGGTTCCCGCATCTGCAGAGTTCATGGACCAAGCTACTGAGGACAGAAGCCTGAGCATGGGACAGGGGCTTTGCATCAGGATTACCGTGAAGGTTATTTCACAAGTGAATGCTGTTGGTAACACCTGGGTGAGTCAGTGGGTTAGGCCACTGCCTTCAGCTCAGGACATGATCCCAGAGTCCTGGGATGGAGCCCCACATCGGGCTGTCTCCTCAGCAGGGAGCCTTCTTTCCCTTCTCTGGGCGTGCAACACTGCCTACATCTTTTCGCTCCCTGCAAAATGAAAAAGTAAAATCTTGAAGCAATAAAAAAATAAATACATAAATAATAAATATATAAAAGAGAGGGCATGATTTCCTATTGGAATCTAGGTCATTTGTGCGGGGCAGCTCAGGGTTCCCCCATGGGTAGAGTTTGGGAACCAGGCCTTTGAGGACAGAAGACTGAGCACATGACTTGGGCTTCGCATTATGCTAAGGCTGAAGGTCATTGCTATAGGGTATGCTTTCCAGAACACCTGTGTACCTCATTGGATGTGACCTCTTGCCTCGGCCCAGGTCAAGATCCCAGGGAAGAGGAATCTAGTTTGACACGGGGCCCTCCCCACTGCAGGGAGCCTTATTCCCCCTTCCTTCAGACAAAAACACAGCCTACTTGTGATCTCAGTCTGTCCAACAAATAAATAAAATCATTATAAATAAATAAATAAATATGTTCAGGCATGTTTTATATAGTGATCAAGTGCAATTCTGCAGTGTGGCTCAGGGTTCTTCCATCGGGAGATTTTGGGAACCAGGCCTCTGAGGTTGGAAGGCTGAGCAGCCGACCACGGCTTCATGTGAGGTATAGGGTTAGGGTTAGGGTTAGGGTTAGGGTTAGGGTTAGGGTTAGGGTTATGTTTAGGTGAGGTATGTAAGGGTTAGGGTTATGTCTTAGGAACAAGGCATGTCGGAACTGGCCACACAATACTGGCACACCAAGGGCTGAGTTGAGGGTGGGACTCAGCAGAATCCTCAGGCGATGGAATTTTGGACGGGACAGGCCAAGAGGGTGGAATGCCCTCAGGGGAGCATGCTGGTTTCTATATATCTGAAGGTACTGGATAGCACAGAAGGAAAGGGTCAGTTTCTGCCTGAGAGGCTGAGTCCTTCCTACAGACTGACTTTCCCATCCACAGGAGGACCTGGGTTCAGTCCTCCGGTGTCCAGAGTCTGATCACGTAACCTAGGCTTAGGGTTTGGCTCTGGGAGAATGGCTGACCTGATTTGTCGGGGCAGAATTAGGCTTTCCAAGGGACTCAGTTGAGGACGTAGCCCTGGCGGACCATCCTATTCCCGGATTGTGGTGTGGGGGTCCTAGGAAGGTGTTGGTAGAATGATCGGACACGCAGATTTCTCCCGCCCCAAGGGTCTTTGCACAGGGCTAAATTTCCCATTTGCCTAGTGGGCGGCACCCAGAGGCCTGCGATGTGATGAAGGAATCCCCTACCTAGAGGGCTACCAGGGCAGACAACCGGGGATAGAAGTCTGAAGAAGCACCCTCGGGTTAGGGTTAGGCCGATGCACAAGTGAGGCCCTACTGGCCCTTGCTGAGGGATCATCAAACTCCTGGTTCCCGCTTCAGGTGGGCGCTCCTTGGAGCTGTGTCCCAAGGGGTGCATGCAGATTTCACCTGTTCTACGGATTCAGCTCATTTCTAAAGGGCAAACGTTCCCATTGGGATCTATGGACATTGTGCGGTGCACCTCAGGGTTCCCGCATCTGCAGAGTTCATGGACCAAGCTACTGAGGACAGAAGCCTGAGCATGGGACAGGGGCTTTGCATCAGGATTCCCGTGAAGGTTATTTCACAAGTGAATGCTGTTGGTAACACCTGGGTGAGTCAGTGGTTTAGGCCACTGCCTTCAGCTCAGGACATGATCCAAGAGTCCTGGGATGGAGCCCCACATCGACCTGTCTCCTCAGCAGGGAGCCTTCTTTCCCTTCTCTGGGGGTGCAACACTGCCTACATCTTTTCGCTCCCTGCAAAATGAAAAAGTAAAATCTTGAAGCAATAAAAAAATAAATACATAAATAATAAATATATAAAAGAGAGGGCATGATTTCCTATTGGAATCTAGGTTATTTGTGCGGGGCAGATCAGGGTTCCCCCATGGGGAGAGTTTGGGAACCAGGCCTTTGAGGACAGAAGACTGAGCACATGACTTGGGCTTCGCATTATGCTAAGGCTGAAGGTCATTGCTATAGGGTATGCTTTCCAGAACACCTGTGCACCTCATTGGATGTGACCTCTTGCCTCGGCCCAGGTCAAGATCCCAGGGAAGAGGAATCTAGTTTGACACGGGGCCCTCCCCACTGCAGGGAGCCTTATTCCCCCTTCCTTCAGACAAAAACACAGCCTACTTGTGATCTCAGTCTGTCCAACAAATAAATAAAATGATTATAAATAAATAAATAAATATATCCAGGCATGTTTTATATAGTGATCAAGTGCAATTCTGCAGTGTGGCTCAGGGTTCTTCCATCGGGAGATTTTGGGAACCAGGCATCTGAGGTTGGAAGGCTGAGCAGCCGACCACGGCTTCATGTGAGGTATAGGGTTAGGGTTAGGTTTAGGGTTATGTTTAGGTGAGGGTTAGTAAGGGTTAGGGTTATGTCTTAGGAAAAAGGCATGTCAGAACTGGCCACACAATACTGGCACACCAAGGACTGAGTTGAGGGTGGGACTCAGCAGAACCTCAGGCAATGGAATTTTGGACAGGACAGACCAAGAGGGTGGAATGCCCTCAGGGGAGCATGCTGGTTTCTATATATCTGAAGGTACTGGATAGCACAGAAGGAAAGGGTCAGTTTCTGCCTGAGAGGCTGAGTCCTTCCTACAGACTGACTTTCCCATCCACAGGAGGACCTGGGTTCAGTCCTCCGGTGTCCAGAGTCTGATCATGTAACCTAGGCTTAGGGTTTGGCTCTGGGAGAATGGCTGACCTGATTTGTCGGGGCAGAATTAGGCTTTCCAAGGGACTCAGTTGAGGACGTAGCCCTGGCGGACCATCCTAATCCCGGATTGTGGTATGGGGATCCTAGGAAGGTGTTGGTAGAATGATCGGACAGGCAGATTTCTCCCGCCCCAAGGGTCTTGCACAGGGCTAAATTTCCCATTTGCCTAGTGGGCGGCACCCAGAAGCCTGCGATGTGATGAAGGAATCCCCTACCTAGAGGGCTACCAGGGCAGACAACCGGGGATAGAAGTCTGAAGAAGTACCCTCGGGTTAGGGTTAGGCCGATGCACAAGGGAGGCCCTACTGGCCCTTGCCGAGGGATCATCAAACTCCTGGTTCCCGCTTCAGGTGGGCGCTCCTTGGAGCTGTGTCCCAAGGGGTGCATGCAGATTTCACCTGTTCTACGGATTCAGCTCATTTCTAAAGGGCAAACGTTCCCATTGGCATCTATGGACATTGTGCGGTGCACCTCAGGGTTCCCGCATCTGCAGAGTTCATGGACCAAGCTACTGAGGACAGAAGCCTGAGCATGGGACAGGGGCTTTGCATCAGGATTACCGTGAAGGTTATTTCACAAGTGAATGCTGTTGGTAACACCTGGGTGAGTCAGTGGGTTAGGCCACTGCCTTCAGCTCAGGACATGATCATAGAGTCCTGGGATGGAGCCCCACATCGGGCTGTCTCCTCAGCAGGGAGCCTTCATTCCCTTCTATGGGGGTGCAACACTGCCTACATCTTTTCGCTCCCTGCAAAATGAAAAAGTAAAATCTTGAAGCAATAAAAAAATAAATACATAAATAATAAATATATAAAAGAGAGGGCATGATTTCCTATTGGAATCTAGGTCATTTGTGCGGGGCAGCTCAGGGTTCCCCCATGGGGAGAGTTTGGGAACCAGGCCTTTGAGGACAGAAGACTGAGCACATGACTTGGGCTTCGCATTATGCTAAGGCTGAAGGTCATTGCTATAGGGTATGCTTTCCAGAACACCTGTGTACCTCATTGGATGTGACCTCTTGCCTCGGCCCAGGTCAAGATCCCAGGGAAGATGAATCTAGTTTGACACGGGGCCCTCCCCACTGCAGGGAGCCTTATTCCCCCTTCCTTCAGACAAAAACACAGCCTACTTGTGATCTCAGTCTGTCCAGCAAATAAATAAAATCATTATAAATAAATAAATAAATATATTCAGGCATGTTTTATATAGTGATCAAGTGCAATTCTGCAGTGTGGCTCAGGGTTCTTCCATCGGGAGATTTTGGGAACCAGGCCTCTGAGGTTGGAAGGCTGAGCAGCCGACCACGGCTTCATGTGAGGTATAGGGTTAGGGTTAGGGTTAGGGTTAGGGTTAGGGTTAGGGTTAGGGTTAGGGTTATGTTTAGGTGAGGGTTAGTAAGGGTTAGGGTTATGTCTTAGGAACAAGGCATGTCGGAACTGGCCACACAATACTGGCACACCAAGGGCTGAGTTGAGGGTGGGACTCAGCAGAACCTCAGGCGATGGAATTTTGGACGGGACAGGCCAAGAGGGTGGAATGCCCTCAGGGGAGCATGCTGGTTTCTATATATCTGAAGGTACTGGATAGCACAGAAAGAAAGGGTCAGTTTCTGCCTGAGAGGCTGAGTCCTTCCTACAGACTGACATTCCCATCCACAGGAGGACCTGGGTTCAGTCCTCCGGTGTCCAGAGTCTGATCACGTAACCTAGGCTTAGGGTTTGGCTCTGGGAGAATGGCTGACCTGATTTCTCAGGGCAGAATTAGGCTTTCCAAGGGACTCAGTTGAGGACGTAGCCCTGGCGGACCATCCTAATCCCGGATTGTGGTGTGGGGGTCCTAGGAAGGTGTTGGTAGAATGATCGGACACGCAGATTTCTCCCGCCCCGAGGGTCTTGCACAGGGCTAAACTTCCCATTTGCCTAGTGGGCGGCACCCAGAGGCCTGCGATGTGAAGAAGGAATCCCCTACCTAGAGGGCTACCTGGGCAGACAACCGGGGATAGAAGTCTGAAGAAGCACCCTCGGGTTAGGGTTAGGCCGATGCACATGGGAGGCCCTACCGGCCCTTGCTGAGGGATCATCAAACTCCTGGTTCCCGCTTCAGGTGGGCGCTCCTTGGAGCTGTGTCCAAAGGGGTGCATGCAGATTTCACCTGTTCTACGGATTCAGCTCATTTCTAAAGGGCAAACGTTCCCATTGGGATCTATGGACATTGTGCGGTGCACCTCAGGGTTCCCGCATCTGCAGAGTTCATGGACCAAGCTACTGAGGACAGAAGCCTGAGCATGGGACAGGGGCTTTGCATCAGGATTCCCGTGAAGGTTATTTCACAAGTGAATGCTGTTGGTAACACCTGGGTGAGTCAGTGGGTTAGGCCACTGCCTTCAGCTCAGGACATGATCCCAGAGTCCTGGGATGAAGCCCCACATCGGGCTGTCTCCTCAGCAGGGAGCCTTCTTTCCCTTCTCTGGGGGTGCAACACTGCCTACATCTTTTCGCTCCCTGCAAAATGAAAAAGTAAAATCTTGAAGCAATAAAAAAATAAATACATAAATAATAAATATATAAAAGAGAGGGCATGATTTCCTATTGGAATCTAGGTCATTTGTGCGGGGCAGCTCAGGGTTCCCCCATGGGGAGAGTTTGGGAACCAGGCCTTTGAGGACAGAAGACTGAGCACATGACTTGGGCTTCGCATTATGCTAAGGCTGAAGGTCATTGCTATAGGGTATGCTTTCCAGAACACCTGTGCACCTCATTGGATGTGACCTCTTGCCTCGGCCCAGGTCAAGATCCCAGGGAAGATGAATCTAGTTGGACACGGGGCCCTCCCCACTGCAGGGAGCCTTATTCCACCTTCCTTCAGACAAAAACACAGCCTACTTGTGATCTCAGTCTGTCCAACAAATAAATAAAATGATTATAAATAAATAAATAAATATATCCAGGCATGTTTTATATAGTGATCAAGTGCAATTCTGCAGTGTGGCTCAGGGTTCTTCCATCGGGAGATTTTGGGAACCAGGCCTCTGAGGTTGGAAGGCTGAGCAGCCGACCACGGCTTCATGTGAGGTATAGGGTTAGGGTTAGGGTTAGGGTTAGGGTTAGGGTTATGTTTAGGTGAGGGTTAGTAAGGGTTAGGGTTATGTCTTAGGAACAAGGCATGTCGGAACTGGCCACACAATACTGGCACACCAAGGGCTGAGTTGAGGGTGGGACGCAGCAGAACCTCAGGCGATGGAATTTTGGACGGGACAGGCCAAGAGGGTGGAATGCCCTCAGGGGAGCATGCTGGTTTCTATATATCTGAAGGTACTGGATAGCACAGAAGGAAAGGGTCAGTTTCTGCCTGAGAGGCTGAGTCCTTCCTACAGACTGACTTTCCCATCCACAGGAGGACCTGGGTTCAGTCCTCCGGTGTCCAGAGTCTGATCACGTAACCTAGGCTTAGGGTTTGGCTCTGGGAGAATGGCTGACCTGATTTGTCAGGGCAGAATTAGGCTTTCCAAGGGACTCAGTTGAGGACGTAGCCCTGGCGGACCATCCTATTCCCGGATTGTGGTGTGGGGGTCCTAGGAAGGTGTTGGTAGAATGATCGGACAGGCAGATTTATCCCGCCCCGAGGGTCTTGCACAGGGCTAAACTTCTCATTTGCCTAGTGGGCGGCACCCAGAGGCCTGCGATTTGAAGAAGGAATCCCCTACCTAGAGGGCTACCAGGGCAGACAACCGGGGATAGAAGTCTGAAGAAGCACCCTCGGGTTAGGGTTAGGCCGATGCACATGGGAGGCCCTACCGGCCCTTGCTAAGGGATCATCAAACTCCTGGTTCCCGCTTCAGGTGGGCGCTCCTTGGAGCTGTGTCCCAAAGGGTGCATGCAGATTTCACCTGTTCTTCGGATTCAGCTCATTTCTAAAGGGCAAACGTTCCCATTGGCATCTATGGACATTGTGCGGTGCACCTCAGGGTTCCCGCATCTGCAGAGTTCATGGACCAAGCTACTGAGGACAGAAGCCTGAGCATGGGACAGGGGCTTTGCATCAGGATTACCGTGAAGGTTATTTCACAAGTGAATGCTGTTGGTAACACCTGGGTGAGTCAGTGGGTTAGGCCATTGCCTTCAGCTCAGGACATGATCCCAGAGTCCTGGGATGGAGCCCCACATCGGGCTGTCTCCTCAGCAGGGAGCCTTCATTCCCTTCTATGGGGGTGCAACACTGCCTAAATCTTTTCGCTCCCTGCAAAATGAAAAAGTAAAATCTTGAAGCAATAAAAAAATAAATACATAAATAATAAATATATAAAAGAGATGGCATGATTTCCTTTTGGAATCTAGGTCATTTGTGCGGGGCAGCTCAGGGTTCCCCCATGGGGAGAGTTTGGGAACCAGGCCTTTGAGGACAGAAGAATGAGCACATGACTTGGGCTTCGCATTATGCTAAGGCTGAAGGTCATTGCTATAGGGTATGCTTTCCAGAACACCTGTGTACCTCATTGGATGTGACCTCTTGCCTCGGCCCAGGTCAAGATCCCAGGGAAGAGGAATCTAGTTTGACACGGGGCCCTCCCCACTGCAGGGAGCCTTATTCCCCCTTCCTTCAGACAAAAACACAGCCTACTTGTGATCTCAGTCTGTCCAACAAACAAATAAAATCATTATAAAAAAATAAATAAATATATTCAGGCATGTTTTATATAGTGATCAAGTGCAATTCTGCAGTGTGGCTCAGGGTTCTTCCATCGGGAGATTTTGGGAACCAGGCCTCTGAGGTTGGAAGGCTGAGCAGCCGACCACGGCTTCATGTGAGGTATAGGGTTAGGGTTAGGGTTAGGGTTAGGGTTATGTTTAGGTGAGGGTTAGTAAGGGTTAGGGTTATGTCTTAGGAACAAGGCATGTCGGAACTGGCCACACAATACTGGCACACCAAGGGCTGAGTTGAGGGTGGGACTCAGCAGAACCTCAGGCGATGGAATTTTGGAAGGGACAGGCCAAGAGGGTGGAATGCCCTCAGGGGAGCATGCTGGTTTCTATATATCTGAAGGTACTGGATAGCACAGAAGGAAAGGGTCAGTTTCTGCCTGAGAGGCTGAGTCCTTCCTACAGACTGACTTTCCCATCCACAGGAGGACCTGGGTTCAGTCCTCCGGTGTCCAGAGTCTGAACACGTAACCTAGGCTTAGGGTTTGGCTCTGGGAGAATGGCTGACCTGATTTGTCAGGGCAGAATTAGGCTTTCCAAGGGACTCAGTTGAGGACGTAGCCCTGGCGGACCATCCTATTCCCGGATTGTGGTGTGGGGGTCCTAGGAAGGTGTTGGTAGAATGATCGGACAGGCAGATTTCTCCCGCCCCGAGGGTCATCCACAGGGCTAAACTTCCCATTTGCCTAGTGGGCGGCACCCAGAGGCCTGCGATGTGAAGAAGGAATCCCCTACCTAGAGGGCTACCAGGGCAGACAACCGGGGATAGAAGTCTGAAGAAGCACCCTTGCACATGGGAGGCCCTACCGGCCCTTGCTGAGGGATCATCAAACTCCTGGTTCCCGCTTCAGGTGGGCGCTCCTTGGAGCTGTGTCCCAAGTGGTGCATGCAGATTTCACCTGTTCTACGGATTCAGCTCATTTCTAAAGGGCAAACGTTCCCATGGGGATCTATGGACATTGTGCGGTGCACCTCAGGGTTCCCGCATCTGCAGTGTTCATGGACCAAGCTACTGAGGACAGAAGCCTGAGCATGGGACAGGGGCTTTGCATCAGGATTACCGTGAAGGTTATTTCACAAGTGAATGCTGTTGGTAACACCTGGGTGAGTCAGTGGGTTAGGCCACTGCCTTCAGCTCAGGACATGATCCCAGAGTCCTGGGATGGAGCCCCACATCGGACTGTCTCCTCAGCAGGGAGCCTTCTTTCCCTTCTCTGGGGGTGCAACACTGCCTACATCTTTTCGCTCCCTGCAAAATGAAAAAGTAAAATCTTGAAGCAATAAAAAAATAAATACATAAATAATAAATATATAAAAGAGAGGGCATGATTTCCTATTGGAATCTAGGTCATTTGTGCGGGGCAGCTCAGGGTTCCCCCATGGGGAGAGTTTGGGAACCAGGCCTTTGAGGACAGAAGACTGAGCACATGACTTGGGCTTCGCATTATGCTAAGGCTGAAGGTCATTGCTATAGGGTATGCTTTCCAGAACACCTGTGTACCTCATTGGATGTGACCTCTTGCCTCGGCCCAGGTCAAGATCCCAGGGAAGAGGAATCTAGTTTGACACGGGGCCCTCCCCACTGCAGGGAGCCTTATTCCCCCTTCCTTCAGACAAAAACACAGCCTACTTGTGATCTCAGTCTGTCCAACAAATAAATAAAATCATTATAAATAAATAAATAAATATATTCAGGCATGTTTTATATAGTGATCAAGTGCAATTCTGCAGTGTGGCTCAGGGTTCTTCCATCGGGAGATTTTGGGAACCAGGCCTCTGAGGTTGGAAGGCTGAGCAGCCGACCACGGCTTCATGTGAGGTATAGGGTTAGGGTTAGGGTTAGGGTTAGGGTTAGGGTTATGTTTAGGTGAGGGTTAGTAAGGGTTAGGGTTATGTCTTAGGAACAAGGCATGTCGGAACTGGCCACACAATACTGGCACACCAAGGGCTGATTTGAGGGTGGGACGCAGCAGAACCTCAGGCGATGGAATTTTGGACGGGACAGGCCAAGAGGGTGGAATGCCCTCAGGGGAGCATGCTGGTTTCTATATATCTGAAGGTACTGGATAGCACAGAAGGAAAGGGTCAGTTTCTGCCTGAGAGGCTGAGTCCTTCCTACAGACTGACTTTCCCATCCACAGGAGGACCTGGGTTCAGTCCTCCGGTGTCCAGAGTCTGATCACGTAACCTAGGCTTAGGGTTTGGCTCTGGGAGAATGGCTGACCTGATTTGTCAGGGCAGAATTAGGCTTTCCAAGGGACTCAGTTGAGGACGTAGCCCTGGCGGACCATACTATTCCCGGATTGTGGTGTGGGGGTCCTAGGAAGGTGTTGGTAGAATGATCGGACAGGCAGATTTCTCCCGCCCCGAGGGTCTTGCACAGGGCTAAATTTCCCATTTGCCTAGTGGGCGGCACTCAGAGGCCTGCGATGTGATGAAGGAATCCCCTACCTAGAGGGCTACCAGGGCAGACAACCGGGGATAGAAGTCTGAAGAAGCACCCTCGGGTTAGGGTTAGGCCGATGCACATGGGAGGCCCTACCGGCCCTTGCTGAGCGATCATCAAACTCCTGGTTCCCGCTTCAGGTGGGCGCTCCTTGGAGCTGTGTCCCAAGGGGTGCATGCAGATTTCACCTGTTCTACGGATTCAGCTCATTTCTAAAGGGCAAACGTTCCCACTGGCATCTATGGACATTGTGCGGTGCACCTCAGGGTTCCCGCATCTGCAGAGTTCATGGACCAAGCTACTGAGGACAGAAGCCTGAGCATGGGACAGGGGCTTTGCATCAGGATTACCGTGAAGGTTATTTCACAAGTGAATGCTGTTGGTAACACCTGGGTGAGTCAGTGGGTTAGGCCACTGCCTTCAGCTCAGGACATGATCCCAGAGTCCTGGGATGGAGCCCCACATCGGGCTGTCTCCTCAGCAGGGAGCCTTCTTTCCCTTTCCTGGGGGTGCAATACTGCCTACATCTTTTCGCTCACTGCAAAATGAAAAAGTAAAATCTTGAAGCAATAAAAAAATAAATACATAAATAATAAATATATAAAAGAGAGGGCATGATTTCCTATTGGAATCTAGGTCATTTGTGCGGGGCAGATCAGGGTTCCCCCATGGGGAGAGTTTGGGAACCCGGCCTTTGAGGACAGAAGACTGAGCACATGACTTGGGCTTCGCATTATGCTAAGGCTGAAGGTCATTGCTATAGGGTATGCTTTCCAGAACACCTGTGTACCTCATTGGATGTGACCTCTTGCCTCGGCCCAGGTCAAGATCCCAGGGAAGAGGAATCTAGTTTGACACCGGGCCCTCCCCACTGCAGGGAGCCTTATACCCCCTTCCTTCAGACAAAAACACAGCCTACTTGTGATCTCAGTCTGTCCAACAAATAAATAAAATCATTATAAAAAAATAAATAAATATATTCAGGCATGTTTTATATAGTGATCAAGTGCAATTCTGCAGTGTGGCTCAGGGTTCTTCCATCGGGAGATTTTGGGAACCAGGCCTCTGAGGTTGGAAGGCTGAGCAGCCGACCACGGCTTCATGTGAGGTATAGGGTTAGGGTTAGGGTAGGGTTAGGGTTAGGGTTATGTTTAGGTGAGGGTTAGTAAGGGTTAGGGTTATGTCTTAGGAACAAGGCATGTCGGAACTGGCCACACAATACTGCCACACCAAGGGCTGAGTTGAGGGTGGGACTCAGCAGAACCTCAGGCGATGGAATTTAGGACGGGACAGGCCAAGAGGGTGGAATGCCCTCAGGGGAGCATGCTGGTTTCTATATATCTGAAGGTACTGGATAGCACAGAAGGAAAGGGTCAGTTTCTGCCTGAGAGGCTGAGTCCTTCCTACAGACTGACTTTCCCATCCACAGGAGGACCTGGGTTCAGTCCTCCGGTGTCCAGAGTCTGATCACGTAACCTAGGCTTAGGGTTTGGCTCTGGGAGAATGGCTGACCTGATTTGTCAGGGCAGAATTAGGCTTTCCACGGGACTCAGTTGAGGACGTAGCCCTGGCGGACCATACTATTCCCGGATTGTGGTGTGGGGGTCCTAGGAAGGTGTTGGTAGAATGATCGGACAGGCAGATTTCTCCCGCCCCGAGGGTCTTGCACAGGGCTAAATTTCCCATTTGCCTAGTGGGCGGCACTCAGAGGCCTGCGTTGTGATGAAGGAATCCCCTACCTAGAGGGCTACCAGAGCAGACAACCGGGGATAGAAGTCTGAAGAAGCACCCTCGGGTTAGGGTTAGGCCGATGCACATGGGAGGCCCTACCGGCCCTTGCTGAGGGATCATCAAACTCCTGGTTCCCGCTTCAGGTGGGCCCTCCTTGGAGCTGTGTCCCAAGGGGTGCATGCAGATTTCACCTGTTCTACGGATTCAGCTCATTTCTAAAGGGCAAACGTTCCCATTGGCATCTATGGACATTGTGCGGTGCACCTCAGGGTTCCCGCATCTGCAGAGTTCATGGACCAAGCTACTGAGGACAGAAGCCTGAGCATGGGACAGGGGCTTTGCATCAGGATTCCCGTGAAGGTTATTTCACAAGTGAATGCTGTTGGTAACACCTGGGTGAGTCAGTGGGTTAGGCCACTGCCTTCAGCTCAGGACATGATCCCAGAGTCCTGGGATGGAGCCCCACATCGGGCTGTCTCCTCAGCAGGGAGCCTTCTTTCCTTTCTCTGGGCGTGCAACACTGCGTACATCTTTTCGCTCCCTGCAAAGTAAAAATGTAAAATCTTGAAGCAATATAAATAAATACGTAAATAATAAATATATAAAAGGGAGGGCATGATTTCTTATTGGAATCTAGGTTATTTGTGCGGGGCAGCTCAGGGTTCCCCCATGGGGAGAGTTTGGGAACCAGGCCTTTGAGGACAGAAGACTGAGCACATGACTTGGGCTTCGCATTATGCTAAGGCTGAAGGTCATTGCTATAGGGTATGCTTTCCAGAACACCTGTGTACCTCATTGGATGTGACCTCTTGCCTCGGCCCAGGTCAAGATCCCAGGGAAGAGGAATCTAGTCTGACACCGGGCCCTCCCCACTGCAGGGAGCCTTATTCCCCCTTTCTTCAGACAAAAACACAGCCTACTTGTGATCTCAGTCTGTCCAACAAATAAATAAAATCATTATAAAAAAATAAATAAATATATTCAGGCATGTTTTATATAGTGATCAAGTGCAATTCTGCAGTGTGGCTCAGGGTTCTTCCATCGGGAGATTTTGGGAACCAGGCCTCTGAGGTTGGAAGGCTGAGCAGCCGATCACGGCTTCATGTGAGGTATAGGGTTAGGGTTAGGGTTAGGGTTAGGGTTAGGGTTAGGGTTATGTTTAGGTGAGGGTTAGAGTAAGGGTTAGGGTTATGTCTTAGGAACAAGGCATGTAGGAACTGGCCACACAATACTGGCACACCAAGGGCTGAGTTGAGGGTGGGACGCAGCAGAATCCTCAGGCGATGGAATTTTGGACAGGACAGGCCAAGAGGGTGGAATGCCCTCCGGGGAGCATGCTGGTTTCTATATATCTGAAGGTACTGGATAGCACAGAAGGAAAGGTTCAGTTTCTGCCTTAGAGGCTGAGTCCTTCCTACCGACTGACTTTCCCATCCACAGGAGGACCTGGGTTCAGTCCTCCGGTGTCCAGAGTCTGATCACGTAACCTAGGCTTAGACTTTGGCTCTGGGAGAATGGCTGACCTGATTTGTCAGGGCAGAATTAGGCTTTCCACGGGACTCAGTTGAGGACGTAGCCCTGGCGGACCATCCTATTCCCGGATTGTGGTGTGGGGGTCCTAGGAAGGTGTTGGTAGAATGATCGGACAGGGAGATTTCTTTCTCCTCGAGGGTCTTCCACAGGGCTAAACTTCCCATTTGCCTAGTGGGCGGCACCCAGATGCCTGCGATGTGAAGAAGGAATCCCCTACCTAGAGGGCTACCAGGGCATGAAACCGATGATAGAAGTCTGAAGAAGCACCCTCGGGTTAGGGTTAGGCCGATGCACATGGAGGCCCTACTGGCCCTTGCTGAGGGATCATCAAACTCCTGGTCCCCGCTTCAGGTGGGCGCTCCTTGGAGCTGTGTCCCAAGGGGTGCATGCAGATTTCACCTATTCTACGGATTCAGCTCATTTCTAAAGGGCAAACGTTCCCATTGGGATCTATGGACATTGTGCGGTGCACCTCAGGGTTCCCGCATCTGCAGAGTTCATGGACCAGGCTACTGAGGACAGAAGCCTTAGCATGGGACAGGTTCTTTGCATCAGGATTACCGTGAAGGTTATTTCACAAGTGAATGCTGTTGGTAACACCTGGGTGAGTCAGAGGGTTAGGCCACTGCCTTCAGCTCAGGACATGATCCCAGAGTCCTGGGATGGAGCCCCACATCGGGCTCTCTCCTCAGCAGGGAGCCTTCTTTCCCTTCTCTGGGCGTGCAACACTGCCTACATCTTTTCGCTCCCTGCAAAGTGAAAAAGTAAAATCTTGAGGCAATAAATAAATAAATACACAAATAATAAATATATAAAAGAGAGGGCATGATTTCCTATTGGAATCTAGGTCATTTGTGCGGGGCAGCTCAGGGTTCCCCCATGGGGAGAGTTTGGGAACCAGGCCTTTGAGGACAGAAGTCTGAGCACATGACTTGGGCTTCGCATTATGCTAAGGCTGAAGGTCATTGCTATAGGGTATGCTTTCCAGAACACCTGTGTACCTCATTGGATGTGACCTCTTGCCTCGGCCCAGGTCAAGATCCCAGGGAAGAGGAATCTAGTTTGACACCGGGCCCTCCCCACTGCAGGGAGCCTTATTCCCCCTTCCTTCAGACAAAAACACAGCCTACTTGTGATCTCAGTCTGTCCAACAAATAAATAAAATCATTATAAAAAAATAAATAAATATATTCAGGCATGTTTTATATAGTGATCAAGTGCAATTCTGCAGTGTGGCTCAGGGTTCTTCCATCGGGAGATTTTGGGAACCAGGCCTCTGAGGTTGGAAGGCTGAGCAGCCGACCACGGCTTCATGTGAGGTATAGGGTTAGGGTTAGGGTTAGGGTTAGGGTCATGTTTAGGTGAGGGTTAGAGTAAGGGTTAGGGTTATGTCTTAGGAACAAGGCATGTCGGAACTGGCCACACAATACTGGCACACCAAGGGCTGAGTTGAGGGTGGGACTCAGCAGAATCCTCAGGCGATGGAATTTTGGACAGGACAGGCCAAGAGGGTGGAATGCCCTCAGGGGAGCATGCTGGTTTCTATATATCTGAAGGTACTGGATAGCACAGAAGGAAAGGGTCAGTTTCTGCCTTAGAGGCTGAGTCCTTCCTACCGACTGACTTTCCCATCCACAGGAGGACCTGGGTTCAGTCCTCTGGTGTCCAGAGTCTGATCACGTAACCTACGCTTAGCCTTTGGCTCTGGGAGAATGGCTGACCTGATTTGTCGGGGCAGAATTAGGCTTTCCACGGGACTCAGTTGAGGACGTAGCTCTGGCGGACCATCCTATTCCCGGATTGTGGTGTGGGGGTCCTAGGATGGTGTTGGTAGAATGATCGGAGAGGCAGATTTCTCCCGCCCCGAGGGTCTTCCACAGGGCTAAATTTTCCATTATCATAGTGGGCGGCACCCAGAAGCCTGCGATGTGAAGATGGAATCCCCTACCTAGAGGGCTACCAGGGCAAGCAACCAGGGATAGAAGTCTGAAGAAGCACCCTCGGGTTAGGGTTAGGCCGATGCACATGGGAGGCCCTACCGGCCCTTGCTGAGGGATCATCAAACTCTTGGTTCCCGCTTCAGGTGGGCACTCCTTGGAGCTGTGTCCCAAGGGGTGCATGCAGATTTCACCTGTTCTACGGATTCAGCTCATTTCTAAAGGGCAAACGTTCCCATTGGGATCTATGGACATTGTGCGGTGCACCTCAGGGTTCCCGCATCTGCAGAGTTCATGGACCAGGCTCCTGAGGACAGAAGCCTGAGCATGGGACAGGGGCTCGCATCAGGATTACCGTGAAGGTTATTTCACAAGTGAATGCTGTTGGTAACACCTGGGTGAGTCAGTGGTTTAGGCCATTGCCTTCAGCTCAGGACATGATCCCAGAGTCCTTTGTTCGAGCCCCACATCGGGCTGTCTCCTCAGCAGGGAGCCTTCTTTCCCTTCTCTGGGCGTGCAATACTGCCTACATCTTTTCACGCCCTGTAAAGTGAAAAAGTAAAATCTTGAGGCAATAAATAAATAAATACATAAATAATAAATATATAAAAGAGAGGGCATGATTTCCTATTGGAATCTAGGTCATTTGTGCGGGGCAGCTCAGGATTCCCCCATGGGGAGAGTTTGGGACCAGGCCTTTGAGGACAGAAGTCTGAGCACATGACTTGGGCTTCGCATTATGCTAAGGCTGAAGGTCATTGCTATAGGGTATGCTTTCCAGAACACCTGTGTACCTCATTGGATGTGACCTCTTGCCTCGGCCCAGGTCAAGATCCCAGGGAAGAGGAATCTAGTTTGACACCGGGCCCTTCCCACTGCAGGGAGCCTTATTCCCCCTTCCTTCAGACAAAACCGAGCCTACTTGTGATCTCAGTATGTCCAACAAATAAATAAAATCATTATAAAAAATAAATAAATATATTCAGGCATGTTTTATATAGTGATCAAGTGCAATTCTGCAGTGTGGCTCAGGGTTCTTCCATCGGGAGATTTTGGGAACCAGGCCTCTGAGGTTGGAAGGCTGAGCAGCCGACCACGGCTTCATGTGAGGTATAGGGTTAGGGTTAGGGTTAGGGTTAGGGTTAGGGTTATGTTTAGGTGAGGGTTAGTAAGGGTTAGGGTTATGTCTTAGGAACAAGGCATGTCGGAACTGGCCTCACAATACTGGCACACCAAGGGCTGAGTTGAGGGTGGGACTCAGCAGAATCCTCAGGCGATGGAATTTTGGACGGGACAGGCCAAGAGGGTGGAATGCCCTCAGGGGAGCATGCTGGTTTCTATATATCTGAAGGTACTGAATAGCACAGAAGGAAAGGGTCAGTTTCTGCCTGAGAGGCTGAGTCCTTCCTACAGACTGACTTTCCTATCCACAGGAGGACCTGGGTTCAGTCCTCCGGTGTCCAGAGTCTGATCACGTAACCTAGGCTTAGCCTTTGGCTCTGGGAGAATGGCTGACCTGATTTGTCAGGGCAGAATTAGGCTTTCCACGGGACTCAGTTGAGGACGTAGCCCTGGCGGACCATCCTATTCCCGGATTGTGGTGTGGGGGTCCTAGGAAGGTGTTGGTAGAATGATCGGAAAGGCAGATTTCTCCTGGCCCGAGGGTCTTTTACAGGGCTAAATTTGCCATTATCATAGTGGGCGGCACCCAGAAGCCTGAGATGTGAAGAAGGAATCCCTTACCTAGAGGGCTACCAGGGCAGGCAACCGGGGATAGAAGTCTGAAGAAGCACCCTCGGGTTAGGGTTAGGCCGATGCACATGGGAGGCCCTACCGGCCCTTGCTGAGGGATCATCAAACTCTTGGTTCCCGCTTCAGGTGGGCGCTCCTTGGAGCTGTGTCCCAAGGGGTGCATGCAGATTTCACCTGTTCTACGGATTCAGCTCATTTCTAAAGGGCAAACGTACCCATTGGGATCTATGGACATTGTGCGGTGCACCTCAGGGTTCCCGCATCTGCAGAGTTCATGGACCAGGCTACTGAGGACAGAAGCCTGAGCATGGGACAGGGGCTTTGCATCAGGAATACCGTGAAGGTTATTTCACAAGTGAATGCTGTTGGTAACACCTGGGTGAGTCAGTGGGTTAGGCCACTGCCTTCAGCTCAGGCCATGATCCCAGAGTCCTGGGATGGAGCCCCACATCTGGCTGTCTCCTCAGCAGGGAGCCTTCTTTCCTTTCTCTGGGCGTGCAACACTGCCTACATCTTTTCGCTCCCTGCAAAGTGAAAAAGTAAAATCTTGAAGCAATAAATAAATAAATACGTAAATAATAAATATATAAAAGGGAGGGCATGATTTCCTATTGGAATCTAGGTCATTTGTGCGAGCAGCTCAGGGTTCCCCCATGGGGAGAGTTTGGGAACCAGGCCTTTGAGGACAGAAGACTGAGTACATGACTTGGGCTTCGCATTGCGCTAAGGCTGAAGGTCATTGCTATAGGGTATGCTTTCCAGAACACCTGTGTACCTCATTGGATGTGACCTCTTGCCTCGGCCCAGGTCAAGATCCCAGGGAAGAGGAATCTAGTTTGACACGGGGCCCTCCCCACTGCAGGGAGCCTTATTCCCCCTTCCTTCACACAAAAACACAGCCTACTTGTGATCTAGTCTGTCCAACAAATAAATAAAATCATTATAAAAAAATAAATAAATATATTCAGGCATGTTTTATATAGTGATCAAGTGCAATTCTGCAGTGTGGCTCAGGGTTCTTCCATCGGGAGATTTTGGGAACCAGGCCTCTGAGGTTGGAAAGCTGAGCAGCCGACCACGGCTTCATGTGAGGTATAGGGTTAGGGTTAGGGTTAGGGTTAGGGTTAGGGTTACGGTTAGGGTTAGGGTTATGTTAAGGTGAGGGTTAGAGTAATGGTTAGGGTTATGTCTTAGGAACAAGGCATGTCGGAACTGGCCACACAATACTGGCACACCAAGGGCTGAGTTGAGGGTGGGACTCAGCAGAATCCTCAGGCGATGGAATTTTGGACGGGACAGGCTAAGAGGGTGGAATGCCCTCAGGGGAGCATGCTGGTTTCTATATATCTGATGGTACTGGATAGCACAGAAGGAAAGGGTCAGTTTCTGCCTGAGAGGCTGAGTCCTTCCTACAGACTGACTTTCCCATCCACAGGAGGACCGGGGTTCAGTCCTCCGGTGTCCAGAGTCTGAACACGTAACCTAGGCTTAGCCTTTGGCTCTGGGAGAATGGCTGACCTGATTTGTCAGGGCAGAATTAGGCTTTCCACGGGACTCAGTTGAGGAGGTAGCCCTGGCGGACCATCCTATTCCCGGATTGTGCTGTGGGGGTCCTAGGAAGGAGTTGGTAGAATGATCGGACAGGCAGATTTCTCCCGCCCCGAGGGTCTTCCACAGGGCTAAATTTCCCATTATCATAGTGGGCGGCACCCAGAAGCCTGCGATGTGAAGATGGAATCCCCTACCTAGAGGGCTATCAGGGCAAGCAACCAGGGATAGAAGTCTGAAGAAGCCCCCTCGGGTTAGGGTTAGGCCGATGCACATGTGAGGCCCTACCGGCCCTTGCTGAGGGATCATCAAACTCCTGGTTCCCGCTTCAGGTGGGCACTCCTTGGAGCTGTGTCCCAAGGGGTGCATGCAGATTTCACCTGTTCTACGGATTCAGCTCATTTCTAAAGGGCAAACGTTCCCATTGGGATCTATGGACATTGTGCGGTGCACCTCAGGGTTCCCGCATCTGCAGAGTTCATGGACCAAGCTACTGAGGACAGAAGCCTGAGCATGGGACAGGGGCTTTGCATCAGGATTACCGTGAAGGTTATTTCACAAGTGAATGCTGTTGGTAACACCTGGGTGAGTCAGTGGGTTAGGCCATTGCCTTCAGCTCAGGACATGATCCCAGAGTCCTGGGATGGAGCCCCACATCGGGCTGTCTCCTCAGCAGGGAGCCTTTTTTCCCTTCTCTGGGCGTGCAACACTGCCTACATCTTTCGCTCCTTGCAAAGTGAAAAAGTAAAATCTTGAAGCAATAAAAAAATAAATACATAAATAATAAATATATAAAAGAGAGGGCATGATTTCCTATTGGAATCTAGGTCATTTGTGAGGGGCAGCTCAGGGTTCCCCCATGGGGAGAGTTTGGGACCAGGCCTTTGAGGACAGAAGTCTGAGCACATGACTTGGGCTTTGCATTATGCTAAGGCTGAAGGTCATTGCTATAGGGTATGCTTTCCAGAACACCTGTGTACCTCATTGGATGTGACCTCTTGCCTCGGCCCAGGTCAAGATCCCAGGGAAGAGGAATCTAGTTTGACACCGGGCCCTCCCCACTGCAGGGAGCCTTATTCCCCCTTCCTTCAGACAAAAACACAGCCTACTTGTGATCTCAGTCTGTCCAACAAATAAATAAAATCATTATAAAAAAATAAATAAATATATTCAGGCATGTTTTATATAGTGATCAAGTGCAATTCTGCAGTGTGGCTCAGGGTTCTTCCATCGGGAGATTTTGGGAACCAGGCCTCTGAGGTTGGAAGGCTGAGCAGCCGACCATGGCTTCATGTGAGGTATAGGGTTAGGGTTAGGGTTAGGGTTAGGGTTAGGGTCATGTTTAGGTGAGGGTTAGAGTAAGGGTTAGGGTTATGTCTTAGGAACAAGGCATGTCGGAACTGGCCACACAATACTGGCACACCAAGGGCTGAGTTGAGGGTGGGACTCAGCAGAATCCTCAGGCGATGGAATTTTGGACAGGACAGGCCAAGAGGGTGGAATGCCCTCAGGGGAGCATGCTGGTTTCTATATATCTGAAGGTACTGGATAGCACAGAAGGAAAGGGTCAGTTTCTGCCTTAGAGGCTGAGTCCTTCCTACCGACTGACTTTCCCATCCACAGGAGGACCTGGGTTCAGTCCTCCGGTGTCCAGAGTCTGATTACGTAACCTAGGCTTAGCCTTTGGCTCTGGGAGAATGGCTGACCTGATTTGTCAGGGCAGAATTAGGCTTTCCACGGGACTCAGTTGAGGACGTAGCCCTGGCGGACCATCCTATTCCCGGATTGTGGTGTGGGGGTCCTAGGAAGGTGTTGGTAGAATGATCGGACAGGCAGATTTCTCCCACCCCGTGGGTCTTCCACAGGGCTAAATTTTCCATTACCATAGTGGGCGGCACCCAGAAGCCTGCGATGTGAAGATGGAATCCCCTACCTAGAGGGCTACCAGAGCAAGCAACCAGGGATAGAAGTCTGAAGAAGCACCCTCGGGTTAGGGTTAGGCCGATGCACATGGGAGGCCCTACCGGCCCTTGCTGAGGGATCATCAAACTCCTGGTTCCCGCTTCAGGTGGGCAATGCTTGGAGCTGTGTCCCAAGGGGTGCATGCAGATTTCACCTGTTCTACGGATTCAGCTCATTTCTAAAGGGCAAACGTTCCCATTGGGATCTATGGACATTGTGCGGTGCACCTCAGGGTTCCCGCATCTGCAGAGTTCATGGACCAGGCTACTGAGGACAGAAGCCTGAGCATGGGACAGGGGCTGTGCATCAGGATTACCGTGAAGGTTATTTCACAAGTGAATGCTGTTGGTAACACCTGGGTGAGTCAGTGGGTTAGGCCATTGCCTTCAGCTCAGGACATGATCGCAGAGTCCTGGGATGGAGCCCCACATCGGGCTGTCTCCTCAGCAGGGAGCCTTCTTTCCCTTCTCTGGGCGTGCAACACTGCCTACATCTTTTCGCTCCCTGCAAAGTGAAAAAGTAAAATCGTGAAGCAATAAATAAATAAATACACAAATAATAAATATATAAAAGAGAGGGCATGATTTCCTATTGGAATCTAGGTCATTTGTGCGGGGCAGCTCAGGGTTCCCCCATGGGGAGAGTTTGGGAACCAGGCCTTTGAGGACAGAAGTCTGAGCACATGACTTGGGCTTCGCATTATGCTAAGGCTGAAGGTCATTGCTATAGGGTATGCTTTCCAGAACACCTGTGTACCTCATTGGATGTGACCTCTTGCCTCGGCCCAGGTCAAGATCCCAGGGAAGAGGAATCTAGTTTGACATGGGCCCTCCCCACTAGAGGGAGCCTTATTCCCCCTTCCTTCAGACAAAAACACAGCCTACTTGTGATCTCAGTCTGTCCAACAAATAAATAAAATCATTATAAAAAAATAAATAAATATATTCAGGCATGTTTTATATAGTGATCAAGTGCAATTCTGCAGTGTGGCTCAGGGTTCTTCCATCGGGAGATTTTGGGAACCAGGCCTCTGAGGTTGGAAGGCTGAGCAGCCGACCACGGCTTCATGTGAGGTATAGGGTTAGGGTTAGGGTTAGGGTTAGGGTTAGGGTTAGGGTTAGGGTTATGTTTAGGTGAGGGTTAGAGTAATGGTTAGGGTTATGTCTTAGGAACAAGGCATGTCGGAACTGGCCACACAATACTGGCACACCAAGGGCTGAGTTGAGGGTGGGACTCAGCAGAATCCTCAGGCGATGGAATTTTGGACGGGACAGGCTAAGAGGGTGGAATGCCCTCAGGGGAGCATGCTGGTTTCTATATATCTGATGGTACTGGATAGCACAGAAGGAAAGGGTCAGTTTCTGCCTGAGAGGCTGAGTCCTTCTTACAGACTGACTTTCCCATCCACAGGAGGACCTGGGTTCAGGCCTCCGGTGTCCAGAGTCTGATCACGTAACCTAGGCTTAGGGTTTGGCTCTGGGAGAATGGCTGACCTGATTTGTCAGGGCAGAATTAGGCTTTCCACGGGACTCAGTTGAGGAGGTAGCCCTGGCGACCCTCCTATTCCCGGATTGTGCTGTGGGGGTCCTAGGAAGGTGTTGGTAGAATGATCGGACAGGCAGATTTCTCCCGCCCCGAGGGTCTTCCACAGGGCTAAATTTCCCATTATCATAGTGGGCGGCACCCAGAAGCCTGCGATGTGAAGATGGAATCCCCTACCTAGAGGGCTATCAGGGCAAGCAACCAGGGATAGAAGTCTGAAGAAGCCCCCTCGGGTTAGGGTTAGGCCGATGCACATGTGAGGCCCTACCGGCCCTTGCTGAGGGATCATCAAACTCCTGGTTCCCGCTTCAGGTGGGCACTCCTTGGAGCTGTGTCCCAAGGGGTGCATGCAGATTTCACCTGTTCTACGGATTCAGCTCATTTCTAAAGGGCAAACGTTCCCATTGGGATCTATGGACATTGTGCGGTGCACCTCAGGGTTCCCGCATCTGCAGAGTTCATGGACCAGGCTACTGAGGACAGAAGCCTGAGCATGGGACAGGGGCTTTGCATCAGGATTACCGTGAAGGTTATTTCACAAGTGAATGCTGTTGGTAACACCTGGGTGAGTCAGTGGGTTAGGCCATTGCCTTCAGGTCAGGACATGATCCCAGAGCCTGGGATGGAGCCCCACATCGGGCTGTCTCCTCAGCAGGGAGCCTTTTTTCCCTTCTCTGGGCGTGCAACACTGCCTACATCTTTTCGCTCCCTGCAAAGTGAAAAAGTAAAATCATGAAGCAATAAATAAATAAATACATAAATAATAAATATATAAAAGAGAGGGCATGATTTCCTATTGGAATCTAGGTCATTTGTGCGGGGCAGCTCAGGGTTCCCCCATGGGGAGAGTTTTGGACCAGGCCTTTGAGGACAGAAGTCTGAGCACATGACTTGGGCTTCGCATTATGCTAAGGCTGAAGGTCATTGCTATAGGGTATGCTTTCCAGAACACCTGTGTACCTCATTGGATGTGACCTCTTGCCTCGGCCCAGGTCAAGATCCCAGGGAAGAGGAATCTAGTTTGACACCGGGCCCTCCCCACTGCAGGGAGCCTTATTCCCCCTTCCTTCAGACAAAAACACAGCCTACTTGTGATCTCAGTCTGTCCAACAAATAAATAAAATCATTATAAAAAAATAAATAAATATATTCAGGCATGTTTTATATAGTGATCAAGTACAATTCTGCAGTGTGGCTCAGGGTTCTTCCATCGGGAGATTTTGGGAACCAGGCCTCTGAGGTTGGAAGGCTGAGCAGCCGACCACGGCTTCATGTGAGGTATAGGGTTAGGGTTAGGGTTAGGGTTAGGGTTAGGGTTAGGGTTAGGGTTATGTTTAGGTGAGGGTTAGAGTAATGGTTAGGGTTATGTCTTAGGAACAAGGCATGTCGGAACTGGCCACACAATACTGGCACACCAAGGGCTGAGTTGAGGGTGGGACTCAGCAGAATCCTCAGGCGATGGAATTTTGGACGGGACAGGCTAAGAGGGTGGAATGCCCTCAGGGGAGCATGCTGGTTTCTATATATCTGATGGTACTGGATAGCACAGAAGGAAAGGGTCAGTTTCTGCCTGAGAGGCTGAGTCCTTCTTACAGACTGACTTTCCCATCCACAGGAGGACCTGGGTTCAGGCCTCCGGTGTCCAGAGTCTGATCACGTAACCTAGGCTTAGGGTTTGGCTCTGGGAGAATGGCTGACCTGATTTGTCAGGGCAGAATTAGGCTTTCCACGGGACTCAGTTGAGGACGTAGCCCTGGCGGACCCTCCTATTCCCGGATTGTGCTGTGGGGGTCCTAGGAAGGTGTTGGTAGAATGATCGGACAGGCAGATTTCTCCCGCCCCGAGGGTCTTCCACAGGGCTAAATTTCCCATTATCATAGTGGGCGGCACCCAGAAGCCTGCGATGTGAAGATGGAATCCCCTACCTAGAGGGCTATCAGGGCAAGCAACCAGGGATAGAAGTCTGAAGAAGCCCCCTCGGGTTAGGGTTAGGCCGATGCACATGTGAGGCCCTACCGGCCCTTGCTGAGGGATCATCAAACTCCTGGTTCCCGCTTCAGGTGGGCACTCCTTGGAGCTGTGTCCCAAGGGGTGCATGCAGATTTCACCTGTTCTACGGATTCAGCTCATTTCTAAAGGGCAAACGTTCCCATTGGGATCTATGGACATTGTGCGGTGCACCTCAGGGTTCCCGCATCTGCAGAGTTCATGGACCAGGCTACTGAGGACAGAAGCCTGAGCATGGGACAGGGGCTTTGCATCAGGATTACCGTGAAGGTTATTTCACAAGTGAATGCAGTTGGTAACACCTGGGTGAGTCAGTGGGTTAGGCCATTGCCTTCAGGTCAGGACATGATCCCAGAGCCTGGGATGGAGCCCCACATCGGGCTGTCTCCTCAGCAGGGAGCCTTTTTTCCCTTCTCTGGGCGTGCAACACTGCCTACATCTTTTCGCTCCCTGCAAAGTGAAAAAGTAAAATCATGAAGCAATAAATAAATAAATACATAAATAATAAATATATAAAAGAGAGGGCATGATTTCCTATTGGAATCTAGGTCATTTGTGCGGGGCAGCTCAGGGTTCCCCCATGGGGAGAGTTTTGGACCAGGCCTTTGAGGACAGAAGTCTGAGCACATGACTTGGGCTTCGCATTATGCTAAGGCTGAAGGTCATTGCTATAGGGTATGCTTTCCAGAACACCTGTGTACCTCATTGGATGTGACCTCTTGCCTCGGCCCAGGTCAAGATCCCAGGGAAGAGGAATCTAGTTTGACACCGGGCCCTCCCCACTGCAGGGAGCCTTATTCCCCCTTCCTTCAGACAAAAACACAGCCTACTTGTGATCTCAGTCTGTCCAACAAATAAATAAAATCATTATAAAAAAATAAATAAATATATTCAGGCATGTTTTATATAGTGATCAAGTGCAATTCTGCAGTGTGGCTCAGGGTTCTTCCATCGGGAGATTTTGGGAACCAGGCCTCTGAGGTTGGAAGGCTGAGCAGCCGACCACGGCTTCATGTGAGGTATAGGGTTAGGGTTAGGGTTAGGGTTAGGGTTAGGGTTATGTTTAGGTGAGGGTTAGAGTAAGGGTTAGGATTATGTCTTAGGAACAAGGCATGTTGGAACTGGCCACACAATACTGGCACACCAAGGGCTGAGTTGAGGGTGGGACTCAGCAGAATCCTCAGGCGATGGAATTTTGGACAGGACAGGCCAAGAGGGTGGAATGCCCTCAGGGGAGCATGCTGGTTTCTATATATCTGAAGGTACTGGATAGCACAGAAGGAAAGGGTCAGTTTCTGCCTTAGAGGCTGAGTCCTTCCTACCGACTGACTTTCCCATCCACAAGAGGACTCGGGTTCAGACCTTCGGTGTCCAGAGGCTGATCACGTAACCTAGGCTTAGCCTTTGGCTCTGGGAGAATGGCTGACCTGATTTGTCAGGTCAGAATTAGGCTTTCCACGGGACTCAGTTGAGGACATAGCCCTGGCTGACCATCTTATTCCCGGATTGTGGTGTGGGGGTCCTAGGAAGGTGTTGGTAGAATGATCGGAGAGGCAGATTTCTCCCGCCCCGAGGGTCTTCCACAGGGCTAAATTTTCCATTATCATAGTGGGCGGCACCCAGAAGCCTGCGATGTGAAGATGGAATCCCCTACCTAGAGGGCTACCAGGGCAAGCAACCAGGGATAGAAGTCTGAAGAAGCACCCTCGGGTTAGGGTTAGGCCGATGCACATGGGAGGCCCTACCGGCCCTTGCTGAGGAATCATCAAACTCCTGGTTCCCGCTTCAGGTGGGCGCTCCTTGGAGCTGTGTCCCAAAGGGTGCATGCAGATTTCACCTGTTCTACGGATTCAGCTCATTTCTAAAGGGCAAACGTTCCCATTGGGATCTATGGACATTGTGCGGTGCACCTCAGGGTTCCCGCATCTGCAGAGTTCATGGACCAGGCTACTGAGGACAGAAGCCTGAGCATGGGACAGGGGCTTTGCATCAGGATTACCGTGAAGGTTATTTCACAAGTGAATGCTGTTGGTAACACCTGGGTGAGTCAGTGGGTTAGGCCATTGCCTTCAGCTCAGGACATGATCCCAGAGTCCTGGTATGGAGCCCCACATCGGGATGTCTCCTCAGCAGGGAGCCTTCTTTCCCTTCTCTGGGCGTGCAACACTGCCTACATCTTTTCGCTCCCTGCAAAGTGAAAAAGTAAAATCATGAAGCAATAAATAAATAAATACATAAATAATAAATATATAAAAGAGAGGGCATGATTTCCTATTGGAATCTAGGTCATTTGTGCGGGGCAGCTCAGGGTTCCCCCATGGGGAGAGTTTTGGACCAGGCCTTTGAGGACAGAAGTCTGTGCACATGACTTGGGCTTCGCATTATGCTAAGGCTGAAGGTCATTGCTATAGGGTATGCTTTCCAGAACACCTGTGTACCTCATTGGATGTGACCTCTTGCCTCGGCTCAGGTCAAGATCCCAGGGAAGAGGAATCTAGTTTGACACCGGGCCCTCCCCACTGCAGGGAGCCTTATTCCCCCTTCCTTCAGACAAAAACACAGCCTACTTGTGATCTCAGTCTGTCCAACAAATAAATAAAATCATTATAAAAAAATAAATAAATATATTCAGGCATGTTTTATATAGTGATCAAGTGCAATTCTGCAGTGTGGCTCAGGGTTCTTCCATCGGGAGATTTTGGGAACCAGGCCTCTGAGGTTGGAAGGCTGAGCAGCCGACCACGGCTTCATGTGAGGTATAGGGTTAGGGTTAGGGTTAGGGTTAGGGTTAGGGTTAGGGTTACGGTTAGGGTTAGGGTTATGTTTAGGTGAGGGTTAGAGTAATGGTTAGGGTTATGTCTTAGGAACAAGGCATGTCGGAACTGGCCACACAATACTGGCACACCAAGGGCTGAGTTGAGGGTGGGACTCAGCAGAATCCTCAGGCAATGGAATTTTGGAAGGGACAGGCCAAGAGGGTGGAATGCCCTCAGGGGAGCATGCTGGTTTCTATATATCTGATGGTACTGGATAGCACGGAAGGAAAGGGTCAGTTTCTGCCTGAGAGGCTGAGTCCTTTTTACAGACTGACTTTCCCATCCACAGGAGGACCTGGGTTCAGTCCTCCAGTGTCCAGAGTCTGAACACGTAACCTAGGCTTAGGGTTTGGCTCTGGGAGAATGGCTGACCTGATTTGTCAGGGCAGAATTAGGCTTTTCACGGGACTCAGTTGAGGACGTACCCTGGCGGACCATCCTATTCCCGGATTGTGCTGTGTGGGTCCTAGGAAGGTGTTGGTAGAATGATTGGACAGGCAGATTTCTCCCGCCCTGAGGGTCTTCCACAGGGCTAAATTTCCCATTATCATAGTGGGCGGCACCCAAAAGCCTGCGATGTGAAGATGGAATCCCCTACCTAGAGGGCTACCAGGTCAAGCAACCAGGGATAGAAGTCTGAAGAAGCACCCTCGGGTTAGGGTTAGGCCGATGCACATGGGAGGCCCTACCGGCCCTTGCTGAGGGATCATCAAACTCCTGGTTCCCGCTTCAGGTGGGCACTCCTTGGAGCTGTGTCCCAAGGGGTGCATGCAGATTTCACCTGTTCTACGGATTCAGCTCATTTCTAAAGGGCAAACGTTCCCATTGGGATCTATGGACATTGTGCGGTGCACCTCAGGGTTCCCGCATCTGCAGAGTTCATGGACCAGGCTACTGAGGACAGAAGCCTGAGCATGGGACAGGGGCTTTGCATCAGGAATACCGTGAAGGTTATTTCACAAGTGAATGCTGTTGGTAACACCTGGGTGAATAAGTGGGTTAGGCCACTGCCTTCAGCTCAGGACATGATCCCAGAGTCCTGGGATGGAGCCCCACATCGGGCTGTCTCTTCAGCAGGGAGCCTTCTTTCCTTTCCCTGGGCGTGCAACAGTGCCTACATCTTTTCGCTCCCTGCAAAGTGAAAAAGTAAAATCTTGAAGCAATAAATAAATAAATACGTAAATAATAAATATATAAAAGGGAGGGCATGATTTCCTATTGGAATCTAGGTCATTTGTGCGGGGCAGCTCAGGGTTCCCCCATGGGGAGAGTTTGGGAACCAGGCCTTTGAGGACAGAAGACTGAGCACATGACTTGGGCTTCGCATTATGCTAAGGCTGAAGTTCATTGCTATAGGGTATGCTTTCCAGAACACCTGTGTACCTCATTGGATGTGACCTCTTGCCTCGGCCCAGGTCAAGATCCCAGGGAAGAGGAATCTAGTTTGACACCGGGCCCTCCCCACTGCAGGGAGTCTTATTCCCCCTCCCTTCAGACAAAAACACAGCCTACTTGTGATCTCAGTCTGTCCAACAAATAAATAAAATCATTATAAAAAAATAAATAAATATATTCAGGCATGTTTTATATAGTGATCAAGTGCAATTCTGCAGTGTGGCTCAGGGTTCTTCCATCGGGAGATTTTGGGAACCAGGCCTCTGAGGTTGGAAGGCTGAGCAGCCGACCACGGCTTCATGTGAGGTATAGGGTTAGGGTTAGGGTTAGGGTTAGGGTTAGGGTTATGTTTAGGTGAGGGTTAGAGTAAGGGTTAGGATTATGTCTTAGGAACAAGGCATGTTGGAACTGGCCACACAATACGGGCACACCAAGGGCTGAGTTGAGGGTGGGACTCAGCAGAATCCTCAGGCGATGGAATTTTGGACAGGACAGGCCAAGAGGGTGGAATGCCCTCAGGGGAGCATGCTGGTTTCTATATATCTGAAGGTACTGGATAGCACAGAAGGAAAGGGTCAGTTTCTGCCTTAGAGACTGAGTCCTTCCTACCGACTGACTTTCCCATCCACAAGAGGACCTGGGTTCAGACCTTCGGTGTCCAGAGGCTGATCACGTAACCTAGGCTTAGCCTTTGGCTCTGGGAGAATGGCTGACCTGATTTGTCAGGTCAGAATTAGGCTTTCCACGGGACTCAGTTGAGGACATAGCCCTGGCGGACCATCCTATTCCCGGATTGTGGTGTGGGGGTCCTAGGAAGGTGTTGGTAGAATGATCGGACAGGCAGATTTCTGCCGCCCCGAGGGTCTTCCACAGGGCTAAATTTTCCATTATCATAGTGGGCGGCACCCAGAAGCCTGCGATGTGAAGATGGAATCCCCTACCTAGAGGGCTACCAGGGCAAGCAACCAGGGATAGAAGTCTGAAGAAGCACCCTCGGGTTAGGGTTAGGCCGATGCACATGGGAGGCCCTACCGGCCCTGCTGAGGGATCATCAAACTCCTGGTTCCCGCTTCAGGTGGGCGCTCCTTGGAGCTGTGTCCCAAGGGGTGCATGCAGATTTCACCTGTTCTACGGATTCAGCTCATTTCTAAAGGGCAAACGTTCCCATTGGGATCTATGGACATTGTGCGGTGCACCTCAGGGTTCCCGCATCTGCAGAGTTCATGGACCAGGCTACTGAGGACAGAAGCCTGATCATGGGACAGGGGCTTTGCATCAGGATTACCGTGAAGGTTATTTCACAAGTGAATGCTGTTGGTAACACCTGGGTGAGTCAGTGGGTTAGGCCATTGCCTTCAGCTCAGGACATGATCCCAGAGTCCTGGTATGGAGCCCCACATCGGGCTGTCTCCTCAGCAGGGAGCCTTCTTTCCCTTCTCTGGGCGTGCAACACTGCCTACATCTTTTCGCACCCTGCAAAGTGAAAAAGTAAAATCGTGAAGCAATAAATAAATAAATACATAAATAATAAATATATAAAAGGGAGGGCATGATTTCCTATTGGAATCTAGGTCATTTGTGCGGGGCAGCTCAGGGTTCCCCCATGGGGAGAGTTTGGGACCAGGCCTTTGAGGACAGAAGTCTGAGCACATGACTTGGGCTTCGCATTATGCTAAGGCTGAAGGTCATTGCTATAGGGTATGCTTTCCAGAACACCTGTGTACCTCATTGGATGTGACCTCTTGCCTCGGCCCAAGTCAAGATCCCAGGGAAGAGGAATCTAGTTTGACACCGGGCCCTCCCCACTGCAGGGAGCCTTATTCCCCCTTCCTTCAGACAAAAACACAGCCTACTTGTGATCTCAGTCTGTCCAACAAATAAATAAAATCATTATAAAAAAATAAATAAATATATTCAGGCATGTTTTATATAGTGATCAAGTGCAATTCTGCAGTGTGGCTCAGGGTTCTTCCATCGGGAGATTTTGGGAACCAGGCCTCTGAGGATGGAAGGCTGAGCAGCCGACCACGGCTTCATGTGAGGTATAGGGTTAGGGTTAGGGTTAGGGTTAGGGTTAGGGTTATGTTTAGGTGAGGGTTAGAGTAAGGGTTAGGGTTATGTCTTAGGAACAAGGCATGTCGGAACTGGCCACACAATACTGGCACAACAAGGGCTGAGTTGAGGGAGGGTCTCAGCAGAATCCTCAGGCGATGGAATTTTGGACAGGACAGGCCAAGAGGGTGGAATGCCCTCAGGGGAGCATGCTGGTTTCTATATATCTGAAGGTACTGGATAGCACAGAAGGAAAGGGTCAGTTTCTGCCTTAGAGGCTGAGTCCTTCCTACCGACTGACTTTCCCATCCACAGGAGGACCTGGGTTCAGTCCTCCGGTGTCCAGAGTCTGATCACGTAACCTAGGGTTAGCCTTTGGCTCTGGGAGAATGGCTGACCTGATTTGTCAGGGCAGAATTAGGCTTTCCACGGGACTCAGTTGAGGACGTAGCCCTGGCGGACCATCCTATTCCCGGATTGTGGTGTGGGGGTCCTAGGAAGGTGTTGGTAGAATGATTGGAGAGGCAGATTTCTCCCGCCCCGAGGGTCTTCCACAGGGCTAAATTTTCCATTATCATGGTGGGCGGCACCCAGAAGCCTGCGATGTGAAGATGGAATCCCCTACCTAGAGGGCTACCAGGTCAAGCAACCAGGGATAGAAGTCTGAAGAAGCACCCTCGGGTTAGGGTTAGGCCGATGCACATGGGAGGCCCTACCAGCCCTTGCTGAGGGATCATCAAACTCCTGGTTCCCGCTTCAGGTGGGCACTCCTTGGAGCTGTGTCCCAAGGGGTGCATGCAGATTTCACCTGTTCTACGGATTCAGCTCATTTCTAAAGGGCAAACGTTCCCATTGGGATCTATGGACATTGTGCGGTGCACCTCAGGGTTCCCGCATCTGCAGAGTTCATGGACCAGGCTACTGAGGACAGAAGCCTGAGCATGGGATAGGGGCTTTGCATCAGGATTACCGTGAAGGTTATTTCACAAGTGAATGCTGTTGGTAACACCTGGGTGAGTCAGTGGGTTAGGCCATTGCCTTCAGCTCAGGACATGATCCCAGAGTCCTGGGATGGAGCCCCACATCGGGCTGTCTCCTCAGCAGGGAGCCTTCTTTCCCTTCTCTGGGCGTGCAACACTGCCTACATCTTCTCGCTCCCTGCAAAGTGAAAAAGTAAAATCGTGAAGCAATAAATAAATAAATATAAATAATAAATATATAAAAGGGAGGGCATGATTTCCTATTGGAATCTAGGTCATTTGTGCGGGGCAGCTCAGGGTTCCCCCATGGGGAGAGTTTGGGACCAGGCCTTTGAGGACAGAAGTCTGAGCACATGACTTGGGCATCGCATTATGCTAAGGCTGAAGGTCATTGCTATAGGGTATGCTTTCCAGAACACCTGTGTACCTCATTGGATGTGACCTCTTGCCTCGGCCCAGGTCAAGATCCCAGGGAAGAGGAATCTAGTTTGACACCGGGCCCTCCCCACTGCAGGGAGCCTTATTCCCCCTTCCTTCAGACAAAAACACAGCCTACTTGTGATCTCAGTCTGTCCAACAAATAAATAAAATCATTATAAAAAAATAAATAAATATATTCAGGCATGTTTTATATAGTGATCTAGTGCAATTCTGCAGTGTGGCTCAGGGTTCTTCCATCGGGAGATTTTGGGAACCAGGCCTCTGAGGTTGGAAGGCTGAGCAGCCGACCACGGCTTCATGTGAGGTATAGGGTTAGGGTTAGGGTTAGGGTTAGGGTTACGGTTAGGGTTAGGGTTATGTTTAGGTGAGGGTTAGAGTAATGGTTAGGGTTATGTCTTAGGAACAAGGCATGTCGGAACTGGCCACACAATACTGGCACACCAAGGGCTGAGTTTAGGGTGGGTCTCAGCAGAATCCTCAGGCGATGGAATTTTGGACGGGACAGGCCAAGAGGGTGGAATGCCCTCAGGGGAGCATGCTGGTTTCTATATATCTGATGGTACTGGATAGCACAGAAGGAAAGGGTCAGTTTCTGCCTGAGAGGCTGAGTCCTTCCTACAGACTGACTTTCCCATCCACAGGAGGACCTGGGTTCAGTCCTCCGGTGTCCAGAGTCTGAACACGTAACCTAGGCTTAGCCTTTGGCTCTGGGAGAATGGCTGACCTGATTTGTCAGGGCAGAATTAGGCTTTCCACGGGACTCAGTGAGGACGTAGCCCTGGCGGACCATCCTATTCCCGGATTATGCTGTGGGGGTCCTAGGAAGGTGTTGGTAGAATGATCGGACAGGCAGATTTCTCCCGCCCCGAGGGTCTTCCACAGGGCTAAATTTCCCATTATCATAGTGGGCGGCATCCAGAAGCCTGCGATGTGAAGATGGAATCCCCTACCTAGAGGGCTACCAGGTCAAGCAACCAGGGATAGAAGTCTGAAGAAGCACCCTCGGGTTAGGGTTAGGCCGATGCACATGGGAGGCCCTACCGGCCCTTGCTGAGGGATCATCAAACTCCTGGTTCCCGCTTCAGGTGGGCACTCCTTGGAGCTGTGTCCCAAGGGGTGCATGCAGATTTCACCTGTTCTACGGACTCAGCTCATTTCTAAAGGGCAAACGTTTCCATTGGGATCTATGGACATTGTGCGGTGCACCTCAGGGTTCCCGCATCTGCAGAGTTCATGGACCAGGCTACTGAGGACAGAAGCCTGAGCATGGGACAGGGGCTTTGCATCAGGAATACCGTGAAGGTTATTTCACAAGTGAATGCTGTTGGTAACACCTGGGTGAGTCAGTGGGTTAGGCCACTGCCTTCAGCTCAGGACATGATCCCAGAGTCCTGGGATGGAGCCCCATATCGGGCTGTCTCCTCAGCAGGGAGCCTTCTTTCCTTTCTCTGGGCGTGCAACACTGCCTACATCTTTTCGCTCCCTGCAAAGTGAAAAAGTAAAATCTTGAAGCAATAAATAAATAAATACGTAAATAATAAATATATAAAAGGGAGGGCATGATTTCCTATTGGAATCTAGGTCATTTGTGCGGGGCAGCTCAGGGTTCCCCCATGGGGAGAGTTTGGGAACCAGGCCTTTGAGGACAGAAGACTGAGCACATGACTTGGGCTTCGCATTATGCTAAGGCTGAAGGTCATTGCTATAGGGTATGCTTTCCAGAACAACTGTGTACCTCATTGGATGTGACCTCTTGCCTCGGCCCAGGTCAAGATCCCATGGAAGAGGAATCTAGTTTGACACCGGGCCCTCCCCACTGCAGGGAGTCTTATTCCCCCTTCCTTCAGACAAAAACACAGCCTACTTGTGATCTCAGTCTGTCCAACAAATAAATAAAATCATTATAAATAATTAAATAAATATATTCAGGCATGTTTTATATAGTGATCAAGTGCAATTCTGCAGTGTGGCTCAGGGTTCTTCCATCAGGAGATTTTGGGAACCAGGCCTCTGAGGTTGGAAGGCTGAGCAGCCGACCACGGCTTCATGTGAGGTATAGGGTTAGGGTTAGGGTTAGGGTTAGGGTTAGGGTTACGGTTAGGGTTAGGGTTATTTTTAGGTAGGGTTAGAGTAATGGTTAGGGTTATGTCTTAGGAACAAGGCATGTCGGAACTGGCCACACAATACTGGCACACCAAGGGCTGAGTTGAGGGTGGGACTCAGCAGAATCCTCAGGCGATGGAATTTTGGACGGGACAGGCTAAGAGGGTGGAATGCCCTCAGGGGAGCATGCTGGTTTCTATATATCTGATGGTACTGGATAGCACAGAAGGAAAGGGTCAGTTTCTGCCTGAGAGGCTGAGTCCTTCCTACAGACTGACTTTCCCATCCACAGGAGGACCTGGGTTCAGTCCTCCGGTGTCCAGAGTCTGAACACGTAAACTAGGCTTAGCCTTTGGCTCTGGGAGAATGGCTGACCTGATTTGTCAGGGCAGAATTAGGCTTTCCACGGGACTCAATTGAGGACGTAGCCCTGGCGGACCATCCTATTCCCGGATTGTGCTGTGGGGGTCCTAGGAAGGTGTTGGTAGAATGATCGGACAGGCAGATTTCTCCCGCCCCGAGGGTCTTCCACAGGGCTAAATTTCCCATTATCATAGTGGGCGGCACCCAGAAGCCTGCGATGTGAAGATGGAATCCCCTACCTAGAGGGCTACCAGGGCAAGCAACCAGGGATAGAAGTCTGAAGAAGCACCCTCGGGTTAGGGTTAGGCCGATGCACATGTGAGGCCCTACCGGACCTTGCTGAGGGATCATCAAACTCCTGGTTCCCGCTTCAGGTGGGCACTCCTTGGAGCTGTGTCCCAAGGGGTGCATGCAGATTTCACCTGTTCTACGGATTCAGCTCATTTCTAAAGGGCAAACGTTCCCATTGGGATCTATGGACATTGTGCGGTGCACCTCAGGATTCCCGCATCTGCAGAGTTCATGGACCAGGCTACTGAGGACAGAAGCCTGAGCATGGGACAGGGGCTTTGCATCAGGATTACCGTGAAGGTTATTTCACAAGTGAATGCTGTTGGTAACACCTGGGTGAGTCAGTGGGTTAGGCCATTGCCTTCAGCTCAGGACATGATCCCAGAGTCCTGGGATGGAGCCCCACATCGGGCTGTCTCCTCAGCAGGGAGCCTTCTTTCCCTTCTCTGGGCGTGCAACACTGCCTACATCTTTTCGCTCCCTGCAAAGTGAAAAAGTAAAATCGTGAAGCAATAAATAAATAAATACATAAATAATAAATATATAAAAGAGAGGGCATGATTTCCTTTTGGAATCTAGGTCATTTGTGCGGGGCAGCTCAGGGTTCCCCCATGGGGAGATTTTGGGACCAGGCCTTTGAGGACAGAAGTCTGAGCACATGACTTGGGCTTCGCATTATGCTAAGGCTGAAGGTCATTGCTATAGGGTATGCTTTCCAGAACACCTGTGTACCTCATTGGATGTGACCTCTTGCCTCGGCCCAGGTCAAGATCCCAGGGAAGAGGAATCTAGTTTGACACCGGGCCCTCCCCACTGCAGGGAGCCTTATTCCCCCTTCCTTCAGACAAAAACACAGCCTACTTGTGATCTCAGTCTGTCCAACAAATAAATAAAATTATTATAAAAAAATAAATAAATATATTCAGGCATGTTTTATATACTGATCAAGTGCAATTCTGCAGTGTGGCTCAGGGTTCTTCCATCGGGAGATTTTGGGAACCAGGCCTCTGAGGATGGAAGGCTGAGCAGCCGACCACGGCTTCATGTGAGGTATAGGGTTAGGGTTAGGGTTAGGGTTAGGGTTAGGGTTATGTTTAGGTGAGGGTTAGAGTAAGGGTTAGGGTTATGTCTTAGGAACAAGGCATGTCGGAAATGGTCACACAATACTGGCACAACAAGGGCTGAGTTGAGGGTGGGACTCAGCAGAATCCTCAGGCGATGGAATTTTGGACGGGACAGGCTAAGAGGGTGGAATGCCCTCAGGGGAGCATGCTGGTTTCTATATATCTGAAGGTACTGGATAGCACAGAAGGAAAGGGTCAGTTTCTGCCTTAGAGGCTGAGTCCTTCCTACCGACTGACTTTCCCATCCACAGGAGGACCTGGGTTCAGTCCTCCGGTGTCCAGAGTCTGATCACGTAACCTAGGCTTAGCCTTTGGCTCTGGGAGAATGGCTGACCTGATTTGTCAGGGCAGAATTAGGCTTTCCACGGGACTCAGTTGAGGACGTAGCCCTGGCGGACCATCCTATTCCCAGATTGTGGTGTGGGTGTCCTAGGAAGGTGTGGGTAGAATGATCGGAGAGGCAGATTTCTCCCGCCCCGAGGGTCTTCCACAGGGCTAAATTTTCCATTATCATGGTGGGCGGCACCCAGAAGCCTGCGATGTGAAGATGGAATCCCCTACCTAGAGGGCTACCAGGGCAAGCAACCAGGGATAGAAGTCTGAAGAAGCACCCTCGGGTTAGGGTTAGGCCGATGCACATGGGAGGCCCTACCGGCCCTTGCTGAGGGATCATCAAACTCCTGGTTCCCGCTTCAGGTGGGCACTCCTTGGAGCTGTGTCCCAAGGGGTGCATGCAGATTTCACCTGTTCTACGGATTCAGCTCATTTCTAAAGGGCAAACGTTCCCATTGGGATCTATGGACATTGTGCGGTGCACCTCAGGGTTCCCGCATCTGCAGAGTTCATGGACCAGGCTACTGAGGACAGAAGCCTGAGCATGGGACAGGGGCTTTGCATCAGGATTACCGTGAAGGTTATTTCACAAGTGAATGCTGTTGGTAACACCTGGGTGAGTCAGTGGGTTAGGCCATTGCCTTCAGCTCAGGACATGATCCCAGAGTCCTGGGATGGAGCCCCACATCGGGCTGTCTCCTCAGCAGGGAGCCTTCATTCCCTTCTCCGGGCGTGCAATACTGCCTACATCTTTTCGCGCCCTGTAAAGTGAAAAAGTAAAATCTTGAGGCAATAAATAAATAAATACATAAATAATAAATATATGAAAAAGAGGGCATGATTTCCTATTGGAATCTAGGCATTTGTGCGGGGCAGCTCAGGGTTCCCCCATGGGGAGAGTTTGGGAACCAGCCTTTGAGGACAGAAGTCTGAGCACATGACTTTGGCTTCGCATTATGCTAAGGCTGAAGGTCATTTCTATAGGGTATGCTTTCCAGAACACCTGTGTACCTCATTGGATGTGACCTCTTGCCTCGGCCCAGGTCAAGATCCCAGGGAAGAGGAATCTAGTTTGACACCGGGCCCTCCCCACTGCAGGGAGCCTTATTCCCCCTTCCTTCAGACAAAAACACAGCCTACTTGTGATCTCAGTCTGTCCAACAAATAAATAAAATCATTATAAAAAAATAAATAAATATATTCAGGCATGTTTTATATAGTGATCAAGTGCAATTCGGCAGTGTGGCTCAGGGTTCTTCCATCGGGAGATTTTGGGAACCAGGCCTCTGAATTTGGAAGGCTGAGCAGCCGACCACGGCTTCATGTTAGGTATAGGGTTAAGGTTGGGGTTAGGGTTAGGGTTAGGGTTATGTTTAGGTGAAGGTTAGAGTAAGGGTTAGGCTTATGTCTTAGGAACAAGGCATGTCGGAACTGGCCACACAATACTGGCACACCAAGGTCTGAGTTGAGGGTGGGACTCAGCAGAATCCTCAGGCGATGGAATTTTGGACGGGACAGGCCAAGAGGGTGGAATGCCCTCAGGGGAGCATGCTGGTTTCTATATATCTGAAGGTACTGGATAGCACAGAAGGAAAGGGTCAGTTTCTGCCTGAGAGGCTGAGTCCTTCCTATAGACTGACTTTCCCATCCACAGGAGGACCTGGGTTCAGTCCTCCGGTGTCCAGAGTCTGATCACGTAACCTAGGCTTAGCCTTTGGCTCTGGGAGAATGGCTGACCTGATTTGTCAGGGCAGAATTAGGCTTTCCCGGGACTCAGTTGAGGACGTAGCCCTGGCGGACCATCCTATTCCCGGATTGTGGTGTGGGGGTCCTAGGAAGGTGTTGGTAGAATGATCGGACAGGCAGATTTCTCCCTCCCCGAGGGTCTTCCACAGGGCTAAACTTCCCATTTGCCTAGTGGGCGGCACCCAGGGGCCTGCAATGTGAAGAAGGAATCCCCTACCTAGAGGGCTACCAGGGCAGGCAACCGGGGATAGAAGTCTGAAGAAGCACCCTTGGGTTAGGGTTAGGCCGATGCACATGGGAGGCCCTACCGGCCCTTGCTGAGGGATCATCAAACTCCTGGTTCCCGCTTCAGGTGGGCGCTCCTTGGAGCTGTGTCCCAAGGGGTGCATGCAGATTTCACCTGTTCTACGGATTCAGCTCATTTCTAAAGGGCAAACGTTCCCATTGGCATCTATGGACATTGTGCGGTGCACCTCAGGGATCCCGCATCTGCAGAGTTCATCGACCAGGCTACTGAGGACAGAAGCCTGAGCATGGGACAGGGGCTTTGCATCAGGATTACCGTGAAGGTTATTTCACAAGTGAATGCTGTTGGTAACACCTGGGTGAGTCAGTGGGTTAGGCCACTGCCTTCAGCTCAGGACATGATCCCAGAGTCCTGGGATGGAGCCCCACATCGGGCTGTCTCCTCAGCAGGGAGCCTTCTTTCCCTTCTCTGGGCGTACAACACTGCCTACATCTTTTCGCTCCCTGAAAAGTGAAAAAGTAAAATCTTGAAGCAATAAATAAATAAATACATAAATAATAAATATATAAAAGAGAGGGCATGATTTCCTATTGGAATCTAGGTCATTTGTGTGGGGCAGCTCAGGGTTCCCCCATGGGGAGAGTTTGGGAACCAGGCCTTTGAGGACAGAAGACTGAGCACATGACTTGGGCTTCGCATTATGCTAAGGCTGAAGGTCATTTCTATAGGGTATGCTTTCCAGAACACCTGTGTACCTCATTGGATGTGACCTCTTGCTTCAGCCCAGGTCAAGATCCCAGGGAAGAGGAATCTAGTTTGACACCGGGCCCTCCCCACTGCAGGGAGCCTTATTCCCCTTTCCTTCAGACAAAAACACAGCCTACTTGTGATCTCAGTCTGTCCAACAAATAAATAAAATCATTATAAAAAAATAAATAAATATATTCAGGCATGTTTTATATAGTGATCAAGTGCAATTCTGCAGTGTGGCTCAGGGTTCTTCCATCGGGAGATTTTGGGAACCAGGCCTCTGAGGATGGAAGGCTGAGCAGCCGACGACGGCTTCATGTGAGGTATAGGGTTAGGGTTAGGGTTAGGGTTATGTTTAGGTGAGGGTTAGAGTAAGGGTTAGGGTTATGTCTTAGGAACAAGGCATGTCGGAACTGGCCACACAATACTGGCACACCAAGGGCTGTGTTGAGGGTGGGACTCAGCAGAATCCTCAGGCGATGGAATTTTGGATAGGACAGGCCAAGAGGGTGGAATGCCCTCAGGGGAGCATGCTGGTTTCTATATATCTGAAGGTACTGGATAGCACAGAAGGAAAGGGTCAGTTTCTGCCTGAGAGGCTGAGTCCTTCCTACAGACTGACTTTCCCATCCACAGGAGGACCTGGGTTCAGTACTCCGGTGTCCAGAGTCTGATCATGTAACCTAGGCTTAGCCTTTGGCTCTGGGAGAATGGCTGACCTGATTTGTCAGGGCAGAATTAGGCTTTCCACGGGACTCAGTTGAGAACGTAGCCCTGGCGGACCATCCTATTCCCGGATTGTGGTGTGGGGGTCCTAGGAAGGTGTTGGTAGAATGATCGGACAGGCAGATTTCTCCCTCCCCGAGGGTCTTCCACAGGGCTAAACTTCCCATTTGTCTAGTGGGCGGCACCCAGAGGCCTGCGATGTGAAGAAGGAATCCCCTACCTAGAGGGCTACCAGGGCAGGCAACCGGGGATAGAAGTCTGAAGAAGCACCCTCGGGTTAGGGTTAGGCCGATGCACACGGGAGGCCCTACCGGCCCTTGCTGAGGGATCATCAAACTCCTGGTTCCCGCTTCAGGTGGGCGCTCCTTGGAGCTGTGTCCCAAGGGGTGCATGCAGATTTCACCTGTTCTACGGATTCAGCTCATTTCTAAAGGGCAAACGTTCCCATTGGGATCTATGGACATTGTGCGGTGCAACTCAGGGTTCCCGCATCTGCAGAGTTCATGGACCAGGCTACTGAGGACAGAAGCCTGAGCATGGGACAGGGGCTGTGCATCAGGATTACCGTGAAGGTTATTTCACAAGTGAATGCTGTTGGTAACACCTGGGTGAGTCAGTGGGTTAGGCCACTGCCTTCAGCTCAGGACATGATCCCAGAGTCCTGGGATGGAGCCCCACATCGGGCTGTCTCCTCAGCAGGGAGCCTTCTTTCCCTTCTCTGAGCGTGCAACACTGCCTACATCTTTTCGCTCCCTGCAAAGTGAAAAAGTAAAATCTTGAAGCAATAAATAAATAAATACATAAATAATAAATATATAAAAGAGAGGGCATGATTTCCTATTGGAATCTAGGTCATTTGTGCGGGGCAGCTCAGGGTTCCCCCATGGGGAGAGTTTGGGAACCAGGCCTTTGAGGACAGAAGACTGAGCACATGACTTGGGCTTCGCATTATGCTAAGGCTGAAGGTCATTGCTATAGGGTATGCTTTCCAGAACACCTGTGTACCTCATTGGATGTGACCTCTTGCCTCGGCCCAGGTCAAGATCCCAGGGAAGAGGAATCTAGTTTGACACCGGGCCCTCCCCACTGCAGGGAGCCTTATTCCCCCTTCCTTCAGACAAAAACACAGCCTACTTGTGATCTCAGTCTGTCCAACAAATAAATAAAATCATTATAAATAAATAAATAAATATATTCAGGCATGTTTTATATAGTGATCAAGTGCAATTCTGCAGTTTGGCTCAGGGTTCTTCCATCGGGAGATTTTGGGAACCAGGCCTCTGAGGTTGGAAGGCTGAGCAGCCGACCACGGCTTCATGGGAGGTATAGGGTTAGGGTTAGGGTTAGTGTTAGGGTTAGGGTTATGTTTAGGTGAGGGTTAGAGTAAGGGTTAGGGTTATATCTTAGGAACAAGGCATGTCGGAACTGGCCACACAATACTGGCACACCAAGGGCTGAGTTGAGGGTGGGACTCAGCAAAACCTCAGGCGATGGAATTTTGGACGGGACAGGCCAAGAGGGTGGAATGCCCTCAGGGGAGCATGCTGGTTTCTATATATCTGAAGGTACTGGATAGCACAGAAAGAAAGGGTCAGTTTCTGCCTGAGAGGCTGAGTCCTTCCTACAGACTGACTTTCCTATCCACAGGAGGACCTGGGTTCAGTCCTCCGGTGTCCAGAGTCTGATCACGTAACCTAGGCTTAGGGTTTGGCTCTGGGAGAATGGCTGACCTGATTTGTCAGGGCAGAATTAGGCTTTCCACGGGACTCAGTTGAGGACGTAGCCCTGGCGGACCATCCTATTCTTGGATTGTGGTGTGGGGGTCCTAGGAAGGTGTTGGTAGAATGATCGGACAGGCAGATTTTCCGGCCCCGAGGGTCTTCCACAGGGCTTCATTTCCCATTATCATAGTGGGCGGCACCCAGAAGCCTGCGATGTGAAGAAGGAATCCCCTACCAAGAGGGCTACCAGGGCAGGCAACCGGGGGGGGATAGAAGTCTGAAGAAGCACCCTCGGGTTAGGGTTAGGCCGATGCACATGGGAGGCCCTACCGGCCCTTGCTGAGGGATCATCAAACTCTTGGTTCCCGCTTCAGGTGGGCGCTCCTTGGAGCTGTGTCCCAAGGGGTGCATGCAGATTTCACCTGTTCTACGGATTCAGCCCATTTCTAAAGGGCAAACGTTCCCATTGGGATCTATGGACATTGTGCGGTGCACCTCAGGGTTCCCGCATCTGCAGAGTTCATGGACCAGGCTACTGAGGACAGAAGCCTGAGCATGGGACAGGGGCTATGCATCAGGAATACCGTGAAGGTTATTTCACAAGTGAATGCTGTTGGTAACACCTGGGTGAGTCAGTGGGTTAGGCCACTGCCTTCAGCTCAGGACATGATCCCAGAGTCCTGGGATGGAGCCCCACATCGGGCTGTCTCCTCAGCAGGGAGCCTTCTTTCCTTTCTCTGGGCGTGCAACACTGCCTACATCTTTTCGCTCCCTGCAAAGTTAAAAAGTAAAATCTTGAAGCAATAAATAAATAAATAGGTAAATAATAAATATATAAAAGGGAGGGCATGATTTCCTATTGGAATCTAGGTCATTTGTGCGGGCAGCTCAGGGTTCCCCCATGGGGAGAGTTTGGGAACCAGGCCTTTGAGGACAGAAGACTGAGCACATGACTTGGGCTTCGCATTATGCTAAGGCTGAAGGTCATTGCTATAGGGTATGCTTTCCAGAACACCTGTGTACCTCATTGGATGTGACCTCTTGCCTCGGCCCAGGTCAAGATCCCAGGGAAGAGGAATCTAGTTTGACACCGGGCCCTCCCCACTGCAGGGAGCCTTATTCCCCCTTCCTTCAGACAAAAACACAGCCTACTTGTGATCTCAGTCTGTCCAACAAATAAATAAAATCATTATAAATAAATAAATAAATAAATATATTCAGGCATGTTTTATATAGTGATCAAGTGCAATTCTGCAGTGTGGCTCAGGGTTCTTCCATCGGGAGATTTTGGGAACCAGGCCTCTGAGGTTGGAAGGCTGAGCAGCCGACCACGGCTTCATGTGAGGTATAGGGTTAGGGTTAGGGTTAGGTTTAGGGTTACGGTTACGGTTAGGGTTAGGGTTATGTTTAGGTGAGGGTTAGAGTAATGGTTAGGGTTATGTCTTAGGAACAAGGCATGTCGGAACTGGCCACACAATACTGGCACAACAAGGGCTGAGTTGAGGGTGGGACTCAGCAGAATCCTCAGGCGATGGAATTTTGGACGGGACAGGCCAAGAGGGTGGAATGCCCTCAGGGGAGCATGCTGGTTTCTATATATCTGATGGTACTGGATAGGAGAGAAGGAAAGGGTCAGTTTCTGCCTGAGAGGCTGAGTCCTTCCTACAGACTGACTTTCCCATCCACAGGAGGACCTGGGTTCAGTCCTCCGGTGTCCAGAGTCTGAACACGTAACCTAGGCTTAGGGTTTGGCTCTGGGAGAATGGCTGACCTGATTTGTCAGGGCAGAATTAGGCTTTCCACGGGACTCAGTTGAGGACGTAGCCCTGGCGGACCATCCTATTCCCGGATTGTGCTGTGGGGGTCCTAGGGAGGTGTTGGTAGAATGATCGGACAGGCAGATTTCTCCCGCCCCCAGGGTCTTCCACACGGCTAAATTTGCCATTATCATAGTGGGCGGCACCCAGAAGCCTGCGATGAGAAGAAGGAATCTCCTTCCTAGAGGGCTACCAGGGCAGGCAACCGGGGATAGAAGTCTGAAGAAGCACCCTCGGGTTAGGGTTAGGCCGAGGCACATGGGAGGCCCTACCGGCCCTTGCTGAGGGATCATCAAACTCGTGGTTCCCGCTTCAGGTGGGCGCTCCTTGGAGCTGTGTCCCAAGGGGTGCATGCAGATTTCACCTGTTCTACGGATTCAGCTCATTTCTAAAGGGCAAACGTTCCCATTGGGATCTATGGACATTGTGCGGTGCACCTCAGGGTTCCCGCATCTGCAGAGTTCATGGACCAGGCTACTGAAGACAGAAGCCTGAGCATGGGACAGGGGCTTTGCATCAGGATTACCGTGAAGGTTATTTCACAAGTGAATGCTGTTGGTAACACCTGGGTGAGTCAGTGGGTTAGGCCACTGCCTTCAGCTCAGGACATGATCCCAGAGTCCTGGGATGGAGCCCCACATCGGCTGTCTCCTCAGCAGGGAGCCTTCTTTCCTTTCTCTGGGCGTGCAACACTGCCTACATCTTTTCGCTCCCTGCAAAATGAAAAAGTAAAATCTTGAAGCAATAAATTAATAAATAAATAAATAATAAATATATAAAAGAGAGGGCATGATTTCCTATTGGAATCTAGGTCATTTGTGCGGGGCAGCTCAGGGTTCCCCCATGGGGAGAGTTTGGGAACCAGGCCTTTGAGGACAGAAGACTGAGCACATGACTTGGGCTTCGCATTATGCTAAGGCTGAAGGTCATTGCTATAGGGTATGCTTTCCAGAACACCTGTGTACCTCATTGGATGTGACGTCTTGCCTCGGCCCAGGTCAAGATCCCAGGGAAGAGGAATCTAGTTTGACACCGGGCCCTCCCCACTGCAGGGAGCCTTATTCCCCCTTCCTTCAGACAAAAACACAGCCTACTTGTGATCTCAGTCTGTCCAACAAATAAATAAAATCATTATAAAAAAATAAATAAATATATTCAGGCATGTTTTATATAGTGATCAAGTGCAATTCGGCAGTGTGGCTCAGGGTTCTTCCATCGGGAGATTTTGGGAACCAGGCCTCTGAGGTTGGAAGGCTGAGCAGCCGACCACGGCTTCATGTGAGGTATAGGGTTAAGGTTGGGGTTAGGGTTAGGGTTAGGGTTATGTTTAGGTGAAGGTTAGAGTAAGGTTTAGGGTTATGTCTTAGGAACAAGGCATGTCGGAACTGGCCACACAATACTGGCACACCAAGGTCTGAGTTGAAGGTGGGACTCAGCAGAATCCTCAGGCGATGGAATTTTGGACGGGACAGGCCAAGAGGGTGGAATGCCCTCAGGGGAGCATGCTGGTTTCTATATATCTGAAGGTACTGGATAGCACAGAAGGAAAGGGTCAGTTTCTGCCTGAGAGGCTGAGTCCTTCCTACAGACTGACTTTCCCATCCACAGGAGGACCTGGGTTCAGTCCTCCGGTGTCCAGAGTCTGATAACGTAACCTAGGATTAGCCTTTGGCTCTGGGAGAATGGCTGACCTGATTTGTCAGGGCAGAATTAGGCTTTCCACAGGACTCAGTTGAGGACGTAGCCCTGGCGGACCATCCTATTCCCGGATTGTGGTGTGGGAGTCCTAGGAAGGTGTTGGTAGAATGATCGGACAGGCAGATTTCTCCCTCCCCGAGGGTCTTCCACAGGGCTAAACTTCCCATTTGCCTAGTGGGCGGCACCCAGGGGCCTGCGATGTGAAGAAGGAATCCCCTACCTAGAGGGCTACCAGGGCAGGAAACCGGGGATAGAAGTCTGAAGAAGCACCCTCGGATTAGGGTTAGGCCGATGCACATGGGAGGCCCTACCGGCCCTTGCTGAGGGATCATCAAACTCCTGGTTCCCGCTTCAGGTGGGCGCTCCTTGGAGCTGTGTCCCAAGGGGTGCATGCAGATTTCACCTGTTCTACGGATTCAGCTCATTTCTAAAGGGCAAACGTTCCCATTGGCATCTATGGACATTGTGCGGTGCACCTCAGGGTTCCCGCATCTGCAGAGTTCATGGACCAGGCTACTGAGGACAGAAGCCTGAGCATGGGACAGGGGCTTTGCATCAGGATTACCGTGAAGGTTATTTCACAAGTGAATGCTGTTGGTAACACCTGGGTGAGTCAGTGGGTTAGGCCATTGCCTTCAGCTCAGGACATGATCCCAGAGTCCTGGGATGGAGCCCCACATCGGGCTGTCTCCTCAGCAGGGAGCCTTCTTTCCCTTCTCTGGGCGTGCAACACTGCCTACATCTTTTCGCTCCCTGCAAAGTGAAAAAGTAAAATCGTGAAGCAATAAATAAATAAATACATAAATAATAAATATATAAAAGAGAGGGCATGATTTCCTTTTGGAATCTAGGTCATTTGTGCGGGGCAGCTCAGGGTTCCCCCATGGGGAGATTTTGGGACCAGGCCTTTGAGGACAGAAGTCTGAGCACATGACTTGGGCTTCGCATTATGCTAAGGCTGAAGGTCATTGCTATAGGGTATGCTTTCCAGAACACCTGTGTACCTCATTGGATGGGACCTCTTGCCTCGGCCCAGGTCAAGATCCCAGGGAAGAGGAATCTAGTTTGACACCGGGCCCTCCCCACTGCAGGGAGCCTTATTCTTCCTTCCTTCAGACAAAAACACAGCCTACTTGTGATCTCAGTCTGTCCAACAAATAAATAAAATTATTATAAAAAAATAAATAAATATATTCAGGCATGTTTTATATAGTGATCAAGTGCAATTCTGCAGTGTGGCTCAGGGTTCTTCCATCGGGAGATTTTGGGAACCAGGCCTCTGAGGATGGAAGGCTGAGCAGCCGACCACGGCTTCATGTGAGGTATAGGGTTAGGGTTAGGGTTAGGGTTAGGGTTAGGGTTATGTTTAGGTGAGGGTTAGAGTAAGGGTTAGGGTTATGTCTTAGGAACAAGGCATGTCGGAAATGGCCACACAATACTGGCACAACAAGGCCTGAGTTGAGGGTGGGACTCAGCAGAATCCTCAGGCGATGGAATTTTGGACGGGACAGGCCAAGAGGGTGGAATGCCCTCAGGGGAGCATGCTGGTTTCTATATATCTGAAGGTACTGGATCGCACAGAAGGAAAGGGTCAGTTTCTGCCTTAGAGGCTGAGTCCTTCCTACCGACTGACTTTCCCATCCACAGGAGGACCTGGGTTCAGTCCTCCGGTGTCCAGAGTCTGATCACGTAACCTAGGCTTAGCCTTTGGCTCTGGGAGAATGGCTGACCTGATTTGTCAGGGCAGAATTAGGCTTTCCACGGGACTCAGTTGAGGACGTAGCCCTGGCGGACCATCCTATTCCCGGATTGTGGTGTGGGGGTCCTAGGAAGGTGTGGGTAGAATGATCGGAGAGGCAGATTTCTCCCGCCCCGAGGGTCTTCCACAGGGCTAAATTTTCCATTATCATGGTGGGCGGCACCCAGAAGCCTGCGATGTGAAGATGGAATCCCCTACCTAGAGGGCTACCAGGGCAAGCAACCAGGGATAGAAGTCTGAAGAATCACCCTCGGGTTAGGGTTAGGCCGATGCACATGGGAGGCCCTACCGGCCCTTGCTGAGGGATCATCAAACTCCTGGTTCCCGCTTCAGGTGGGCACTCCTTGGAGCTGTGTCCCAAGGGGTGCATGCAGATTTCACCTGTTCTACGGATTCAGCTCATTTCTAAAGGGCAAACGTTCCCATTGGGATCTATGGACATTGTGCGGTGCACCTCAGGGTTCCCGCATCTGCAGAGTTCATGGACCAGGCTACTGAGGACAGAAGCCTGAGCATGGGACAGGGGCTTTGCATCAGGATTACCGTGAAGGTTATTTCACAAGTGAATGCTGTTGGTAACACCTGGGTGAGTCAGTGGGTTAGGCCATTGCCTTCAGCTCAGGACATGATCCCAGAGTCCTGGGATGGAGCCCCACATCGGGCTGTCTCCTCAGCAGGGAGCCTTCATTCCCTTCTCTGGGCGTGCAATACTGCCTACATCTTTTCGCGCCCTGTAAAGTGAAAAAGTAAAATCTTGAGGCAATAAATAAATAAATACATAAATAATAAATATATAAAAAAGAGGGCATGATTTCCTATTGGAATCTAGGCATTTGTGCGGGGCAGCTCAGGGTTCCCCCATGGGGAGAGTTTGGGAACCAGGCCTTTGAGGACAGAAGTCTGAGCACATGACTTGGGCTTCGCATTATGCTAAGGCTGAAGGTCATTGCTATAGGGTATGCTTTCCAGAACACCTGTGTACCTCATTGAATGTGACCTCTTGCTTCAGCCCAGGTCAAGATCCCAGGGAAGAGGAATCTAGTTTGACACCGGGCCCTCCCCACTGCAGGGAGCCTTATTCCCCCTTCCTTCAGACAAAAACACAGCCTACTTGTGATCTCAGTCTGTCCAACAAATAAATAAAATCATTATAAAAAAATAAATAAATATATTCAGGCATGTTTTATATAGTGATCAAGTGCAATTCGGCAGTGTGGCTCAGGGTTCTTCCATCGGGAGATTTTGGGAACCAGGCCTCTGAGGTTGGAAGGCTGAGCAGCCGACCACGGCTTCATGTGAGGTATAGGGTTAAGGTTGGGGTTAGGGTTAGGGTTAGGGTTATGTTTAGGTGAAGGTTAGAGTAAGGGTTAGGCTTATGACTTAGGAACAAGGCATGTCGGAACTGGCCACACAATACTGGCACACCAAGGGCTGAGTTGAGGGTGGGACTCAGCAGAATCCTCAGGCGATGGAATTTTGGACGGGACAGGCCAAGAGGGTGGAATGCCCTCAGGGGAGCATGCTGGTTTCTATATATCTGAAGGTACTGGATAGCACAGAAGGAAAGGGTCAGTTTCTGCCTGAGAGGCTGAGTCCTTCCTATAGACTGACTTTCCCATCCACAGGAGGACCTGGGTTCAGTCCTCCGGTGTCCAGAGTCTGATCACGTAACCTAGGCTTAGCCTTTGGCTCTGGGAGAATGGCTGACCTGATTTGTCAGGGCAGAATTAGGCTTTCCCGGGACTCAGTTGAGGACGTAGCCCTGGCGGACCATCCTATTCCCGGATTGTGGTGTGGGGGTCCTAGGAAGGTGTTGGTAGAATGATCGGACAGGCAGATTTCTCCCTCCCCGAGGGTCTTCCACAGGGCTAAACTTCCCATTTGCCTAGTGGGCAGCACCCAGGGGCCTGCAATTTGAAGAAGGAATCCCCTACCTAGAGGGCTACCAGGGCAGGCAACCGGGGATAGAAGTCTGAAGAAGCACCCTCGGGTTAGGGTTAGGCCGATGCACATGGGAGGCCCTACCGGCCCTTGCTGAGGGATCATCAAACTCCTGGTTCCCGCTTCAGGTGGGCGCTCCTTGGAGCTGTGTCCCAAGGGGTGCATGCAGATTTCACCTGTTCTACGGATTCAGCTCATTTCTAAAGGGCAAACGTTCCCATTGGGATCTATGGACATTGTGCGGTGCACCTCAGGGTTCCCGCATCTGCAGAGTTCATGGACCAGGCTACTGAGGACAGAAGCCTGAGCATGGGACAGGGGCTGTGCATCAGGATTACCGTGAAGGTTATTTCACAAGTGAATGCTGTTGGTAACACCTGGGTGAGTCAGTGGGTTAGGCCACTGCCTTCAGCTCAGGACATGATCCCAGAGTCCTGGGATGGAGCCCCACATCGGGCTGTCTCCTCAGCAGGGAGCCTTTTTTCCCTTCTCTGAGCGTGCAACACTGCCTACATCTTTTCGCTCCCTGCAAAGTGAAAAAGTAAAATCTTGAAGCAATAAATAAATAAATACATAAATAATAAATATATAAAAGAGAGGGCATGATTTCCTATTGGAATCTAGGTCATTTGTGCGGGGCAGCTCAGGGTTCCCCCATGGGGAGAGTTTGGGAACCAGGCCTTTGAGGACAGAAGACTGAGCACATGACTTGGGCTTCGCATTATGCTAAGGCTGAAGGTCATTGCTATAGGGTATGCTTTCCAGAACACCTGTGTACCTCATTGGATGTGACGTCTTGCCTCGGCCCAGGTCAAGATCCCAGGGAAGAGGAATCTAGTTTGACACCGGGCCCTCCCCACTGCAGGGAGCCTTATTCCCCCTTCCTTCAGACAAAAACACAGCCTACTTGTGATCTCAGTCTGTCCAACAAATAAATAAAATCATTATAAATAAATAAATAAATATATTCAGGCATGTTTTATATAGTGATCAAGTGCAATTCTGCAGTTTGGCTCAGGGTTCTTCCATCGGGAGATTTTGGGAACCAGGCCTCTGAGGTTGGAAGGCTGAGCAGCCGACCACGGCTTCATGGGAGGTATAGGGTTAGGGTTAGGGTTAGTGTTAGGGTTAGGGTTATGTTTAGGTGAGGGTTAGAGTAAGGGTTAGGGTTATATCTTAGGAACAAGGCATGTCGGAACTGGCCACACAATACTGGCACACCAAGGGCTGAGTTGAGGGTGGGACTCAGCAAAACCTCAGGCGATGGAATTTTGGACGGGACAGGCCAAGAGGGTGGAATGCCCTCAGGGGAGCATGCTGGTTTCTATATATCTGAAGGTACTGGATAGCACAGAAAGAAAGGGTCAGTTTCTGCCTGAGAGGCTGAGTCCTTCCTACAGACTGACTTTCCTATCCACAGGAGGACCTGGGTTCAGTCCTCCGGTGTCCAGAGTCTGATCACGTAACCTAGGCTTAGGGTTTGGCTCTGGGAGAATGGCTGACCTGATTTGTCAGGGCAGAATTAGGCTTTCCACGGGACTCAGTTGAGGACGTAGCCCTGGCGGACCATCCTATTCTTGGATTGTGGTGTGGGGGTCCTAGGAAGGTGTTGGTAGAATGATCGGACAGGCAGATTTTCCGGCCCCGAGGGTCTTCCACAGGGCTTCATTTCCCATTATCATAGTGGGCGGCACCCAGAAGCCTGCGATGTGAAGAAGGAATCCCCTACCAAGAGGGCTACCAGGGCAGGCAACCGGGGGGGGATAGAAGTCTGAAGAAGCACCCTCGGGTTAGGGTTAGGCCGATGCACATGGGAGGCCCTACCGGCCCTTGCTGAGGGATCATCAAACTCCTGGTTCCCGCTTCAGGTGGGCGCTCCTTGGAGCTGTTTCCCAAGGGGTGCATGCAGATTTCACCTGTTCTACGGATTCAGCTCATTTCTAAAGGGCAAACGTTCCCATTGGGATCTATGGACATTGTGCGGTGCACCTCAGGGTTCCCGCATCTGCAGAGTTCATGGACCAGGCTACTGAGGACAGAAGCCTGAGCATGGGACAGGGGCTATGCATCAGGAATACCGTGAAGGTTATTTCACAAGTGAATGCTGTTGGTAACACCTGGGTGAGTCAGTGGGTTAGGCCACTGCCTTCAGCTCAGGACATGATCCCAGAGTCCTGGGATGGAGCCCCACATCGGGCTGTCTCCTCAGCAGGGAGCCTTCTTTCCTTTCTCTGGGCGTGCAACACTGCCTACATCTTTTCGCTCCCTGCAAAGTTAAAAAGTAAAATCTTGAAGCAATAAATAAATAAATAGGTAAATAATAAATATATAAAAGGGAGGGCATGATTTCCTATTGGAATCTAGGTCATTTGTGCGGGCAGCTCAGGGTTCCCCCATGGGGAGAGTTTGGGAACCAGGCCTTTGAGGACAGAAGACTGAGCACATGACTTGGGCTTCGCATTATGCTAAGGCTGAAGGTCATTGCTATAGGGTATGCTTTCCAGAACACCTGTGTACCTCATTGGATGTGACCTCTTGCCTCGGCCCAGGTCAAGATCCCAGGGAAGAGGAATCTAGTTTGACACCGGGCCCTCCCCACTGCAGGGAGCCTTATTCCCCCTTCCTTCAGACAAAAACACAGCCTACTTGTGATCTCAGTCTGTCCAACAAATAAATAAAATCATTATAAATAAATAAATAAATAAATATATTCAGGCATGTTTTATATAGTGATCAAGTGCAATTCTGCAGTGTGGCTCAGGGTTCTTCCATCGGGAGATTTTGGGAACCAGGCCTCTGAGGTTGGAACGCTGAGCAGCCGACCACGGCTTCATGTGAGGTATAGGGTTAGGGTTAGGGTTAGGTTTAGGGTTACGGTTACGGTTAGGGTTAGGGTTATGTTTAGGTGAGGGTTAGAGTAATGGTTAGGGTTATGTCTTAGGAACAAGGCATGTCGGAACTGGCCACACAATACTGGCACAACAAGGGCTGAGTTGAGGGTGGGACTCAGCAGAATCCTCAGGCGATGGAATTTTGGACGGGACAGGCCAAGAGGGTGGAATGCCCTCAGGGGAGCATGCTGGTTTCTATATATCTGATGGTACTGGATAGGAGAGAAGGAAAGGGTCAGTTTCTGCCTGAGAGGCTGAGTCCTTCCTACAGACTGACTTTCCCATCCACAGGAGGACCTGGGTTCAGTCCTCCGGTGTCCAGAGTCTGAACACGTAACCTAGGCTTAGGGTTTGGCTCTGGGAGAATGGCTGACCTGATTTGTCAGGGCAGAATTAGGCTTTCCACGGGACTCAGTTGAGGACGTAGCCCTGGCGGACCATCCTATTCCCGGATTGTGCTGTGGGGGTCCTAGGGAGGTGTTGGTAGAATGATCGGACAGGCAGATTTCTCCCGCCCCCAGGGTCTTCCACACGGCTAAATTTGCCATTATCATAGTGGGCGGCACCCAGAAGCCTGCGATGAGAAGAAGGAATCTCCTTCCTAGAGGGCTACCAGGGCAGGCAACCGGGGATAGAAGTCTGAAGAAGCACCCTCGGGTTAGGGTTAGGCCGAGGCACATGGGAGGCCCTACCGGCCCTTGCTGAGGGATCATCAAACTCGTGGTTCCCGCTTCAGGTGGGCGCTCCTTGGAGCTGTGTCCCAAGGGGTGCATGCAGATTTCACCTGTTCTACGGATTCAGCTCATTTCTAAAGGGCAAACGTTCCCATTGGGATCTATGGACATTGTGCGGTGCACCTCAGGGTTCCCGCATCTGCAGAGTTCATGGACCAGGCTACTGAAGACAGAAGCCTGAGCATGGGACAGGGGCTTTGCATCAGGATTACCGTGAAGGTTATTTCACAAGTGAATGCTGTTGGTAACACCTGGGTGAGTCAGTGGGTTAGGCCACTGCCTTCAGCTCAGGACATGATCCCAGAGTCCTGGGATGGAGCCCCACATCGGCTGTCTCCTCAGCAGGGAGCCTTCTTTCCTTTCTCTGGGCGTGCAACACTGCCTACATCTTTTCGCTCCCTGCAAAATGAAAAAGTAAAATCTTGAAGCAATAAATTAATAAATAAATAAATAATAAATATATAAAAGAGAGGGCATGATTTCCTATTGGAATCTAGGTCATTTGTGCAGGGCAGCTCAGGGTTCCCCCATGGGGAGAGTTTGGGAACCAGGCCTTTGAGGACAGAAGACTGAGCACATGACTTGGGCTTCGCATTATGCTAAGGCTGAAGGTCATTGCTATAGGGTATGCTTTCCAGAACACCTGTGTACCTCATTGGATGTGACGTCTTGCCTCGGCCCAGGTCAAGATCCCAGGGAAGAGGAATCTAGTTTGACACCGGGCCCTCCCCACTGCAGGGAGCCTTATTCCCCCTTCCTTCAGACAAAAACACAGCCTACTTGTGATCTCAGTCTGTCCAACAAATAAATAAAATCATTAAAAAAAAATAAATAAATATATTCAGGCATGTTTTATATAGTGATCAAGTGTAATTCGGCAGTGTGGCTCAGGGTTCTTCCATCGGGAGATTTTGGGAACCAGGCCTCTGAGGTTGGAAGGCTGAGCAGCCGACCACGGCTTCATGTGAGGTATAGGGTTAAGGTTGGGGTTAGGGTTAGGGTTAGGGTTATGTTTAGGTGAAGGTTAGAGTAAGGTTTAGGGTTATGTCTTAGGAACAAGGCATGTCGGAACTGGCCACACAATACTGGCACACCAAGGTCTGAGTTGAAGGTGGGACTCAGCAGAATCCTCAGGCGATGGAATTTTGGACGGGACAGGCCAAGAGGGTGGAATGCCCTCAGGGGAGCATGCTGGTTTCTATATATCTGAAGGTAGTGGATAGCACAGAAGGAAAGGGTCAGTTTCTGCCTGAGAGGCTGAGTCCTTCCTATAGACTGACTTTCCCATCCACAGGAGGACCTGGGTTCAGTCCTCCGGTGTCCAGAGTCTGATAACGTAACCTAGGATTAGCCTTTGGCTCTGGGAGAATGGCTGACCTGATTTGTCAGGGCAGAATTAGGCTTTCCACAGGACTCAGTTGAGGACGTAGCCCTGGCGGACCATCCTATTCCCGGATTGTGGTTTGGGAGTCCTAGGAAGGTGTTGGTAGAATGATCGGACAGGCAGATTTCTCCCTCCCCGAGGGTCTTCCACAGGGCTAAACTTCCCATTTGCCTAGTGGGCGGCACCCAGGGGCCTGCGATGTGAAGAAGGAATCCCCTACCTAGAGGGCTACCAGGGCAGGCAACCGGGGATAGAAGTCTGAAGAAGCACCCTCGGATTAGGGTTAGGCCGATGCACATGGGAGGCCCTACCGGCCCTTGCTGAGGGATCATCAAACTCCTGGTTCCCGCTTCAGGTGGGCGCTCCTTGGAGCTGTGTCCCAAGGGGTGCATGCAGATTTCACCTGTTCTACGGATTCAGCTCATTTCTAAAGGGCAAACGTTCCCATTGGCATCTATGGACATTGTGCGGTGCACCTCAGGGTTCCCGCATCTGCAGAGTTCATGGACCAGGCTACTGAGGACAGAAGCCTGAGCATGGGACAGGGGCTTTGCATCAGGATTACCGTGAAGGTTATTTCACAAGTGAATGCTGTTGGTAACACCTGGGTGAGTCAGTGGGTTAGGCCATTGCCTTCAGCTCAGGACATGATCCCAGAGTCCTGGGATGGAGCCCCACATCGGGCTGTCTCCTCAGCAGGGAGCCTTCTTTCCCTTCTCTGGGCGTGCAACACTGCCTACATCTTTTCGCTCCCTGCAAAGTGAAAAAGTAAAATCGTGAAGCAATAAATAAATAAATACATAAATAATAAATATATAAAAGAGAGGGCATGATTTCCTTTTGGAATCTAGGTCATTTGTGCGGGGCAGCTCAGGGTTCCCCCATGGGGAGATTTTGGGACCAGGCCTTTGAGGACAGAAGTCTGAGCACATGACTTGGGCTTCGCATTATGCTAAGGCTGAAGGTCATTGCTATAGGGTATGCTTTCCAGAACACCTGTGTACCTCATTGGATGTGACGTCTTGCCTCGGCCCAGGTCAAGATCCCAGGGAAGAGGAATCTAGTTTGACACCGGGCCCTCCCCACTGCAGGGAGCCTTATTCTTCCTTCCTTCAGACAAAAACACAGCCTACTTGTGATCTCAGTCTGTCCAACAAATAAATAAAATTATTATAAAAAATAAATAAATATATTCAGGCATGTTTTATATAGTGATCAAGTGCAATTCTGCAGTGTGGCTCAGGGTTCTTCCATCGGGAGATTTTGGGAACCAGGCCTCTGAGGATGGAAGGCTGAGCAGCCGACCACGGCTTCATGTGAGGTATAGGGTTAGGGTTAGGGTTAGGGTTAGGGTTAGGGTTATGTTTAGGTGAGGGTTAGAGTAAGGGTTAGGGTTATGTCTTAGGAACAAGGCATGTCGGAAATGGCCACACAATACTGGCACAACAAGGGCTGAGTTGAGGGTGGGACTCAGCAGAATCCTCAGGCGATGGAATTTTGGACGGGACAGGCCAAGAGGGTGGAATGCCCTCAGGGGAGCATGCTGGTTTCTATATATCTGAAGGTACTGGATAGCACAGAAGGAAAGGGTCAGTTTCTGCCTTAGAGGCTGAGTCCTTCCTACCGACTGACTTTCCCATCCACAGGAGGACCTGGGTTCAGTCCTCCGGTGTCCAGAGTCTGATCACGTAACCTAGGCTTAGCCTTTGGCTCTGGGAGAATGGCTGACCTGATTTGTCAGGGCAGAATTAGGCTTTCCACGGGACTCAGTTGAGGACGTAGCCCTGGCGGACCATCCTATTCCCGGATTGTGGTGTGGGGGTCCTAGGAAGGTGTGGGTAGAATGATCGGAGAGGCAGATTTCTCCCGCCCCGAGGGTCTTCCACAGGGCTAAATTTTCCATTATCATGGTGGGCGGCACCCAGAAGCCTGCGATGTGAAGATGGAATCCCCTACCTAGAGGGCTACCAGGGCAAGCAACCAGGGATAGAAGTCTGAAGAAGCACCCTCGGGTTAGGGTTAGGCCGATGCACATGGGAGGCCCTACCGGCCCTTGCTGAGGGATCATCAAACTCCTGGTTCCCGCTTCAGGTGGGCACTCCTTGGAGCTGTGTCCCAAGGGGTGCATGCAGATTTCACCTGTTCTACGGATTCAGCTCATTTCTAAAGGGCAAACGTTCCCATTGGGATCTATGGACATTGTGCGGTGCACCTCAGGGTTCCCGCATCTGCAGAGTTCATGGACCAGGCTACTGAGGACAGAAGCCTGAGCATGGGACAGGGGCTTTGCATCAGGATTACCGTGAAGGTTATTTCACAAGTGAATGCTGTTGGTAACACCTGGGTGAGTCAGTGGGTTAGGCCATTGCCTTCAGCTCAGGACATGATCCCAGAGTCCTGGGATGGAGCCCCACATCGGGCTGTCTCCTCAGCAGGGAGCCTTCATTCCCTTCTCTGGGCGTGCAATACTGCCTACATCTTTTCGCGCCCTGTAAAGTGAAAAAGTAAAATCTTGAGGCAATAAATAAATAAATACATAAATAATAAATATATAAAAAAGAGGGCATGATTTCCTATTGGAATCTAGGCATTTGTGCGGGGCAGCTCAGGGTTCCCCCATGGGGAGAGTTTGGGAACCAGGCCTTTGAGGACAGAAGTCTGAGCACATGACTTGGGCTTCGCATTATGCTAAGGCTGAAGGTCATTGCTATAGGGTATGCTTTCCAGAACACCTGTGTACCTCATTGAATGTGACCTCTTGCTTCAGCCCAGGTCAAGATCCCAGGGAAGAGGAATCTAGTTTGACACCGGGCCCTCCCCACTGCAGGGAGCCTTATTCCCCCTTCCTTCAGACAAAAACACAGCCTACTTGTGATCTCAGTCTGTCCAACAAATAAATAAATCATTATAAAAAAATAAATAAATATATTCAGGCATGTTTTATATAGTGATCAAGTGCAATTCGGCAGTGTGGCTCAGGGTTCTTCCATCGGGAGATTTTGGGAACCAGGCCTCTGAGGTTGGAAGGCTGAGCAGCCGACCACGGCTTCATGTGAGGTATAGGGTTAAGGTTGGGGTTAGGGTTAGGGTTAGGGTTATGTTTAGGTGAAGGTTAGAGTAAGGGTTAGGCTTATGACTTAGGAACAAGGCATGTCGGAACTGGCCACACAATACTGGCACACCAAGGTCTGAGTTGAGGGTGGGACTCAGCAGAATCCTCAGGCGATGAATTTTGGACGGGACAGGCCAAGAGGGTGGAATGCCCTCAGGGGAGCATGCTGGTTTCTATATATCTGAAGGTACTGGATAGCACAGAAGGAAAGGGTCAGTTTCTGCCTGAGAGGCTGAGTCCTTCCTATAGACTGACTTTCCCATCCACAGGAGGACCTGGGTTCAGTCCTCCGGTGTCCAGAGTCTGATCACGTAACCTAGGCTTAGCCTTTGGCTCTGGGAGAATGGCTGACCTGATTTGTCAGGGCAGAATTAGGCTTTCCCGGGACTCAGTTGAGGAAGTAGCCCTGGCGGACCATCCTATTCCCGGATTGTGGTGTGGGGGTCCTAGGAAGGTGTTGGTAGAATGATCGGACAGGCAGATTTCTCCCTCCCCGAGGGTCTTCCACAGGGCTAAACTTCCCATTTGCCTAGTGGGCGGCACCCAGGGGCCTGCAATGTGAAGAAGGAATCCCCTACCTAGAGGGCTACCAGGGCAGGCAACCGGGGATAGAAGTCTGAAGAAGCACCCTCGGGTTAGGGTTAGGCCGATGCACATGGGAGGCCCTACCGGCCCTTGCTGAGGGATCATCAAACTCCTGGTTCCCGCTTCAGGTGGGCGCTCCTTGGAGCTGTGTCCCAAGGGGTGCATGCAGATTTCACCTGTTCTACGGATTCAGCTCATTTCTAAAGGGCAAACGTTCCCATTGGCATCTATGGACATTTTGCGGTGCACCTCAGGGATCCCGCATCTGCAGAGTTCATCGACCAGGCTACTGAGGACAGAAGCCTGAGCATGGGACAGGGGCTTTGCATCAGGATTACCGTGAAGGTTATTTCACAAGTGAATGCTGTTGGTAACACCTGGGTGAGTCAGTGGGTTAGGCCACTGCCTTCAGCTCAGGACATGATCCCAGAGTCCTGGGATGGAGCCCCACATCGGGCTGTCTCCTCAGCAGGGAGCCTTCTTTCCCTTCTCTGGGCGTACAACACTGCCTACATCTTTTCGCTCCCTGAAAAGTGAAAAAGTAAAATCTTGAAGCAATAAATAAATAAATACATAAATAATAAATATATAAAAGAGAGGGCATGATTTCCTATTGGAATCTAGGTCATTTGTGTGGGGCAGCTCAGGGTTCCCCCATGGGGAGAGTTTGGGAACCAGGCCTTTGAGGACAGAAGACTGAGCACATGACTTGGGCTTCGCATTATGCTAAGGCTGAAGGTCATTTCTATAGGGTATGCTTTCCAGAACACCTGTGTACCTCATTGGATGTGACCTCTTGCTTCAGCCCAGGTCAAGATCCCAGGGAAGAGGAATCTAGTTTGACACCGGGCCCTCCCCACTGCAGGGAGCCTTATTCCCCTTTCCTTCAGACAAAAACACAGCCTACTTGTGATCTCAGTCTGTCCAACAAATAAATAAAATCATTATAAATAAATAAATAAATATATTCAGGCATGTTTTATATAGTGATCAAGTGCAATTCTGCAGTGTGGCTCAGGGTTCTTCCATCGGGAGATTTTGGGAACAAGGCCTCTGAGAATGGAAGGCTGAGCAGCCGACGATGGCTTCATGTGAGGTATAGGGTTAGGGTTAGGGTTAGGGTTATGTTTAGGTGAGGGTTAGAGTAAGGGTTAGGGTTATGTCTTAGGAACAAGGCATGTCGGAACTGGCCACACAATACTGGCACACCAAGGGCTGTGTTGAGGGTGGGACTCAGCAGAATCCTCAGGCGATGGAATTTTGGATGGGACAGGCCAAGAGGGTGGAATGCCCTCAGGGGAGCATGCTGGTTTCTATATATCTGAAGGTACTGGATAGCACAGAAGGAAAGGGTCAGTTTCTGCCTGAGAGGCTGAGTCCTTCCTACAGACTGACTTTCCCATCCACAGGAGGACCTGGGTTCAGTCCTCCGGTGTCCAGAGTCTGATCACGTAACCTAGGCTTAGGTTTTGGCTCTGGGAGAATGGCTGACCTGATTTGTCAGGGCAGAATTAGGCTTTCCACGGGACTCAGTTGAGGACGTAGCCCTGGCGGACCATCCTATTCCCGGATTGTGGTGTGGGGGTCCTAGGAAGGTGTGGGTAGAATGATCGGAGAGGCAGATTTCTCCCGCCCCGAGGGTCTTCCACAGGGCTAAATTTTCCATTATCATGGTGGGCGGCACCCAGAAGCCTGCGATGTGAAGATGGAATCCCCTACCTAGAGGGCTACCAGGGCAAGCAACCAGGGATAGAAGTCTGAAGAAGCACCCTCGGGTTAGGGTTAGGCCGATGCACATGGGAGGCCCTACCGGCCCTTGCTGAGGGATCATCAAACTCCTGGTTCCCGCTTCAGGTGGGCACTCCTTGGAGCTGTGTCCCAAGGGGTGCATGCAGATTTCACCTGTTCTACGGATTCAGCTCATTTCTAAAGGGCAAACGTTCCCATTGGGATCTATGGACATTGTGCGGTGCACCTCAGGGTTCCCGCATCTGCAGAGTTCATGGACCAGGCTACTGAGGACAGAAGCCTGAGCATGGGACAGGGGCTTTGCATCAGGATTACCGTGAAGGTTATTTCACAAGTGAATGCTGTTGGTAACACCTGGGTGAGTCAGTGGGTTAGGCCATTGCCTTCAGCTCAGGACATGATCCCAGAGTCCTGGGATGGAGCCCCACATCGGGCTGTCTCCTCAGCAGGGAGCCTTCTTTCCCTTCTCTGGGCGTGCAATACTGCCTACATCTTTTCGCGCCCTGTAAAGTGAAAAAGTAAAATCTTGAGGCAATAAATAAATAAATACATAAATAATAAATATATAAAAAAGAGGGCATGATTTCCTATTGGAATCTAGGCATTTGTGCGGGGCAGCTCAGGGTTCCCCCATGGGGAGAGTTTGGGAACCAGGCCTTTGAGGACAGAAGTCTGAGCACATGACTTGGGCTTCGCATTATGCTAAGGCTGAAGGTCATTGCTATAGGGTATGCTTTCCAGAACACCTGTGTACCTCATTGAATGTGACCTCTTGCTTCAGCCCAGGTCAAGATCCCAGGGAAGAGGAATCTAGTTTGACACCGGGCCCTCCCCACTGCAGGGAGCCTTATTCCCCCTTCCTTCAGACAAAAACACAGCCTACTTGTGATCTCAGTCTGTCCAACAAATAAATAAAATCATTATAAAAAAATAAATAAATATATTCAGGCATGTTTTATATAGTGATCAAGTGCAATTCGGCAGTGTGGCTCAGGGTTCTTCCATCAGGAGATTTTGGGAACCAGGCCTCTGAGGTTGGAAGGCTGAGCAGCCGACCACGGCTTCATGTGAGGTATAGGGTTAAGGTTGGGGTTAGGGTTAGGGTTAGGGTTATGTTTAGGTGAAGGTTAGAGTAAGGGTTAGGCTTATGACTTAGGAACAAGGCATGTCGGAACTGGCCACACAATACTGGCACACCAAGGTCTGAGTTGAGGGTGGGACTCAGCAGAATCCTCAGGCGATGGAATTTTGGACGGGACAGGCCAAGAGGGTGGAATGCCCTCAGGGGAGCATGCTGGTTTCTATATATCTGAAGGTACTGGATAGCACAGAAGGAAAGGGTCAGTTTCTGCCTGAGAGGCTGAGTCCTTCCTATAGACTGACTTTCCCATCCACAGGAGGACCTGGGTTCAGTCCTCCGGTGTCCAGAGTCTGATCACGTAACCTAGGCTTAGCCTTTGGCTCTGGGAGAATGGCTGACCTGATTTGTCAGGGCAGAATTAGGCTTTCCCGGGACTCAGTTGAGGACGTAGCCCTGGCGGACCATCCTATTCCCGGATTGTGGTGTGGGGGTCCTAGGAAGGTGTTGGTAGAATGATCGGACAGGCAGATTTCTCCCTCCCCGAGGGTCTTCCACAGGGCTAAACTTCCCATTTGCCTAGTGGGCGGCACCCAGGGGCCTGCAATGTGAAGAAGGAATCCCCTACCTAGAGGGCTACCAGGGCAGGCAACCGGGGATAGAAGTCTGAAGAAGCACCCTCGGGTTAGGGTTAGGCCGATGCACATGGGAGGCCCTACCGGCCCTTGCTGAGGGATCATCAAACTCCTGGTTCCCGCTTCAGGTGGGCGCTCCTTGGAGCTGTGTCCCAAGGGGTGCATGCAGATTTCACCTGTTCTACGGATTCAGCTCATTTCTAAAGGGCAAACGTTCCCATTGGCATCTATGGACATTTTGCGGTGCACCTCAGGGATCCCGCATCTGCAGAGTTCATCGACCAGGCTACTGAGGACAGAAGCCTGAGCATGGGACAGGGGCTTTGCATCAGGATTACCGTGAAGGTTATTTCACAAGTGAATGCTGTTGGTAACACCTGGGTGAGTCAGTGGGTTAGGCCACTGCCTTCAGCTCAGGACATGATCCCAGAGTCCTGGGATGGAGCCCCACATCGGGCTGTCTCCTCAGCAGGGAGCCTTCTTTCCCTTCTCTGGGCGTACAACACTGCCTACATCTTTTCGCTCCCTGAAAAGTGAAAAAGTAAAATCTTGAAGCAATAAATAAATAAATACATAAATAATAAATATATAAAAGAGAGGGCATGATTTCCTATTGGAATCTAGGTCATTTGTGTGGGGCAGCTCAGGGTTCCCCCATGGGGAGAGTTTGGGAACCAGGCCTTTGAGGACAGAAGACTGAGCACATGACTTGGGCTTCGCATTATGCTAAGGCTGAAGGTCATTTCTATAGGGTATGCTTTCCAGAACACCTGTGTACCTCATTGGATGTGACCTCTTGCTTCAGCCCAGGTCAAGATCCCAGGGAAGAGGAATCTAGTTTGACACCGGGCCCTCCCCACTGCAGGGAGCCTTATTCCCCTTTCCTTCAGACAAAAACACAGCCTACTTGTGATCTCAGTCTGTCCAACAAATAAATAAAATCATTATAAATAAATAAATAAATATATTCAGGCATGTTTTATATAGTGATCAAGTGCAATTCTGCAGTGTGGCTCAGGGTTCTTCCATCGGGAGATTTTGGGAACAAGGCCTCTGAGAATGGAAGGCTGAGCAGCCGACGATGGCTTCATGTGAGGTATAGGGTTAGGGTTAGGGTTAGGGTTATGTTTAGGTGAGGGTTAGAGTAAGGGTTAGGGTTATGTCTTAGGAACAAGGCATGTCGGAACTGGCCACACAATACTGGCACACCAAGGGCTGTGTTGAGGGTGGGACTCAGCAGAATCCTCAGGCGATGGAATTTTGGATGGGACAGGCCAAGAGGGTGGAATGCCCTCAGGGGAGCATGCTGGTTTCTATATATCTGAAGGTACTGGATAGCACAGAAGGAAAGGGTCAGTTTCTGCCTGAGAGGCTGAGTCCTTCCTACAGACTGACTTTCCCATCCACAGGAGGACCTGGGTTCAGTCCTCCGGTGTCCAGAGTCTGATCACGTAACCTAGGCTTAGGTTTTGGCTCTGGGAGAATGGCTGACCTGATTTGTCAGGGCAGAATTAGGCTTTCCACGGGACTCAGTTGAGGATGTAGCCCTGGCGGACCATCCTATTCCCGGATTGTGGTGTGGGGGTCCTAGGAAGGTGTGGGTAGAATGATCGGAGAGGCAGATTTCTCCTGCCCCGAGGGTCTTCCACAGGGCTAAATTTTCCATTATCATGGTGGGCGGCACCCAGAAGCCTGCGATGTGAAGATGGAATCCCCTACCTAGAGGGCTACCAGGGCAAGCAACCAGGGATAGAAGTCTGAAGAAGCACCCTCGGGTTAGGGTTAGGCCGATGCACATGGGAGGCCCTACCGGCCCTTGCTGAGGGATCATCAAACTCCTGGTTCCCGCTTCAGGTGGGCACTCCTTGGAGCTGTGTCCCAAGGGGTGCATGCAGATTTCACCTGTTCTACGGATTCAGCTCATTTCTAAAGGGCAAACGTTCCCATTGGGATCTATGGACATTGTGCGGTGCACCTCAGGGTTCCCGCATCTGCAGAGTTCATGGACCAGGCTACTGAGGACAGAAGCCTGAGCATGGGACAGGGGCTTTGCATCAGGATTACCGTGAAGGTTATTTCACAAGTGAATGCTGTTGGTAACACCTGGGTGAGTCAGTGGGTTAGGCCATTGCCTTCAGCTCAGGACATGATCCCAGAGTCCTGGGATGGAGCCCCACATCGGGCTGTCTCCTCAGCAGGGAGCCTTCTTTCCCTTCTCTGGGCGTGCAATACTGCCTACATCTTTTCGCGCCCTGTAAAGTGAAAAAGTAAAATCTTGAGGCAATAAATAAATAAATACATAAATAATAAATATATAAAAAAGAGGGCATGATTTCCTATTGGAATCTAGGCATTTGTGCGGGGCAGCTCAGGGTTCCCCGATGGGGAGAGTTTGGGAACCAGGCCTTTGAGGATAGAAATATGAGAACATGACTTGGGCTTCGCATTATGCTAAGTCTGAAGGTCATTTCTATAGGGTATGCTTTCCAGAACACCTGTGTACCTCATTGGATGTGACCTCTTGCCTCGGCCCAGGTCAAGATCCCAGGGAAGAGGAATCTAGTTTGACACCGGGCCCTCCCCACTGCAGGGAGCCTTATTCCCCCTTCCTTCAGACAAAAACACAGCCTACTTGTGATCTCAGTCTGTCCAACAAATAAATAAAATCATTATAAAAAAATAAATAAATATATTCAGGCATGTTTTATATAGTGATCAAGTGCAATTCGGCAGTGTGGCTCAGGGTTCTTCCATCGGGAGATTTTCGGAACCAGGCCTCTGAGGTTGGAGGCTGAGCAGCCGACCACGGCTTCATGTGAGGTATAGGGTTAAGGTTGGGGTTAGGGTTAGGGTTAGGGTTATGTTTAGGTGACGGTTAGAGTAAGGGTTAGGCTTATGTCTTAGGAACAAGGCATGTCGGAACTGGCCACACAATACTGGCACACCAAGGTCTGAGTTGAGGGTGGGACTCAGCAGAATCCTCAGGCGATGGAATTTTGGACAGGACAGGCCAAGAGGGTGGAATGCCCTCAGGGGAGCATGCTGGTTTCTATATATCTGAAGGTAGTGGATAGCACAGAAGGAAAGGGTCAGTTTCTGCCTGAGAGGCTGAGTCCTTCCTATAGACTGACTTTCCCATCCACAGGAGGACCTGGGTTCAGTCCTCCGGTGTCCAGAGTCTGATCACGTAACCTAGGCTTAGCCTTTGGCTCTGGGAGAATGGCTGACCTGATTTGTCAGGGCAGAATTAGGCTTTCCCGGGACTCAGTTGAGGACGTAGCCCTGGCGGACCATCCTATTCCCGGATTGTGGTGTGGGGGTCCTAGGAAGGTGTTGGTAGAATGATCGGACAGGCAGATTTCTCCCTCCCCGAGGGTCTTCCACAGGGCTAAACTTCCCATTTGCCTAGTGGGCGGCACCCAGGGGCCTGCAATGTGAAGAAGGAATCCCCTACCTAGAGGGCTACCAGGGCAGGCAACCGGGGATAGAAGTCTGAAGAAGCACCCTCGGGTTAGGGTTAGGCCGATGCACATGGGAGGCCCTACCGGCCCTTGCTGAGGGATCATCAAACTCCTGGTTCCCGCTTCAGGTGGGCGCTCCTTGGAGCTGTGTCCCAAGGGGTGCATGCAGATTTCACCTGTTCTACGGATTCAGCTCATTTCTAAAGGGCAAACGTTCCCATTGGCATCTATGGACATTGTGCGGTGCACCTCAGGGTTCCCGCATCTGCAGAGTTCATGGACCAGGCTACTGAGGACAGAAGCCTGAGCATGGGATAGGGGCTTTGCATCAGGATTCCCGTGAAGGTTATTTCACAAGTGAATGCTGTTGGTAACACCTGGGTGAGTCAGTGGGTCAGGCCACTGCCTTCAGCTCAGGACATGATCCCAGAGTCCTGGGATGGAGCCCCACATCGGGCTGTCTCCTCAGCAGGGAGCCTTCTTTCCCTTCTCTGGGCGTACAACACTGCCTACATCTTTTCACTCCCTGAAAAGTGAAAAAGTAAAATCTTGAAGCAATAAATAAATAAATACATAAATAATAAATATATAAAAGAGAGGGCATGATTTCCTATTGGAATCTAGGTCATTTGTGTGGGGCAGCTCAGGGTTCCCCCATGGGGAGAGTTTGGGAACCAGGCCTTTGAGGACAGAAGACTGAGCACATGACTTGGGCTTCGCATTATGCTAAGGCTGAAGGTCATTTCTATAGGGTATGCTTTCCAGAACACCTGTGTACCTCATTGGATGTGACCTCTTGCTTCAGCCCAGGTCAAGATCCCAGGGAAGAGGAATCTAGTTTGACACTGGGCCCTCCCCACTGCAGGGAGCCTTATTCCCCTTTCCTTCAGACAAAAACACAGCCTACTTGTGATCTCAGTCTGTCCAACAAATAAATAAAATCATTATAAATAAATAAATAAATATATTCAGGCATGTTTTATATAGTGATCAAGTGCAATTCTGCAGTGTGGCTCAGGGTTCTTCCATCGGGAGATTTTGGGAACAAGGCCTCTGAGAATGGAAGGCTGAGCAGCCGACGATGGCTTCATGTGAGGTATAGGGTTAGGGTTAGGGTTAGGGTTATGTTTAGGTGAGGGTTAGAGTAAGGGTTAGGGTTATGTCTTAGGAACAAGGCATGTCGGAACTGGCCACACAATACTGGCACACCAAGGGCTGTGTTGAGGGTGGGACTCAGCAGAATCCTCAGGCGATGGAATTTTGGATGGGACAGGCCAAGAGGGTGGAATGCCCTCAGGGGAGCATGCTGGTTTCTATATATCTGAAGGTACTGGATAGCACAGAAGGAAAGGGTCAGTTTCTGCCTGAGAGGCTGAGTCCTTCCTACAGACTGACTTTCCCATCCACAGGAGGACCTGGGTTCAGTACTCCGGTGTCCAGAGTCTGATCATGTAACCTAGGCTTAGCCTTTGGCTCTGGGAGAATGGCTGACCTGATTTGTCAGGGCAGAATTAGGCTTTCCACGGGACTCAGTTGAGGACGTAGCCAGGCGGACCATCCTATTCCCGGATTGTGGTGTGGGGGTCCTAGGAAGGTGTGGGTAGAATGATCGGAGAGGCAGATTTCTCCCGCCCCGAGGGTCTTCCACAGGGCTAAATTTTCCATTATCATGGTGGGCGGCACCCAGAAGCCTGCGATGTGAAGATGGAATCCCCTACCTAGAGGGCTACCAGGGCAAGCAACCAGGGATAGAAGTCTGAAGAAGCACCCTCGGGTTAGGGTTAGGCCGATGCACATGGGAGGCCCTACCGGCCCTTGCTGAGGGATCATCAAACTCCTGGTTCCCGCTTCAGGTGGGCACTCCTTGGAGCTGTGTCCCAAGGGGTGCATGCAGATTTCACCTGTTCTACGGATTCAGCTCATTTCTAAAGGGCAAACGTTCCCATTGGGATCTATGGACATTGTGCGGTGCACCTCAGGGTTCCCGCATCTGCAGAGTTCATGGACCAGGCTACTGAGGACAGAAGCCTGAGCATGGGACAGGGGCTTTGCATCAGGATTACTGTGAAGGTTATTTCACAAGTGAATGCTGTTGGTAACACCTGGGTGAGTCAGTGGGTTAGGCCACTGCCTTCAGCTCAGGACATGATCCCAGAGTCCTGGGATGGAGCCCCACATCGGGCTGTCTCCTCAGCAGGGAGCCTTCTTTCCCTTCTCTGGGCGTGCAATACTGCCTACATCTTTTCGCGCCCTGTAAAGTGAAAAAGTAAAATCTTGAGGCAATAAATAAATAAATACATAAATAATAAATATATAAAAAAGAGGGCATGATTTCCTATTGGAATCTAGGCATTTGTGCGGGGCAGCTCAGGGTTCCCCGATGGGGAGAGTTTGGGAACCAGGCCTTTGAGGATAGAAATCTGAGAACATGACTTGGGCTTCGCATTATGCTAAGGCTGAAGGTCATTTCTATAGGGTATGCTTTCCAGAACACCTGTGTACCTCATTGGATGTGACCTCTTGCCTCGGCCCAGGTCAAGATCCCAGGGAAGAGGAATCTAGTTTGACACCGGGCCCTCCCCACTGCAGGGAGCCTTATTCCCCCTTCCTTCAGACAAAAACACAGCCTACTTGTGATCTCAGTCTGTCCAACAAATAAATAAAATCATTATAAAAAAATAAATAACTATATTCAGGCATGTTTTATATAGTGATCAAGTGCAATTCGGCAGTGTGGCTCAGGGTTCTTCCATCGGGAGATTTTGGGAACCAGGCCTCTGAGGTTGGAGGCTGAGCAGCCGACCACGGCTTAATGTGAGGTATAGGGTTAAGGTTGGGGTTAGGGTTAGGGTTAGGGTTATGTTTAGGTGAAGGTTAGAGTAAGGGTTAGGCTTATGTCTTAGGAACAAGGCATGTCGGAACTGGCCACACAATACTGGCACACCAAGGTCTGAGTTGAGGGTGGGACTCAGCAGAATCCTCAGGCGATGGAATTTTGGACAGGACAGGCCAAGAGGGTGGAATGCCCTCAGGGGAGCATGCTGGTTTCTATATATCTGAAGGTACTGGATAGCACAGAAGGAAAGGGTCAGTTTCTGCCTGAGAGTCTGAGTCCTTCCTATAGACTGACTTTCCCATCCACAGGAGGACCTGGGTTCAGTCCTCCGGTGTCCAGAGTCTGATCACGTAACCTAGGCTTAGCCTTTGGCTCTGGGAAAATGGCTGACCTGATTTGTCAGGGCAGAATTAGGCTTTCCCGGGACTCAGTTGAGGACGTAGCCCTGGCGGACCATCCTATTCCCGGATTGTGGTGTGGGGGTCCTAGGAAGGTGTTGGTAGAATGATCGGACAGGCAGATTTCTCCCTCCCCGAGGGTCTTCCACAGGGCTAAACTTCCCATTTGCCTAGTGGGCGGCACCCAGGGGCCTGCAATGTGAAGAAGGAATCCCCTACCTAGAGGGCTACCAGGGCAGGCAACCGGGGATAGAAGTCTGAAGAAGCACCCTCGGGTTAGGGTTAGGCCGATGCACATGGGAGGCCCTACCGGCCCTTGCTGAGGGATCATCAAACTCCTGGTTCCCGCTTCAGGTGGGCGCTCCTTGGAGCTGTGTCCCAAGGGGTGCATGCAGATTTCACCTGTTCTACGGATTCAGCTCATTTCTAAAGGGCAAACGTTCCCATTGGCATCTATGGACATTGTGCGGTGCACCTCAGGGTTCCCGCATCTGCAGAGTTCATGGACCAGGCTACTGAGGACAGAAGCCTGAGCATGGGATAGGGGCTTTGCATCAGGATTCCCGTGAAGGTTATTTCACAAGTGAATGCTGTTGGTAACACCTGGGTGAGTCAGTGGGTTAGGCCACTGCCTTCAGCTCAGGACATGATCCCAGAGTCCTGGGATGGAGCCCCACATCGGGCTGTCTCCTCAGCAGGGAGCCTTCTTTCCCTTCTCTGGGCGTACAACACTGCCTACATCTTTTCGCTCCCTGAAAAGTGAAAAAGTAAAATCTTGAAGCAATAAATAAATAAATACATAAATAATAAATATATAAAAGAGAGGGCATGATTTCCTATTGGAATCTAGGTCATTTGTGTGGGGCAGCTCAGGGTTCCCCCATGGGGAGAGTTTGGGAACCAGGCCTTTGAGGACAGAAGACTGAGCACATGACTTGGGCTTCGCATTATGCTAAGGCTGAAGGTCATTTCTATAGGGTATGCTTTCCAGAACACCTGTGTACCTCATTGGATGTGACCTCTTGCTTCAGCCCAGGTCAAGATCCCAGGGAAGAGGAATCTAGTTTGACACCGGGCCCTCCCCACTGCAGGGAGCCTTATTCCCCTTTCCTTCAGACAAAAACACAGCCTACTTGTGATCTCAGTCTGTCCAACAAATAAATAAAATCATTATAAATAAATAAATAAATATATTCAGGCATGTTTTATATAGTGATCAAGTGCAATTCTGCAGTGTGGCTCAGGGTTCTTCCATCGGGAGATTTTGGGAACAAGGCCTCTGAGAATGGAAGGCTGAGCAGCCGACGATGGCTTCATGTGAGGTATAGGGTTAGGGTTAGGGTTAGGGTTATGTTTAGGTGAGGGTTAGAGTAAGGGTTAGGGTTATGTCTTAGGAACAATGCATGTCGGAACTGGCCACACAATACTGGCACACCAAGGGCTGTGTTGAGGGTGGGACTCAGCAGAATCCTCAGGCGATGGAATTTTGGATGGGACAGGCCAAGAGGGTGGAATGCCCTCAGGGGAGCATGCTGGTTTCTATATATCTGAAGGTACTGGATAGCACAGAAGGAAAGGGTCAGTTTCTGCCTGAGAGGCTGAGTCCTTCCTACAGACTGACTTTCCCATCCACAGGAGGACCTGGGTTCAGTACTCCGGTGTCCAGAGTCTGATCATGTAACCTAGGCTTAGCCTTTGGCTCTGGGAGAATGGCTGACCTGATTTGTCAGGGCAGAATTAGGCTTTCCACGGGACTCAGTTGAGAACGTAGCCCTGGCGGACCATCCTATTCCCGGATTGTGGTGTGGGGGTCCTAGGAAGGTGTTGGTAGAATGATCGGACAGGCAGATTTCTCCCTCCCCGAGGGTCTTCCACAGGGCTAAACTTCCCATTTGTCTAGTGGGCGGCACCCAGAGGCCTGCGATGTGAAGAAGGAATCCCCTACCTAGAGGGCTACCAGGGCAGGCAACCGGGGATAGAAGTCTGAAGAAGCACCCTCGGGTTAGGGTTAGGCCGATGCACATGGGAGGCCCTACCGGCCCTTGCTGAGGGATCATCAAACTCCTGGTTCCCGCTTCAGGTGGGCGCTCCTTGGAGCTGTGTCCCAAGGGGTGCATGCAGATTTCACCTGTTCTACGGATTCAGCTCATTTCTAAAGGGCAAACGTTCCCATTGGGATCTATGGACATTGTGCGGTGCAACTCAGGGTTCCCGCATCTGCAGAGTTCATGGACCAGGCTACTGAGGACAGAAGCCTGAGCATGGGACAGGGGCTGTGCATCAGGATTACCGTGAAGGTTATTTCACAAGTGAATGCTGTTGGTAACACCTGGGTGAGTCAGTGGGTTAGGCCACTGCCTTCAGCTCAGGACATGATCCCAGAGTCCTGGGATGGAGCCCCACATCGGGCTGTCTCCTCAGCAGGGAGCCTTCTTTCCCTTCTCTGAGCGTGCAACACTGCCTACATCTTTTCGCTCCCTGCAAAGTGAAAAAGTAAAATCTTGAAGCAATAAATAAATAAATACATAAATAATAAATATATAAAAGAGAGGGCATGATTTCCTATTGGAATCTAGGTCATTTGTGCGGGGCAGCTCAGGGTTCCCCAATGGGGAGAGTTTGGGAACCAGGCCTTTGAGGACAGAAGACTGAGCACATGACTTGGGCTTCGCATTATGCTAAGGCTGAAGGTCATTGCTATAGGGTATGCTTTCCAGAACACCTGTGTACCTCATTGGATGTGACCTCTTGCCTCGGCCTAGGTCAAGATCCCAGGGAAGAGGAATCTAGTTTGACACCGGGCCCTCCCCACTGCAGGGAGCCTTATTCCCCCTTCCTTCAGACAAAAACACAGCCTACTTGTGATCTCAGTCTGTCCAACAAATAAATAAAATCATTATAAATAAATAAATAAATATATTCAGGCATGTTTTATATAGTGATCAAGTGCAATTCTGCAGTTTGGCTCAGGGTTCTTCCATCGGGAGATTTTGGGAACCAGGCCTCTGAGGTTGGAAGGCTGAGCAGCCGACCACGGCTTCATGGGAGGTATAGGGTTAGGGTTAGGGTTAGTGTTAGGGTTAGGGTTATGTTTAGGTGAGGGTTAGAGTAAGGGTTAGGGTTATATCTTAGGAACAAGGCATGTCGGAACTGGCCACACAATACTGGCACACCAAGGGCTGAGTTGAGGGTGGGACTCAGCAAAACCTCAGGCGATGGAATTTTGGACGGAACAGGCCAAGAGGGTGGAATGCCCTCAGGGGAGCATGCTGGTTTCTATATATCTGAAGGTACTGGATAGCACAGAAAGAAAGGGTCAGTTTCTGCCTGAGAGGCTGAGTCCTTCCTACAGACTGACTTTCCTATCCACAGGAGGACCTGGGTTCAGTCCTCCGGTGTCCAGAGTCTGATCACGTAACCTAGGCTTAGCCTTTGGCTCTGAGAGAATGGCTGACCTGATTTGTCAGGGCAGAATTAGGCTTTCCACGGGACTCAGTTGAGGACGTAGCCCTGGCGGACCATCCTATTCTTGGATTGTGGTGTGGGGGTCCTAGGAAGGTGTTGGTAGAATGATCGGACAGGCAGATTTTCCGGCCCCGAGGGTCTTCCACAGGGCTTCATTTCCCATTATCATAGTGGGCGGCACCCAGAAGCCTGCGATGTGAAGAAGGAATCCCCTACCTAGAGGGCTACCAGGGCAGGCAATCGGGGGGGGATAGAAGTCTGAAGAAGCACCCTCGGGTTAGGGTTAGGCCGATGCACATGGGAGGCCCTACCGGCCCTTGCTGAGGGATCATCAAACTCTTGGTTCCCGCTTCAGGTGGGCGCTCCTTGGAGCTGTGTCCCAAGGGGTGCATGCAGATTTCACCTGTTCTACGGATTCAGCCCAATTCTAAAGGGCAAACGTTCCCATTGGGATCTATGGACATTGTGCGGTGCACCTCAGGGTTCCCGCATCTGCAGAGTTCATGGACCAGGCTACTGAGGACAGAAGCCTGAGCATGGGACAGGGGCTTTGCATCAGGAATACCGTGAAGGTTATTTCACAAGTGAATGCTGTTGGTAACACCTGGGTGAGTCAGTGGGTTAGGCCACTGCCTTCAGCTCAGGACATGATCCCAGAGTCCTGGGATGGAGCCCCACATCGGGCTGTCTCCTCAGCAGGGAGCCTTCTTTCCCTTCTCTGGGCATGCAACACTGCCTACATCTTTTCGCTCCCTGCAAAATGAAAAAGTAAAATCTTGAAGCAATAAATAAATAAATACATAAATAATAAATATATAAAAGAGAGGGCATGATTTCCTATTGGAATCTAGGTCATTTGTGCGAGGCAGCTCAGGGTTCCCCCATGGGGAGAGTTTGGGAACCAGGCCTTTGAGGACAGAAGACTGAGCACATGACTTGGGCTTCGCATTATGCTAAGGCTGAAGGTCATTGCTATAGGGTATGCTTTCCAGAACACCTGTGTACCTCATTGGATGTGACCTCTTGCCTCGGCCCAGGTCAAGATCCCAGGGAAGAGGAATCTAGTTTGTCACCGGGCCCTCCCCACTGCAGGGAGCCTTATTCCCCCTTCCTTCAGACAAAAACACAGCCTACTTATGATCTCAGTCTGTCCAACAAATAAATAAAATCATTATAAATAAATAAATAAATAAATATATTCAGGCATGTTTTATATAGTGATCAAGTGCAATTCTGCAGTGTGGCTCAGGGTTCTTCCATCGGGAGATTTTCGGAACCAGGCCTCTGAGGTTGGAAGGCTGAGCAGCCGACCACGGCTTCATGTAAGGTATAGGGTTAGGGTTAGGGTTAGGGTTACGGTTACGGTTACGGTTAGGGTTAGGGTTATGTTTAGGTGAGGGTTAGAGTAATGGTTAGGGTTATGTCTTAGGAACAAGGCATGTCGGAACTGGCCACACAATACTGGCACACCAAGGGCTGAGTTGAGGGTGGGACTCAGCAGAATCCTCAGGCGATGGAATTTTGGACGGGACAGGCCAAGAGGTTGGAATGCCCTCAGGGGAGCATGCTGGTTTCTATATATCTGATGGTACTGGATAGGAGAGAAGGAAAGGGTCAGTTTCTGCCTGAGAGGCTGAGTCCTTCCTACAGACTGACTTTCCCATCCACAGGAGGACCTGGGTTCAGTCCTCCGGTGTCCAGAGTCTGAACACGTAACCTAGGCTTAGGGTTTGGCTCTGGGAGAATGGCTGACCTGATTTGTCAGGGCAGAATTAGGCTTTCCACGGGACTCATTTGAGGACGTAGCCCTGGCGGACCATCCTATTCCCGGATTGTGCTGTGGGGGTCCTAGGGAGGTGTTGGTAGAATGATCGGACAGGCAGATTTCTCCCGCCCCCAGGGTCTTCCACACGGCTAAATTTGCCATTATCATAGTGGGCGGCACCCAGAAGCCTGCGATGAGAAGAAGGAATCTCCTTCCTTGAGGGCTACCAGGGCAGGCAACCGGGGATAGAAGTCTGAAGAAGCACCCTCGGGTTAGGGTTAGGCCGATGCACATGGGAGGCCCTACCGGCCCTTGCTGAGGGATCATCAAACTCCTGGTTCCCGCTTCAGGTGGGCGCTCCTTGGAGCTGTGTCCCAAGGGGTGCATGCAGATTTCACCTGTTCTACGGATTCAGCTCATTTCTAAAGGGCAAACGTTCCCATTGGGATCTATGGACATTGTGCGGTGCACCTCAGGGTTCCCGCATCTGCAGAGTTCATGGACCAGGCTACTGAAGACAGAAGCCTGAGCATGGGACAGGGGCTTTGCATCAGGATTAACGTGAAGGTTATTTCACAAGTGAATGCTGTTGGTAACACCTGGGTGAGTCAGTGGGTTAGGCCACTGCCTTCAGCTCAGGACATGATCCCAGAGTCCTGGGATGGAGCCCCACATCGGCTGTCTCCTCAGCAGGGAGCCTTCTTTCCTTTCTCTGGGCGTGCAACACTGCCTACATCTTTTCTCTCCCTGCAAAATGAAAAAGTAAAATCTTGAAGCAATAAATCAATAAATAAATAAATAATAAATATATAAAAGAGAGGGCATGATTTCCTATTGGAATCTAGGTCATTTGTGCGGGGCAGCTCAGGGTTCCCCCATGGGGAGAGTTTGGGAACCAGGCCTTTGAGGACAGAAGACTGAGCACATGACTTGGGCTTCGCATTATGCTAAGGCTGAAGGTCATTGCTATAGGGTATGCTTTCCAGAACACCTGTGTACCTCATTGGATGTGACCTCTTGCCTCGGCCCAGGTCAAGATCCCAGGGAAGAGGAATCTAGTTTGACACCGGGCCCTCCCCACTGCAGGGAGCCTTATTCCCCCTTCCTTCAGACAAAAACACAGCCTACTTGTGATCTCAGTCTGTCCAACAAATAAATAAAATCATTATAAAAAAATAAATAAATATATTCAGGCATGTTTTATATAGTGATCAAGTGCAATTCGGCAGTGTGGCTCAGGGTTCTTCCATCGGGAGATTTTGGGAACCAGGCCTCTGAGGTTGGAAGGCTGAGCAGCCGACCACGGCTTCATGTGAGGTATAGGGTTAAGGTTGGGGTTAGGGTTAGGGTTAGGGTTATGTTTAGGTGAAGGTTAGAGTAAGGGTTAGGGTTATGTCTTAGGAACAAGGCATGTCGGAACTGGCCACACAATACTGGCACACCAAGGTCTGAGTTGAAGGTGGGACTCAGCAGAATCCTCAGGCGATGGAATTTTGGACGGGACAGGCCAAGAGGGTGGAATGCCCTCAGGGGAGCATGCTGGTTTCTATATATCTGAAGGTAGTGGATAGCACAGAAGGAAAGGGTCAGTTTCTGCCTGAGAGGCTGAGTCCTTCCTACAGACTGACTTTCCCATCCACAGGAGGACCTGGGTTCAGTCCTCCGGTGTCCAGAGTCTGATCACGTAACCTAGGATTAGCCTTTGGCTCTGGGAGAATGGCTGACCTGATTTGTCAGGGCAGAATTAGGCTTTCCACGGGACTCAGTTGAGGAAGTAGCCCTGGCGGACCATCCTATTCCCGGATTGTGGTGTGGGGGTCCTAGGAAGGTGTTGGTAGAATGATCGGACAGGCAGATTTCTCCCTCCCCGAGGGTCTTCCACAGGGCTAAACTTCCCATTTGCCTAGTGGGCGGCACCAAGGGGCCTGCGATGTGAAGAAGGAATCCCCTACCTAGAGGGCTACCAGGGCAGGCAACCGGGGATAGAAGTCTGAAGAAGCACCCTCGGGTTAGGGTTAGGCCGATGCACATGGGAGGCCCTACCGGCCCTTGCTGAGGGATCATCAAACTCCTGGTTCCCGCTTCAGGTGGGCGCTCCTTGGAGCTGTGTCCCAAGGGGTGCATGCAGATTTCACCTGTTCTACGGATTCAGCTCATTTCTAAAGGGCAAACGTTCCCATTGGGATCTATGGACATTGTGCGGTGCACCTCAGGGTTCCCGCATCTGCAGAGTTCATGGACCAGGCTACTGAGGACAGAAGCCTGAGCATGGGACAGGGGCTTTGCATCAGGATTACCGTGAAGGTTATTTCACAAGTGAATGCTGTTGGTAACACCTGGGTGAGTCAGTGGGTTAGGCCACTGCCTTCAGCTCAGGACATGATCCCAGAGTCCTGGGATGGAGCCCCACATCGGGCTGTCTCCTCAGCAGGGAGCCTTCTTTCCCTTCTCTGGGCGTACAACACTGCCTACATCTTTTCGCTCCCTGCAAAGTGAAAAAGTAAAATCTTGAGGCATAAATAAATAAATACATAAATAATAAATATATAAAAGAGAGGGCATGATTTCCTATTGGAATCTAGGTCATTTGTGCGGGGCAGCTCAGGGTTCCCCCATGGGGAGAGTTTGGGAACCAGGCCTTTGAGGACAGAAGACTGAGCACATGACTTGGGCTTCGCATTATGCTAAGGCTGAAGGTCATTGCTATAGGGTATGCTTTCCAGAACACCTGTGTACCTCATTGGATGTGACCTCTTGCCTCGGCCCAGGTCAAGATCCCAGGGAAGAGGAATCTAGTTTGACACGGGGCCCTCCCCACTGCAGGGAGCCTTATTCCCCCTTCCTTCAGACAAAAACACAGCCTACTTGTGATCTCAGTCTGTCCAACAAATAAATAAAATCATTATAAATAAATAAATAAATATATTCAGGCATGTTTTATATAGTGATCAAGTGCAATTCTGCAGTGTGGCTCAGGGTTCTTCCATCCGGAGATTTTGGGTACCAGGCCTCTGAGTTTGGAAGGCTGAGCAGCCGACCACGGCTTCATGTGAGGTATAGGGTTAGGGTTAGGGTTAGGGTTAGGGTTAGGGTTATGTTTAGGTGAGGGTTAGTAAGGGTTAGGGTTATGTCTTAGGAACAAGGCATGTCGGAACTGGCCACACAATACTGGCACACCAAGGGCTGAGTTGAGGGTGGGACTCAGCAGAAACTCAGGCGATGGAATTTTGGACGGGACAGGCCAAGAGGGTGGAATGCCCTTTGGGGAGCATGCTGGTTTCTATATATCTGAAGGTACTGGATAGCACAGAAAGAAAGGGTCAGTTTCTGCCTGAGAGGCTGAGTCCTTCCTACAGACTGACTTTCCTATCCACAGGAGGACCTGGGTTCAGTCCTTCGGTGTCCAGAGTCTGATCACGTAACCTAGGCTTAGCCTTTGGCTCTGGGAGAATGGCTGACCTGATTTGTCAGGGCAGAATTAGGCTTTCCACGGGACTCAGTTGAGGACGTAGCCCTGGCGGACCATCCTATTCTTGGATTGTGGTGTGGGGGTCCTAGGAAGGTTTTGGTAGAATTATCGGACAGGCGCATTTCTCCGGCCCCGAGGGTCTTCCACAGGGCTAAATTTCCCATTATCATAGTGGGCGGCACCCAGAAGCCTGCGATGTGAAGAAGGAATCCCCTACCTAGAGGGCTACCAGGGCAGGAAACCGGGGATAGAAGTCTGAAGAAGCACCCTCGGGTTAGGGTTAGGCCGATGCACATGGGAGGCCCTACCGGCCCTTGCTGAGGGATCATCAAACTCTTGGTTCCCGCTTCAGGTGGGCGCTCCTTGGAGCTGTGTCCCAAGCGGTGCATGCAGATTTCACCTGTTCTACGGATTCAGCCCATTTCTAAAGGGCAAACGTTCCCATTGGGAACTATGGACATTGTGCGGTGCACCTCAGGGTTCCCGCATCTACAGAGTTCATGGACCAGGCTACTGAGGACAGAAGCCTGAGCATGGGATTGGGGCTTTGCATCAGGATTACCGTGAAGGTTATTTCACAAGTGAATGCTGTTGGTAACACCTGGGTGAGTCAGTGGGTTAGGCCACTGCCTTCAGCTCAGGACATGATCCCAGAGTCCTGGGATGGAGCCCCACATTGGCTGTCTCCTCAGCAGGGAGCCTTCTTTCCTTTCTCTGGGCGTGCAACACTGCCTACATCTTTTCGCTCCCTGCAAAATGAAAAAGTAAAATCTTGAAGCAATAAATTAATAAATACATAAATAATAAATATATAAAAGAGAGGGCATGATTTCCTATTGGAATCTAGGTCATTTGTGCGGGGCAGCTCAGGGTTCCCCCATGGGGAGAGTTTGGGAACCAGGCCTTTGAGGACAGAAGACTGAGCACATGACTTGGGCTTCGCATTATGCTAAGGCTGAAGGTCATTGCTATAGGGTATGCTTTCCAGAACACCTGTGTACCTCATTGGATGTGACCTCTTGCCTCGGCCCAGGTCAAGATCCCAGGGAAGAGGAATCTAGTTTGAGACCGGGACCTCCCCACTGCAGGGCGCCTTATTCCCCCTTCCTTCAGACAAAAACACAGCCTACTTGTGATCTCAGTCTGTCCAACAAATACATAAAATCATTATAAAAAAATAAATAAATATATTCAGGCATGTTTTATATAGTGATCAAGTGCAATTCGGCAGTGTGGCTCAGGGTTCTTCCATCGGGAGATTTTGGGAACCAGGCCTCTGAGGTTGGAAGGCTGAGCAGCCGACCATGGCTTCATGTGAGGTATAGGGTTAAGGTTGGGGTTAGGGTTAGGGTTAGGGTTATGTTTAGGTGAAGGTTAGAGTAAGGGTTAGGGTTATGTCTTAGGAACAAGGCATGTCGGAACTGGCCACACAATACTGGCACACCAAGGTCTGAGTTGAAGGTGGGACTCAGCAGAATCCTCAGGCGATGGAATTTTGGACGGGACAGGCCAAGAGGGTGGAATGCCCTCAGGGGAGCATGCTGGTTTCTATATATCTGAAGGTACTGGATAGCACAGAAGGAAAGGGTCAGTTTCTGCCTGAGAGGCTGAGTCCTTCCTACAGACTGACTTTCCCATCCACAGCAGGACCTGGGTTCAGTCCTCCGGTGTCCAGAGTCTGATCACGTAACCTAGGATTAGCCTTTGGCTCTGGGAGAATGGCTGACCTGATTTGTCAGGGCAGAATTAGGCTTTCCACGGGACTCAGTTGAGGAAGTAGCCCTGGCGGACCATCCTATTCCCGGATTGTGGTGTGGGGGTCCTAGGAAGGTGTTGGTAGAATGATCGGACAGGCAGATTTCTCCCTCCCCGAGGGTCTTCCACAGGGCTAAACTTCCCATTTGCCTAGTGGGCGGCACCCAGAGGCCTGCGATGTGAAGAAGGAATCCCCTACCTAGAGGGCTACCAGGGCAGGCAACCGGGGATAGAAGTCTGAAGAAGCACCCTCGGGTTAGGGTTAGGCCGATGCACACGGGAGGCCCTACCGGCCCTTGCTGAGGGATCATCAAACTCCTGGTTCCCGCTTCAGGTGGGCGCTCCTTGGAGCTGTGTCCCAAGGGGTGCATGCAGATTTCACCTGTTCTACGGATTCAGCTCATTTCTAAAGGGCAAACGTTCCCATTGGCATCTATGGACATTGTGCGGTGCACCTCAGGGTTCCCGCATCTGCAGAGTTCATGGACCAGGCTACTGAGGACAGAAGCCTGAGCATGGGACAGGGGCTTTGCATCAGGATTACTGTGAAGGTTATTTCACAAGTGAATGCTGTTGGTAACACCTGGGTGAGTCAGTGGGTTAGGCCACTGCCTTCAGCTCAGGACATGATCCCAGAGTCCTGGGATGGAGCCCCACATCGGGCTGTCTCCTCAGCAGGGAGCCTTCTTTCCCTTCTCTGGGCGTACAACACTGCCTACATCTTTTCGCTCCCTGAAAAGTGAAAAAGTAAAATCTTGAAGCAATAAATAAATAAATACATAAATAATAAATATATAAAAGAGAGGGCATGATTTCCTATTGGAATCTAGGTCATTTGTGTGGGGCAGCTCAGGGTTCCCCCATGGGGAGAGTTTGGGAACCAGGCCTTTGAGGACAGAAGACTGAGCACATGACTTGGGCTTCGCATTATGCTAAGGCTGAAGGTCATTGCTATAGGGTATGCTTTCCAGAACACCTGTGTACCTCATTGGATGTGACCTCTTGCCTCGGCCCAGGTCAAGATCCCAGGGAAGAGGAATCTAGTTTGACACCGGGCCCTCCCCACTGCAGGGAGCCTTATTCCCCCTTCCTTCAGACAAAAACACAGCCTACTTGTGATCTCAGTCTGTCCAACAAATAAATAAAATCATTATAAAAAAATAAATAAATATATTCAGGCATGTTTTATATAGTGATCAAGTGCAATTCTGCAGTGTGGCTCAGGGTTCTTCCATCGGGAGATTTTGGGAACCAGGCCTCTGAGGTTGGAAGGCTGAGCAGCCGACGACGGCTTCATGTGAGGTATAGGGTTAGGGTTAGGGTTAGGGTTATGTTTAGGTGAGGGTTAGAGTAAGGGTTAGGGTTATGTCTTAGGAACAAGGCATGTCGGAACTGGCCACACAATACTGGCACACCAAGGGCTGTGTTGAGGGTGGGACTCAGCAGAATCCTCAGGCGATGGAATTTTGGACGGGACAGGCCAAGAGGGTGGAATGCCCTCAGGGGAGCATGCTGGTTTCTATATATCTGAAGGTACTGGATAGCACAGAAGGAAAGGGTCAGTTTCTGCCTGAGAGGCTGAGTCCTTCCTACAGACTGACTTTCCCATCCACAGGAGGACCTGGGTTCAGTACTCCGGTGTCCAGAGTCTGATCACGTAACCTAGGCTTAGCCTTTGGCTCTAGGAGAATGGCTGACCTGATTTGTCAGGGCAGAATTAGGCTTTCCACGGGACTCAGTTGAGAACGTAGCCCTGGCGGACCATCCTATTCCCGGATTGTGGTGTGGGGGTCCTAGGAAGGTGATGGTAGAATGATCAGACAGGCAGATTTCTCCCTCCCCGAGGGTCTTCCAAGGGCTAAACTTCCCATTTGTCTAGTGGGCGGCACCCAGAGGCCTGCGATGTGAAGAAGGAATCCCCTACCTAGAGGGCTACCAGGGCAGGCAACCGGGGATAGAAGTCTGAAGAAGCACCCTCGGGTTAGGGTTAGGCCGATGCACATGGGAGGCCCTACCGGCCCTTGCTGAGGGATCATCAAACTCCTGGTTCCCGCTTCAGGTGGGCGCTCCTTGGAGCTGTGTCCCAAGGGGTGCATGCAGATTTCACCTGTTCTACATATTCAGCTCATTTCTAAAGGGCAAACGTTCCCATTGGGATCTATGGACATTGTGCGGTGCAACTCAGGGTTCCCGCATCTGCAGAGTTCATGGACCAGGCTACTGAGGACAGAAGCCTGAGCATGGGACAGGGGCTGTGCATCAGGATTACCGTGAAGGTTATTTCACAAGTGAATGCTGTTGGTAACACCTGGGTGAGTCAGTGGGTTAGGCCACTGCCTTCAGCTCAGGACATGATCCCAGAGTCCTGGGATGGAGCCCCACATCGGGCTGTCTCCTCAGCAGGGAGCCATCTTTCCCTTCTCTGGGCGTGCAACACTGCCTACATCTTTTCGCTCCCTGCAAAGTGAAAAAGTAAAATCTTGAAGCAATAAATAAATAAATACATAAATAATAAATATATAAAAGAGAGGGCATGATTTCCTATTGGAATCTAGGTCATTTGTGCGGGGCAGCTCAGGGTTCCCCCATGGGGAGCGTTTGGGAACCAGGCCTTTGAGGACAGAAGACTGAGCACATGACTTGGGCTTCGCATTATGCTAAGGCTGAAGGTCATTGCTATAGGGTATGCTTTCCAGAACACCTGTGTACCTCATTGGATGTGACCTCTTGCCTCGGCCCAGGTCAAGATCCCAGGGAAGAGGAATCTAGTTTGACACCGGGCCCTCCCCACTGCAGGGAGCCTTATTCCCCCTTCCTTCAGACAAAAACACAGCCTACTTGTGATCTCAGTCTGTCCAACAAATAAATAAAATCATTATAAATAAATAAATAAATATATTCAGGCATGTTTTATATAGTGATCAAGTGCAATTCTGCAGTGTGGCTCAGGGTTCTTCCATCGGGAGATTTTGGGTACCAGGCCTCTGAGTTTGGAACGCTGAGCAGCCGACCACGGCTTCATGTGAGGTATAGGGTTAGGGTTAGGGTTAGGGTTAGGGTTATGTTTAGGTGAGGGTTAGTAAGGGTTAGGGTTATGTCTTAGGAACAAGGCATGTCGGAACTGGCCACACAATACTGGCACACCAAGGGCTGAGTTGAGGGTGGGACTCAGCAGAAACTCAGGCGATGGAATTTTGGACGGGACAGGCCAAGAGGGTGGAATGCCCTCAGGGGAGCATGCTGGTTTCTATATATCTGAAGGTACTGGATTGCACAGAAAGAAAGGGTCAGTTTCTGCCTGAGAGGCTGAGTCCTTCCTACAGACTGACTTTCCTATCCACAGGAGGACCTGGGTTCAGTCCTCCGGTGTCCAGAGTCTGATCACGTAACCTAGGCTTAGCCTTTGGCTCTGGGAGAATGGCTGACCTGATTTATCAGGGCAGAATTAGGCTTTCCACGGGACTCAGTTGAGGACGTAGCCCTGGCGGACCATCCTATTCTTGGATTGTGGTGTGGGGGTCCTAGGAAGGTGTTGGTAGAATGATCGGATAGGCAGATTTCTCCGGCCCCGAGGGTCTTCCACAGGGCTAAATTTCCCATTATCATAGTGGGCGGCACCCAGAAGCCTGTGATGTGAAGAAGGAATCCCCTACCTAGAGGGCTACCAGGGCAGGCAACCAGGGATAGAAGTCTGAAGAAGCACCCTCGGGTTAGGGTTAGGCCGATGCACATGGGAGGCCCTACCGGCCCTTGCTGAGGGATCATCAAACTCTTGGTTCCCGCTTCAGGTGGGCGCTCCTTGGAGCTGTGTCCCAAGGGGTGCATGCAGATTTCACCTGTTCTACGGATTCAGCCCATTTCTAAAGGGCAAACGTTCCCATTGGGAACTATGGACATTGTGCGGTGCACCTCAGGGTTCCCGCATCTACAGAGTTCATGGACCAGGCTACTGAGGACAGAAGCCTGAGCATGGGACAGGGGCTTTGCATCAGGAATACCGTGAAGGATATTTCACAAGTGAATGCTGTTGGTAACACCTGGGTGAGTCAGTGGGTTAGGCCACTGCCTTCAGCTCAGGACATGATCCCAGAGTCCTGGGATGGAGCCCCACATCGGGCTGTCTCCTCAGCAGGGAGCATTCTTTCCCTTCTCTGGGGGTGCAACACTGCCTACAATTTTTCGCTCCCTGAAAAGTGAAAAAGTAAAATCTTGAAGCAATAAATAAATAAATACATAAATAATAAATATATAAAAGAGAGGGCATGATTTCCTATTGGAATCTAGGTCATTTGTGTGGGGCAGCTCAGGGTTCCCCCATGGGGAGAGTTTGGGAACCAGGCCTTTGAGGACAGAAGACTGAGCACATGACTTGGGCTTCGCATTATGCTAAGGCTGAAGGTCATTGCTATAGGGTATGCTTTCCAGAACACCTGTGTACCTCATTGAATGTGACCTCTTGCTTCAGCCCAGGTCAAGATCTCAGGGAAGAGGAATCTAGTTTGACACCGGGCCCTCCCCACTGCAGGGAGCCTTTTGCCCCTTTCCTTCAGACAAAAACACAGCCTACTTGTGATCTCAGTCTGTCCAACAAATAAATAAAATCATTATAAAAAAATAAATAAATATATTCAGGCATGTTTTATATAGTGATCAAGTGCAATTCTGCAGTGTGGCTCAGGGTTCTTCCATCGGGAGATTTTGGGAACCAGGCCTCTGAGGTTGGAAGGCTGAGCAGCCGACGACGGCTTCATGTGAGGTATAGGGTTAGGGTTAGGGTTAGGGTTATGTTTAGGTGAGGGTTAGAGTAAGGGTTAGGGTTATGTCTTAGGAACAAGGCATGTCGGAACTGGCCACACAATACTGGCACACCAAGGGCTGTGTTGAGGGTGGGACTCAGCAGAATCCTCAGGCGATGGAATTTTGGACGGGACAGGCCAAGAGGGTGGAATGCCCTCAGGGGAGCATGCTGGTTTCTATATATCTGAAGGTACTGGATAGCACAGAAGGAAAGGGTCAGTTTCTGCCTGAGAGGCTGAGTCCTTCCTACAGACTGACTTTCCCATCCACAGGAGGACCTGGGTTCAGTACTCCGGTGTCCAGAGTCTGATCACGTAACCTAGGCTTAGCCTTTGGCTCTGGGAGAATGGCTGACCTGATTTGTCAGGGCAGAATTAGGCTTTCCACGGGACTCAGTTGAGAACGTAGCCCTGGCGGACCATCCTATTCCCGGATTGTGGTGTGGGGGTCCTAGGAAGGTGTTGGTAGAATGATCAGACAGGCAGATTTCTCCCTCCCCGAGGGTCTTCCACAGGGCTAAACTTCCCATTTGTCTAGTGGGCGGCACCCAGAGGCCTGCGATGTGAAGAAGGAATCCCCTACCTAGAGGGCTACCAGGGCAGGCAACCGGGGATAGAAGTCTGAAGAAGCACCCTCGGGTTAGGGTTAGGCCGATGCACATGGGAGGCCCTACCGGCCCTTGCTGAGGGATCATCAAACTCCTGGTTCCCGCTTCAGGTGGGCGCTCCTTGGAGCTGTTTCCCAAGGGGTGCATGCAGATTTCACCTGTTCTACGGATTCAGCTCATTTCTAAAGGGCAAACGTTCCCATTGGGATCTATGGACATTGTGCGGTGCAACTCAGGGTTCCCGCATCTGCAGAGTTCATGGACCAGGCTACTGAGGACAGAAGCCTGAGCATGGGACAGGGGCTGTGCATCAGGATTACCGTGAAGGTTATTTCACAAGTGAATGCTGTTGGTAACACCTGGGTGAGTCAGTGGGTTAGGCCACTGCCTTCAGCTCAGGACATGATCCCAGAGTCCTGGGATGGAGCCCCACATCGGGCTGTCTCCTCAGCAGGGAGCCATCTTTCCCTTCTCTGGTCGTGCAACACTGCCTACATCTTTTCGCTCCCTGCAAAGTGAAAAAGTAAAATCTTGAAGCAATAAATAAATAAATACATAAATAATAAATATATAAAAGAGAGGGCATGATTTCCTATTGGAATCTAGGTCATTTGTGCGGGGCAGCTCAGGGTTCCCCCATGGGGAGAGTTTGGGAACCAGGCCTTTGAGGACAGAAGACTGAGCACATGACTTGGGCTTCGCATTATGCTAAGGCTGAAGGTCATTGCTATAGGGTATGCTTTCCAGAACACCTGTGTACCTCATTGAATGTGACCTCTTGCTTCAGCCCAGGTCAAGATCCCAGGGAAGAGGAATCTAGTTTGACACCGGGCCCTCCCCACTGCAGGGAGCCTTATGCCCCTTTCCTTCAGACAAAAACACAGCCTACTTGTGATCTCAGTCTGTCCAACAAATAAATAAAATCATTATAAAAAAATAAATAAATATATTCAGGCATGTTTTATATAGTGATCAAGTGCAATTCTGCAGTGTGGCTCAGGGTTCTTCCATCGGGAGATTTTGGGAACCAGGCCTCTGAGGTTGGAAGGCTGAGCAGCCGACCACGGCTTCATGTGAGGTATAGGGTTAGGGTTAGGGTTAGGGTTATGTTTAGGTGAGGGTTAGAGTAAGGGTTAGGGTTATGTCTTAGGAACAAGGCATGTCGGAACTGGCCACACAATACTGGCACACCAAGGGCTGTGTTGAGGGTGGGACTCAGCAGAATCCTCAGGCGATGGAATTTTGGACGGGACAGGCCAAGAGGGTGGAATGCCCTCAGGGGAGCATGCTGGTTTCTATATATCTGAAGGTACTGGATAGCACAGAAGGAAAGGGTCAGTTTCTGCCTGAGAGGCTGAGTCCTTCCTACAGACTGACTTTCCCATCCACAGGAGGACCTGGGTTCAGTACTCCGGTGTCCAGAGTCTGATCACGTAACCTAGGCTTAGCCTTTGGCTCTGGGAGAATGGCTGACCTGATTTGTCAGGGCAGAATTAGGCTTTCCACGGGACTCAGTTGAGGACGTAGCCCTGGCGGACCATCCTATTCTTGGATTGTGGTGTGGGGGTCCTAGGAAGGTGTTGGTAGAATGATCGGACAGGCAGATTTCTCCGGCCCCGAGGGTCTTCCACAGGGCTAAATTTCCCATTATCATAGCGGGCGGCACCCAGAAGCCTGCGATGTGAAGAAGGAATCCCCTACCTAGAGGGCTACCAGGGCAGGCAACCGGGGATAGAAGTCTGAAGAAGCACCCTCGGGTTAGGGTTAGGCCGATGCACATGGGAGGCCCTACCGGCCCTTGCTGAGGGATCATCAAACTCTTGGTTCCCGCTTCAGGTGGGCGCTCCTTGGAGCTGTGTCCCAAGGGGTGCATGCAGATTTCACCTGTTCTACGGATTCAGCCCATTTCTAAAGGGCAAACGTTCCCATTGGGAACTATGGACATTGTGCGGTGCACCTCAGGGTTCCCGCATCTACAGAGTTCATGGACCAGGCTACTGAGGACAGAAGCCTGAGCATGGGACAGGGGCTTTGCATCAGGAATACCGTGAAGGTTATTTCACAAGTGAATGCTGTTGGTAACACCTGGGTGAGTCAGTGGGTTAGGCCACTGCCTTCAGCTCAGGACATGATCCCAGAGTCCTGGGATGGAGCCCCACATCGGGCTGTCTCCTCAGCAGGGAGCCTTCTTTCCTTTCTCTGGGCGTGCAACACTGCCTACATCTTTTCGCTCCCTGCAAAGTTAAAAAGTAAAATCTTGAAGCAATAAATAAATAAATACGTAAATAATAAATATATAAAAGGGATGGCATGATTTCCTATTGGTATCTAGGTCATTTGTGCTGGGCAGCTCAGGGTTCCCCCATGGGGAGAGTTTGGGAACCAGGCCTTTGAGGACAGAAGACTGAGCACATGACTTGGGCTTCGCATTATGCTAAGGCTGAAGGTCATTGCTATAGGGTATGCTTTCCAGAACACCTGTGTACCTCATTGGATGTGACCTCTTGCCTCGGCCCAGGTCAAGATCCCAGGGAAGAGGAATCTAGTTTGACACCGGGCCCTCCCCACTGCAGGGAGCCTTATTCCCCCTTCCTTCAGACAAAAAACAGCCTACTTGTGATCTCAGTCTGTCCAACAAATAAATAAAATCATTATAAAAAAATATATATTCAGGCATGTTTTATATAGTGATCAAGTGCAATTCTGCAGTGTGGCTCAGGGTTCTTCCATCGGGAGATTTTGGGAACCAGGCCTCTGAGGTTGGAAGGCTGAGCAGCCGACCACGGCTTCATGTGAGGTATAGGGTTAGGGTTAGGGTTAGGGTTAGGGTTAGGGTTAGGGTTACGGTTAGGGTTAGGGTTATGTTTAGGTGAGGGTTAGAGTAATGGTTAGGGTTATGTCTTAGGAACAAGGCATGTCGGAACTGGCCACACAATACTGGCACACCAAGGGCTGAGTTGAGGGTGGGACTCAGCAGAATCCTCAGGCGATGGAATTTTGGACGGGACAGGCCAAGAGGGTGGAATGCCCTCAGGGGAGCATGCTGGTTTCTATATATCTGAAGGTACTGGATAGCACAGAAGGAAAGGGTCAGTTTCTGCCTGAGAGGCTGAGTCCTTCCTACAGACTGACTTTCCCATCCACAGGAGGACCTGGGTTCAGTACTCCGGTGTCCAGAGTCTGATAACGTAAACTAGGCTTAGCCTTTGGCTGTGGGAGAATTGCTGACCTGATTTGTCTGGGCAGAATTAGGCTTTCCACGGGACTCAGTTGAGGACGTAGCTTTGGCGGACCATCCTATTCCCGGATTGTGGTGTGGGGGTCCTAGGAAGGTGTTGGTAGAATGAACGGACAGGCAGATTTCTCCCGCCCCGAGGGTCTTCCACAGGGCTAAACTTCCCATTTGCCTAGTGGGCGGCACCCAGAGGCCTGCGATGTGAAGAAGGAATTCCCTACCTAGAGGGCTACCAGGGCAGGCAACCGGGGATAGAAGTCTGAAGAAGCACCCTCGGGTTAGGCTTAGGCCGATGCACATGGGAGGCCCTACAGGCCCTTGCTGAGCGATCATCAAACTCCTGGTTCCCGCTTCAGGTGGGCGCTCCTTGGAGCTGTGTCCCAAGGGGTGCATGCAGATTTCACCTGATCTACGAATTCAGCTCATTTCTAAAGGGCAAACGTTCCCATTGGGATCTATGGACATTGTGCGGTGCACCTCAGGGTTCCCGCATCTGCAGAGTTCATGGACCAGGCTACTGAGGACAGAAGCCTGAGCATGGGACAGGGGCTTTGCATCAGGATTCCCGTGAAGGTTATTTCACAAGTGAATGCTGTTGGTAACACCTGGGTGAGTCAGTGGGTTAGGCGACTGCCTTCAGCTCAGGACATGATCCCAGAGTCCTGGGATGGAGCCCCACATTGGGCTGTCTCCTCAGCAGGGAGCCTTCTTTCCCTTCTCTGGGCGTGCAACACTGCCTACATCTTTTCGCTCCCTGCAAAGTGAAAAAGTAAAATATTGAAGCAATGAATAAATAAATACATAAATAATAAATATATAAAAGAGAGGGCATGATTTCCTATTGGAATCTAGGTCATTTGTGCGGGGCAGCTCAGGGTTCCCCCATGGGGAGAGTTTGGGAACCAGGCCTTTGAGAACAGAAGACTGAGCACATGACTTGGGCTTCGCATTATGCTAAGGCTGAAGGTCATTGCTATAAAGTATGCTTTCCAGAACACCTGTGTACCTCATTGGATGTGACCTCTTGCATCGGCCCAGGTCAAGATCCCAGGGAAGAGGAATCTAGTTTGACACCGGGCCCTCCCCACTGCAGGGAGCCTCATTCCCATTTCCTTCAGACAAAAACAAGGCCTACTTGTGATCTCAGTCTGTCCAATAAATAAATGAAATCATTATAAAAAAAATATATTCAGGCATGTTTTATATAGTGATCAAGTGCAATTCTGCAGTGTGGCTCAGGGTTCTTCCATCGGGAGATTTTGGGAACCAGGCCTCTGAGTTTGGAAAGCTGAGCAGCCGACCACGGCTTGATGTGAGGTATAGGGTAAGGGTTAGGATTAGGGTTAGGGTTAAGGTTATGTTTAGGTGAGGGTTAGAGTAAGGGTTAGGGTTATGTCTTAGGAACAAGGCATGTCGGAACTGGCCACACCATACTGGCACACCAAGGGCTGAGTTGAGGGTGGGACTCAGCAGAATCCTCAGGCGATGGAATTTTGGACGGGACAGGCCAAGAGGGTGGAATGCCCTCAGGGGAGCATGCTGGTTTCTATATATCTGATGGTACTGGATAGCAGAGAAGGAAAGGGTCAGTTTCTGCCTGAGAGGCTGAGTCCTTCCTACAGACTGACTTTCCCATCCACAGGAGGACCTGGGTTCAGTCCTCCGGTGTCCAGAGTCTGAACATGTAACCAAGACTTAGGGTTTGGCTCTGGGAGAATGGCTGACCTGATTTGTCAGGGCAGAATTAGGCTTTCCACGGGACTGAGTTGAGGACGTAGCCCTGGCGGACCATCCTATTCTTGGATGTGCTGTGGGGGTCCTAGGAAGGTGTTGGTAGAATGATCGGACAGGCAGATTTCTTCCGCCCCCAGGGTCTTCCACACGGCTAAATTTGCCATTATCATAGTGGGCGGCACCCAGAAGCCTGCGATGAGAAGAAGGAATCTCCTTCCTAGAGGGCTACCAGGGCAGGCAACCGGGGATAGAAGTCTGAAGAAGCACCCTCGGGTTAGGGTTAGGCCGATGCACATGGGAGGCCCTACCGGCCCTTGCTGAGGGATCATCAAACTCCTGGTTCCCGCTTCAGGTGGGCACTCCTTGGAGCTGTGTCCCAAGGGGTGCATGCAGATTTCACCTGTTCTACGGATTCAGCTCATTTCTAAAGGGCAAACGTTCCCATTGGGATCTATGGACATTGTGCGGTGCACCTCAGGGTTCCCGCATCTGCAGAGTTCATGGACCAAGCTACTGAGGACAGAAGCCTGAGCATGGGACAGGGGCTTTGCATCAGGATTACCGTGAAGGTTATTTCACAAGTGAATGCTGTTGGTAACACCTGGGTGAGTCAGTGGGTTAGGCCACTGCCTTCAGCTCAGGACATGATCCCAGAGTCCTGGGATGGAGCCCCACATCGGGCTGTCTCCTCAGCAGGGAGCCTTCATTCCCTTCTATGGGGGTGCAACACTGCCTACATCTTTTCGCTCCCTGCAAAATGAAAAAGTAAAATCTTGAAGCAATAAAAAAATAAATACATAAATAATAAATATATAAAAGAGAGGGCATGATTTCCTATTGGAATCTGGTCATTTGTGCGGGGCAGATCAGGGTTCCCCCATGGGGATAGTTTGGGAACCAGGCCTTTGAGGACAGAAGACTGAGCACATGACTTGGGCTTCGCATTATGCTAAGGCTGAAGGTCATTGCTATAGGGTATGCTTTCCAGAACACCTGTGTACCTCATTGGATGTGACCTCTTGCCTCGGTCCAAGTCAAGATCCCAGGGAAGAGGAATCTAGTTTGACACGGGGCACTCCCCACTGCAGGGAGCCTTATTCCGCCTTCCTTCAGACAAAAACACAGCCTACTTGTGATCTCAGTCTGTCCAACAAATAAATAAAATGATTATAAATAAATAAATAAATATATTCAGGCATGTTTTATATAGTGATCAAGTGCAATTCTGCAGTGTGGCTCAGGGTTCTTCCATCGGGAGATTTTGGGAACCAGGCCTCTGAGGTTGGAAGGCTGAGCAGCCAACCATGGCTTCATGTGAGGTATAGGGTTAGGGTTAGGGTTAGGGTTAGGGTTAGGGTTAGGGTTATGTTTAGGTGAGGGTTAGTAAGGGTTAGGGTTATGTCTTAGGAACAAGGCATGTCGGAACTGGCCACACAATACTGGCACACCAAGGTCTGAGTTGAGTGTGGGACGCAGCAGAACCTCAGGCGATGGAATTTTGGACGGGACAGGCCAAGAGGGTGGAATGCCCTCAGGGGAGCATGCTGGTTTCTATATATCTGAAGGTACTGGATAGCACAGAAGGAAAGGGTCAGTTTCTGCCTGAGAGGCTGAGTCCTTCCTACAGACTGACTTTCCCATCCACAGGAGGACCTGGGTTCAGTCCTCCGGTGTCCAGAATCTGATCACGTAACCTAGGCTTAGGGTTTGGCTCTGGGAGAATGGCTGACCTGATTTGTCAGGGCAGAATTAGGCTTTCCACGGGACTCAGTTGAGGACGTAGCCCTGGCGGACCATCCTAATCCCGGATTGTGGTGTGGGGGTCCTAGGAAGTTGTTGGTAGAATGATCGGACAGGCAGATTTCTCCCGCCCCGAAGGTCTTGCACAGGGCTAAACTTCCCATTTGCCTAGTGTGCGGCACCCAGAGGCCTGCGATGTGAAGAAGGAATCCCCTACCTAGAGGGCTACCAGGGCAGACAACCGGGGATAGAAGTCTGAAGAAGCACCCTCGGGTTAGGGTTAGGCCGATGCACATGGGAGGCCCTACCGGCCCTTGCTGAGGGATCATCAAACTCCTGGTTCCCGCTTCAGGTGGGCGCTCCTTGGAGCTGTGTCCCAAGGGGTGCATGCAGATTTCACCTGTTCTACGGATTCAGCTCATTTCTAAAGGGCAAACGTTCCCATTGGGATCTATGGACATTGTGCGGTGCACCTCAGGGTTCCCGCATCTGCAGAGTTCATGGACCAAGCTACTGAGGACAGAAGCCTGAGCATGGGACAGGGGCTTTGCATCAGGATTCCCGTGAAGGTTATTTCACAAGTGAATGCTGTTGGTAACACCTGGGTGAGTCAGTGGGTTAGGCCACTGCCTTCAGCTCAGGACATGATCCCAGAGTCCTGAGATGGAGCCCCACATCGGGCTGTCTCCTCAGCAGGGAGCCTTCTTTCCCTTCTCTGGGGGTGCAACACTGCCTACATCTTTTCGCTCCCTGCAAAATGAAAAAGTAAAATCTTGAAGCAATAAAAAAATAAATACATAAATAATAAATATATAAAAGAGAGGGCATGATTTCCTATTGGAATCTAGGTCATTTGTGCGGGGCAGCTCAGGGTTCCCCCATGGGGAGAGTTTGGGAACCAGGCCTTTGAGGACAGAAGACTGAGCACATGACTTGGGCTTCGCATTATGCTAAGGCTGAAGGTCATTGCTATAGGGTATGCTTTCCAGAACACCTGTGTACCTCATTGGATGTGACCTCTTGCCTCGGTCCAAGTCAAGATCCCAGGGAAGAGGAATCTAGTTTGACACGGGGCCCTCCCCACTGCAGGGAGCTTATTCCCCCTTCCTTCAGACAAAAACACAGCCTACTTGTGATCTCAGTCTGTCCAACAAATAAATAAAATGATTATAAATAAATAAATAAATATATTCAGGCATGTTTTATATAGTGATCAAGTGCAATTCTGCAGTGTGGCTCAGGGTTCTTCCATCGGGAGATTTTGGGAACCAGGCCTCTGAGGTTGGAAGGCTGAGCAGCCGACCACGGCTTCATGTGAGGTATAGGGTTAGGGTTAGGGTTAGGGTTATGTTTAGGTGAGGGTTAGTAAGGGTTAGGGTTATGTCTTAGGAACAAGGCATGTCGGAACTGGCCACACAATACTGGCACACCAAGGGCTGAGTTGAGGGTGGGACGCAGCAGAACCTCAGGCGATGGAATTTTGGACGGGACAGGCCAAGAGGGTGGAATGCCCTCAGGGGAGCATGCTGGTTTCTATATATCTGAAGGTACTGGATAGCACAGAAGGAAAGGGTCAGTTTCTGCCTGAGAGGCTGAGTCCTTCCTACAGACTGACTTTCCCATCCACAGGAGGACCTGGGTTCAGTCCTCCGGTGTCCAGAGTCTGATCACGTAACCTAGGCTTAGGGTTTGGCTCTGGGAGAATGGCTGACCTGATTTGTCAGGGCAGAATTAGGCTTTCCAAGGGACTCAGTTGAGGACGTAGCCCTGGCGGACCATCCTATTCCCGGATTGTGGTGTGGGGGTCCTAGGAAGGTGTTGGTAGAATGATCGGACAGGCAGATTTCTCCCGCCCCCAGGGTCTTGCACAGGGCTAAACTTCTCATTTGCCTAGTGGGCGGCACCCAGAGGCCTGCGATGTGAAGAAGGAATCCCCTTCCTAGAGGGCTACCAGGGCAGACAACCGGGGATAGAAGTCTGAAGAAGCACCCTCGGGTTAGGGTTAGGCCGATGCACATGGGAGGCCCTACCGGCCCTTGCTGAGGGATCATCAAACTCCTGGTTCCCGCTTCAGGTGGGCGCTCCTTGGAGCTGTGTCCAAAGGGGTGCATGCAGATTTCACCTGTTCTACGGATTCAGCTCATTTCTAAAGGGCAAACGTTCCCATTGGCATCTATGGACATTGTGCGGTGCACCTCAGGGTTCCCGCATCTGCAGAGTTCATGGACCAAGCTACTGAGGACAGAAGCCTGAGCATGGGACAGGGGCTTTGCATCAGGATTACCGTGAAGGTTATTTCACAAGTGAATGCTGTTGGTAACACCTGGGTGAGTCAGTGGGTTAGGCCACTGCCTTCAGCTCAAAACATGATCCCAGAGTCCTGGGATGGAGCCCCACATCGGGCTGTCTCCTCAGCAGGGAGCCTTCTTTCCCTTCTCTGGGGGTGCAACACTGCCTACATCTTTTCGCTCCCTGCAAAATGAAAAAGTAAAATCTTGAAGCAATAAAAAAATAAATACATAAATAATAAATAAATAAAAGAGAGGGCATGATTTCCTATTGGAATCTAGGTCATTTGTGCGGGGCAGCTCAGGGTTCCCCCATGGGGAATGTTTGGGAACCAGGCCTTTGAGGACAGAAGACTGAGCACATGACTTGGGCTTCGCATTATGCTAAGGCTGAAGGTCATTGCTATAGGGTATGCTTTCCAGAACACCTGTGTACCTCATTGGATGTGACCTCTTGCCTCGGCCCAGGTCAAGATCCCAGGGAAGAGGAATCTAGTTTGACACGGGGCCCTCCCCACTGCAGGGAGCCTTATTCCCCCTTCCTTGAGACAAAAACACAGCCTACTTGTGATCTCAGTCTGTCCAACAAATAAATAAAATCATTATAAATAAATAAATAAATATATTCAGGCATGTTTTATATAGTGATCAAGTGCAATTCTGCAGTGTGGCTCAGGGTTCTTCCATCGGGAGATTTTGGGAACCAGGCCTCTGAGGTTGGAAGGCTGAGCAGCCGACCACGGCTTCATGGGAGGTATAGGGTTAGGGTTAGGGTTAGGGTTAGGGTTAGGGTTATGTTTAGGTGAGGGTTAGTAAGGGTTAGGGTTATGTCTTAGGAACAAGGCATGTCGGAACTGGCCACACAATACTGCCACACCAAGGGCTGAGTTGAGGGTGGGACTCAGCAGAACCTCAGGCGATGGAATTTTGGACGGGACAGGCCAAGAGGGTGGAATGCCCTCAGGGGAGCATGCTGGTTTCTATATATCTGAAGGTACTGGATAGCACAGAAGGAAAGGGTCTGTTTCTGCCTGAGAGGCTGAGTCCTTCCTACAGACTGACTTTCCCATCCACAGGAGGACCTGGGTTCAGTCCTCCGGTGTCCAGAGTCTGATCACGTAACCTAGGCTTAGGGTTTGGCTCTGGGAGAATGGCTGACCTGATTTGTCAGGGCAGAATTAGGCTTTCCACGGGACTCAGTTGAGGACGTAGCCCTGGCGAACCATCCTATTCCCGGATTGTGGTGTGGGGGTCCTAGGAAGGTGTTGGTAGAATGATCGGACAGGCAGATTTCTCCCGCCCCGAGGGTCTTGCACAGGGCTAAACTTCCCATTTGCCTAGTGGGCGGCACCCAGAGGCCTGCGATGTGAAGAAGGAATCCCCTACCTAGAGGGCTACCAGGGCAGACAACCGGGGATAGAAGTCTGAAGAAGCACCCTCGGGTTAGGGTTAGGCCGATGCACATGGGAGGCCCTACCGGCCCTTGCTGAGGGATCATCAAACTCCTGGTTCCCGCTTCAGGTGGGCGCTCCTTGGAGCTGTGTCCCAAGGGGTGCATGCAGATTTCACCTGTTCTACAGATTCAGCTCATTTCTAAAGGGCAAACGTTCCCATTGGGATCTATGGACATTGTGCGGTGCACCTCAGGGTTCCCGCATCTGCAGAGTTCAAGGACCAAGCTACTGAGGACAGAAGCCTGAGCATGGGACAGGGGCTTTGCATCAGGATTACCGTGAAGGTTATTTCACAAGTGAATGCTGTTGGTAACACCTGGGTGAGTCAGTGGGTTAGGCCACTGCCTTCAGCTCAAAACATGATCCCAGAGTCCTGGGATGGAGCCCCACATCGGGCTGTCTCCTCAGCAGGGAGCCTTCTTTCCCTTCTCTGGGGGTGCAACACTGCCTACATCTTTTCGCTCCCTGCAAAATGAAAAAGTAAAATCTTGAAGCAATAAAAAAATAAATACATAAATAATAAATAAATAAAAGAGAGGGCATGATTTCCTATTGGAATCTAGGTCATTTGTGCGGGGCAGCTCAGGGTTCCCCCATGGGGAATGTTTGGGAACCAGGCCTTTGAGGACAGAAGACTGAGCACATGACTTGGGCTTCGCATTATGCTAAGGCTGAAGGTCATTGCTATAGGGTATGCTTTCCAGAACACCTGTGTACCTCATTGGATGTGACCTCTTGCCTCGGCCCAGGTCAAGATCCCAGGGAAGAGGAATCTAGTTTGACACGGGGCCCTCCCCACTGCAGGGAGCCTTATTCCCCCTTCCTTGAGACAAAAACACAGCCTACTTGTGATCTCAGTCTGTCCAACAAATAAATAAAATCATTATAAATAAATAAATAAATATATTCAGGCATGTTTTATATAGTGATCAAGTGCAATTCTGCAGTGTGGCTCAGGGTTCTTCCATCGGGAGATTTTGGGAACCAGGCCTCTGAGGTTGGAAGGCTGAGCAGCCGACCACGGCTTCATGGGAGGTATAGGGTTAGGGTTAGGGTTAGGGTTAGGGTTAGGGTTAGGGTTATGTTTAGGTGAGGGTTAGTAAGGGTTAGGGTTATGTCTTAGGAACAAGGCATGTCGGAACTGGCCACACAATACTGCCACACCAAGGGCTGAGTTGAGGGTGGGACTCAGCAGAACCTCAGGCGATGGAATTTTGGACGGGACAGGCCAAGAGGGTGGAATGCCCTCAGGGGAGCATGCTGGTTTCTATATATCTGAAGGTACTGGATAGCACAGAAGGAAAGGGTCTGTTTCTGCCTGAGAGGCTGAGTCCTTCCTACAGACTGACTTTCCCATCCACAGGAGGACCTGGGTTCAGTCCTCCGGTGTCCAGAGTCTGATCACGTAACCTAGGCTTAGGGTTTGGCTCTGGGAGAATGGCTGACCTGATTTGTCAGGGCAGAATTAGGCTTTCCACGGGACTCAGTTGAGGACGTAGCCCTGGCGAACCATCCTATTCCCGGATTGTGGTGTGGGGGTCCTAGGAAGGTGTTGGTAGAATGATCGGACAGGCAGATTTCTCCCGCCCCGAGGGTCTTGCACAGGGCTAAACTTCCCATTTGCCTAGTGTGCGGCACCCAGAGGCCTGCGATGTGAAGAAGGAATCCCCTACCTAGAGGGCTACCAGGGCAGACAACCGGGGATAGAAGTCTGAAGAAGCACCCTCGGGTTAGGGTTAGGCCGATGCACATGGGAGGCCCTACCGGCCCTTGCTGAGGGATCATCAAACTCCTGGTTCCCGCTTCAGGTGGGCGCTCCTTGGAGCTGTGTCCCAAGGGGTGCATGCAGATTTCACCTGTTCTACGGATTCAGCTCATTTCTAAAGGGCAAACGTTCCCATTGGGATCTATGGACATTGTGCGGTGCACCTCAGGGTTCCCGCATCTGCAGAGTTCATGGACCAAGCTACTGAGGACAGAAGCCTGAGCATGGGACAGGGGCTTTGCATCAGGATTACCGTGAAGGTTATTTCACAAGTGAATGCTGTTGGTAACACCTGGGTGAGTCAGTGGGTTAGGCCACTGCCTTCAGCTCAGGACATGATCCCAGAGTCCTGGGATGGAGCCCCACATCGGGCTGTCTCCTCAGCAGGGAGCCTTCTTTCCCTTCCTTGGGCGTGCAACACTGCCTATTTCTTTTCGCTCCCTGGAAAGTAAAAAAGTAAAATATTGAAGCAATAAATAAATAAATACATAAATAATAAATATATAAAAGAGAGGGCATGATTTCCTATTGGAATCTAGGTCATTTGTGCGGGGCAGATCAGGGTTCCCCCATGGGGAGAGTTTGGGAACCAGGCCTTTGAGAACAGAAGACTGAGCACATGACTTGGGCTTCGCATTATGCTAAGGCTGAAGGTCATTGCTATAGGGTATGCTTTCCAGAACACCTGTGTACCTCATTGGATGTGACCTCTTGCCTCGGCCCAGGTCAAGATCCCAGGGAAGAGGAATCTAGTTTGACACGGGGCCCTCCCCACTGCAGGGAGCCTTATTCCCCCTTCCTTCAGACAAAAACACAGCCTACTTGTGATCTCAGTCTGTCCAACAAATAAATAAAATGATTATAAATAAATAAATAAATATATTCAGGCATGTTTTATATAGTGATCAAGTGCAATTCTGCAGTGTGGCTCAGGGTTCTTCCATCGGGAGATTTTGGGAACCAGGCCTCTGAGGTTGGAAGGCTGAGCAGCCGACCACGGCTTCATGTGAGGTATAGGGTTAGGGTTAGGGTTAGGGTTAGGGTTATGTTTAGGTGAGGGTTAGTAAGGGTTAGGGTTATGTCTTAGGAACAAGGCATGTCGGAACTGGCCACACAATACTGGCACACCAAGGGCTGAGTTGAGGGTGGGACTCAGCAGAACCTCAGGCGATGGAATTTTGGACGGGACAGGCCAAGAGGGTGGAATGCCCTCAGGGGAGCATGCTGGTTTCTATATATCTGAAGGTACTGGATAGCACAGAAGGAAAGGGTCAGTTTCTGCCTGAGAGGCTGAGTCCTTCCTACAGACTGACTTTCCCATCCACAGGAGGACCTGGGTTCAGTCCTCCGGTGTCCAGAGTCTGATCACGTAACCTAGGCTTAGGGTTTGGCTCTGGGAGAATGGCTGACCTGATTTGTCAGGGCAGAATTAGGCTTTCCATGGGACTCAGTTGAGGACGTAGCCCTGGCGGACCATCCTATTCCCGGATTGTGGTGTGGGGGTCCTAGGAAGGTGTTGGTAGAATGATCGGACAGGCAGATTTCTCCCGCCCCGAGGGTCTTGCACAGGGCTAAACTTCTCATTTGCCTAGTGGGCGGCACCCAGAGGCCTGCGATGTGAAGAAGGAATCCCCTTCCTAGAGGGCTACCAGGGCAGACAACCGGGGATAGAAGTCTGAAGAAGCACCCTCGGGTTAGGGTTAGGCCGATGCACATGGGAGGCCCTACCGGCCCTTGCTGAGGGATCATCAAACTCCTGGTTCCCGCTTCAGGTGGGCGCTCCTTGGAGCTGTGTCCAAAGGGGTGCATGCAGATTTCACCTGTTCTACGGATTCAGCTCATTTCTAAAGGGCAAACGTTCCCATTGGCATCTATGGACATTGTGCGGTGCACCTCAGGGTTCCCGCATCTGCAGAGTTCATGGACCAAGCTACTGAGGACAGAAGCCTGAGCATGGGACAGGGGCTTTGCATCAGGATTCCCGTGAAGGTTATTTCACAAGTGAATGCTGTTGGTAACACCTGGGTGAGTCAGTGGGTTAGGCCACTGCCTTCAGCTCAGGACATGATCCCAGAGTCCTGGGATGGAGCCCCACATCGGGCTGTCTCCTCAGCAGGGAGCCTTCTTTCCCTTCTCTGGGGGTGCAACACTGCCTACATCTTTTCGCTCCCTGCAAAATGAAAAAGTAAAATCTTGAAGCAATAAAAAAATAAATACATAAATAATAAATAAATAAAAGAGAGGGCATGATTTCCTATTGGAATCTAGGTCATTTGTGCGGGGCAGCTCAGGGTTCCCCCATGGGGAATGTTTGGGAACCAGGCCTTTGAGGACAGAAGACTGAGCACATGACTTGGGCTTCGCATTATGCTAAGGCTGAAGGTCATTGCTATAGGGTATGCTTTCCAGAACACCTGTGTACCTCATTGGATGTGACCTCTTGCCTCGGCCCAGGTCAAGATCCCAGGGAAGAGGAATCTAGTTTGACACGGGGCCCTCCCCACTGCAGGGAGCCTTATTCCCCCTTCCTTCAGACAAAAACACAGCCTACTTGTGATCTCAGTCTGTCCAACAAATAAATAAAATCATTATAAATAAATAAATAAATATATTCAGGCATGTTTTATATAGTGATCAAGTGCAATTCTGCAGTGTGGCTCAGGGTTCTTCCATCGGGAGATTTTGGGAACCAGGCCTCTGAGGTTGGAAGGCTGAGCAGCCGACCACGGCTTCATGGGAGGTATAGGGTTAGGGTTAGGGTTAGGGTTAGGGTTAGGGTTATGTTTAGGTGAGGGTTAGTAAGGGTTAGGGTTATGTCTTAGGAACAAGGCATGTCGGAACTGGCCACACAATACTGCCACACCAAGGGCTGAGTTGAGGGTGGGACTCAGCAGAACCTCAGGCGATGGAATTTTGGACGGGACAGGCCAAGAGGGTGGAATGCCCTCAGGGGAGCATGCTGGTTTCTATATATCTGAAGGTACTGGATAGCACAGAAGGAAAGGGTCTGTTTCTGCCTGAGAGGCTGAGTCCTTCCTACAGACTGACTTTCCCATCCACAGGAGGACCTGGGTTCAGTCCTCCGGTGTCCAGAGTCTGATCACGTAACCTAGGCTTAGGGTTTGGCTCTGGGAGAATGGCTGACCTGATTTGTCAGGGCAGAATTAGGCTTTCCACGGGACTCAGTTGAGGACGTAGCCCTGGCGAACCATCCTATTCCCGGATTGTGGTGTGGGGGTCCTAGGAAGGTGTTGGTAGAATGATCGGACAGGCAGATTTCTCCCGCCCCGAGGGTCTTGCACAGGGCTAAACTTCCCATTTGCCTAGTGGGCGGCACCCAGAGGCCTGCGATGTGAAGAAGGAATCCCCTACCTAGAGGGCTACCAGGGCAGACAACCGGGGATAGAAGTCTGAAGAAGCACCCTCGGGTTAGGGTTAGGCCGATGCACATGGGAGGCCCTACCGGCCCTTGCTGAGGGATCATCAAACTCCTGGTTCCCGCTTCAGGTGGGCGCTCCTTGGAGCTGTGTCCCAAGGGGTGCATGCAGATTTCACCTGTTCTACGGATTCAGCTCATTTCTAAAGGGCAAACGTTCCCATTGGGATCTATGGACATTGTGCGGTGCACCTCAGGGTTCCCGCATCTGCAGAGTTCATGGACCAAGCTACTGAGGACAGAAGCCTGAGCATGGGACAGGGGCTTTGCATCAGGATTACCGTGAAGGTTATTTCACAAGTGAATGCTGTTGGTAACACCTGGGTGAGTCAGTGGGTTAGGCCACTGCCTTCAGCTCAGGACATGATCCCAGAGTCCTGGGATGGAGCCCCACATCGGGCTGTCTCCTCAGCAGGGAGCCTTCTTTCCCTTTTCTGGGGGTGCAATACTGCCTACATCTTTTCGCTCACTGCAAAATGAAAAAGTAAAATCTTGAAGCAATAAAAAAATAAATACATAAATAATAAATAAATAAAAGAGAGGGCATGATTTCCTATTGGAATCTAGGTCATTTGTGCGGGTCAGCTCAGGGTTCCCCCATGGGGAGAGTTTGGGAACCAGGCCTTTGAGGACAGAAGACTGAGCACATGACTTGGGCTTCGCATTATGCTAAGGCTGAAGGTCATTGCTATAGGGTATGCTTTCCAGAACACCTGTGTACCTCATTGGATGTGACCTCTTGCCTCGGCCCAGGTCAAGATCCCAGGGAAGAGGAATCTAGTTTGACACGGGGCCCTCCCCACTGCAGGGAGCCTTATTCCCCCTTCCTTCAGACAAAAACACAGCCTACTTGTGATCTCAGTCTGTCCAACAAATAAATAAAATGATTATAAATAAATAAATAAATATATTCAGGCATGTTTTATATAGTGATCAAGTGCAATTCTGCAGTGTGGCTCAGGGTTCTTCCATCGGGAGATTTTGGGAACCAGGCCTCTGAGGTTGGAAGGCTGAGCAGCCGACCACGGCTTCATGTGAGGTATAGGGTTAGGGTTAGGGTTAGGGTTAGGGTTATGTTTAGGTGAGGGTTAGTAAGGGTTAGGGTTATGTCTTAGGAACAAGGCATGTCGGAACTGGCCACACAATACTGGCACACCAAGGGCTGAGTTGAGGGTGGGACTCAGCAGAACCTCAGGCGATGGAATTTTGGACGGGACAGGCCAAGAGGGTGGAATGCCCTCAGGGGAGCATGCTGGTTTCTATATATCTGAAGGTACTGGATAGCACAGAAGGAAAGGGTCAGTTTCTGCCTGAGAGGCTGAGTCCTTCCTACAGACTGACTTTCCCATCCACAGGAGGACCTGGGTTCAGTCCTCCGGTGTCCAGAGTCTGAACACGTAACCTAGGCTTAGGGTTTGGCTCTGGGAGAATGGCTGACCTGATTTGTCAGGGCAGAATTAGGCTTTCCAAGGGACTCAGTTGAGGACGTAGCCCTGGCGGACCATCCTATTCCCGGATTGTGGTGTGGGGGTCCTAGGAAGGTGTTGGTAGAATGATCGGACAGGCAGATTTCTCCCGCCCCGAGGGTCTTGCACAGGGCTAAATTTCCCATTTGCCTAGTGGGCGGCACTCAGAGGCCTGCGATGTCATGAAGGAATCCCCTACCTAGAGGGCTACCAGGGCAGACAACCGGGGATAGAAGTCTGAAGAAGCACCCTCGGGTTAGGGTTAGGCCGATGCACATGGGAGGCCCTACCGGCCCTTGCTGAGGGATCATCAAACTCTTGGTTCCCGCTTCAGGTGGGCGCTCCTTGGAGCTGTGTCCCAAGGGGTGCATGCAGATTTCACCTGTTCTACGGATTCAGCTCATTTCTAAAGGGCAAACGTTCCCACTGGCATCTATGGACATTGTGCGGTGCACCTCAGGGTTCCCGCATCTGCAGAGTTCATGGACCAAGCTACTGAGGACAGAAGCCTGAGCATGGGACAGGGGCTTTGCATCAGGAATACCGTGAAGGTTATTTCACAAGTGAATGCTGTTGGTAACACCTGGGTGAGTCAGTGGGTTAGGCCACTGCCTTCAGCTCAGGACATGATCCCAGAGTCCTGGGATGGAACCCCACATCGGGCTGTCTCCTCAGCAGGGAGCCTTCTTTCCCTTCTCTGGGGGTGCAACACTGCCTACATCTTTTCGCTCCCTGCAAAATGAAAAAGTAAAATCTTGAAGCAATAAAAAAATAAATACATAAATAATAAATAAATAAAAGAGAGGGCATGATTTCCTATTGGAATCTAGGTCATTTGTGCGGGGCAGCTCAGGGTTCCCCCATGGGGAATGTTTGGGAACCAGGCCTTTGAGGACAGAAGACTGAGCACATGACTTGGGCTTCGCATTATGCTAAGGCTGAAGGTCATTGCTATAAGGTATGCTTTCCAGAACACCTGTGTACCTCATTGGATGTGACCTCTTGCCTCGGCCCAGGTCAAGATCCCAGGGAAGAGGAATCTAGTTTGACACGGGGCCCTCCCCACTGCAGGGAGCCTTATTCCCCCTTCCTTGAGACAAAAACACAGCCTACTTGTGATCTCAGTCTGTCCAACAAATAAATAAAATCATTATAAATAAATAAATAAATATATTCAGGCATGTTTTATATAGTGATCAAGTGCAATTCTGCAGTGTGGCTCAGGGTTCTTCCATCGGGAGATTTTGGGAACCAGGCCTCTGAGGTTGGAAGGCTGAGCAGCCGACCACGGCTTCATGGGAGGTATAGGGTTAGGGTTAGGGTTAGGGTTAGGGTTATGTTTAGGTGAGGGTTAGTAAGGGTTAGGGTTATGTCTTAGGAACAAGGCATGTCGGAACTGGCCACACAATACTGCCACACCAAGGGCTGAGTTGAGGGTGGGACTCAGCAGAACCTCAGGCGATGGAATTTTGGACGGGACAGGCCAAGAGGGTGGAATGCCCTCAGGGGAGCATGCTGGTTTCTATATATCTGAAGGTACTGGATAGCACAGAAGGAAAGGGTCAGTTTCTGCCTGAGAGGCTGAGTCCTTCCTACAGACTGACTTTCCCATCCACAGGAGGACCTGGGTTCAGTCCTCCGGTGTCCAGAGTCTGATCACGTAACCTAGGCTTAGGGTTTGGCTCTGGGAGAATGGCTGACCTGATTTGTCAGGGCAGAATTAGGCTTCCCACGGGACTCAGTTGAGGACGTAGCCCTGGCGAACCATCCTATTCCCGGATTGTGGTGTGGGGGTCCTAGGAAGGTGTTGGTAGAATGATCGGACAGGCAGATTTCTCCCGCCCCGAGGGTCTTGCACAGGGCTAAACTTCCCATTTGCCTAGTGTGCGGCACCCAGAGGCCTGCGATGTGAAGAAGGAATCCCCTACCTAGAGGGCTACCAGGGCAGACAACCGGGGATAGAAGTCTGAAGAAGCACCCTCGGGTTAGGGTTAGGCCGATGCACATGGGAGGCCCTACCGGCCCTTGCTGAGGGATCATCAAACTCCTGGTTCCCGCTTCAGGTGGGCTCTCCTTGGAGCTGTGTCCCAAGGGGTGCATGCAGATTTCACCTGTTCTACGGATTCAGCTCATTTCTAAAGGGCAAACGTTCCCATTGGCATCTATGGACATTGTGCGGTGCACCTCAGGGTTCCCGCATCTGCAGAGTTCATGGACCAGGCTACTGAGGACAGAAGCCTGAGCATGGGACAGGGGCTTTGCATCAGGATTACCGTGAAGGTTATTTCACAAGTGAATGCTGTTGGTAACACCTGGGTGAGTCAGTGGGTTAGGCCACTGCCCTCAGCTCAGGACATGATCCCAGAGTCCTGAGATGGAGCCCCACATCGGGCTGTCTCCTCAGCAGGGAGCCTTCTTTCCCTTCTCTGGGGGTGCAACACTGCCTACATCTTTTCGCTCCCTGCAAAATGAAAAAGTAAAATCTTGAAGCAATAAAAAAATAAATACATAAATAATAAATATATAAAAGAGAGGGCATGATTTCCTATTGGAATCTAGGTCATTTGTGCGGGGCAGATCAGGGTTCCCCCATGGGGAGAGTTTGGGAACCAGGCCTTTGAGGACAGAAGACTGAGCACATGACTTGGGCTTCGCATTATGCTAAGGCTGAAGGTCATTGCTATAGGGTATGCTTTCCAGAACACCTGTGTACCTCATTGGATGTGACCTCTTGCCTCGGTCCAAGTCAAGATACCAGGGAAGAGGAATCTAGTTTGACACGGGGCCCTCCCCACTGCAGGGAGCCTTATTCCCCCTTCCTTCAGACAAAAACACAGCCTACTTGTGATCTCAGTCTGTCCAACAAATAAATAAAATGATTATAAATAAATAAATAAATATATTCAGGCATGTTTTATATAGTGATCAAGTGCAATTCTGCAGTGTGGCTCAGGGTTCTTCCATCGGGAGATTTTGGGAACCAGGCCTCTGAGGTTGGAAGGCTGAGCAGCCGACCACGGCTTCATGTGAGGTATAGGGTTAGGGTTAGGGTTAGGGTTAGGGTTAGGGTTAGGGTTAGGGTTATGTTTAGGTGAGGGTTAGTAAGGGTTAGGTTATGTCTTAGGAACAAGGCATGTCGGAACTGGCCACACAATACTGGCACACCAAGGGCTGAGTTGAGGGTGGGACGCAGCAGAACCTCAGGCGATGGAATTTTGGACGGGACAGGCCAAGAGGGTGGAATGCCCTCAGGGGAGCATGCTGGTTTCTATATATCTGAAGGTACTGGATAGCACAGAAGGAAAGGGTCAGTTTCTGCCTGAGAGGCTGAGTCCTTCCTACAGACTGACTTTCCCATCCACAGGAGGACCTGGGTTCAGTCCTCCGGTGTCCAGAGTCTGATCACGTAACCTAGGCTTAGGGTTTGGCTCTGGGAGAATGGCTGACCTGATTTGTCAGGGCAGAATTAGGCTTTCCAAGGGACTCAGTTGAGGACGTAGCCCTGGCGGACCATCCTATTCCCGGATTGTGGTGTGGGGGTCCTAGGAAGGTGTTGGTAGAATGATCGGACAGGCAGATTTCTCCCGCCCCGAGGGTCTTGCACAGGGCTAAACTTCTCATTTGCCTAGTGGGCGGCACCCAGAGGCCTGCGATGTGAAGAAGGAATCCCCTTCCTAGAGGGCTACCAGGGCAGACAACCGGGGATAGAAGTCTGAAGAAGCACCCTCGGGTTAGGGTTAGGCCGATGCACATGGGAGGCCCTACCGGCCCTTGCTGAGGGATCATCAAACTCCTGGTTCCCGCTTCAGGTGAGCGCTCCTTGGAGCTGTGTCCCCAGGGGTGCATGCAGATTTCACCTGTTCTACGGATTCAGCTCATTTCTAAAGGGCAAACGTTCCCATTGGCATCTATGGACATTGTGCGGTGCACCTCAGGGTTCCCGCATCTGCAGAGTTCATGGACCAAGCTACTGAGGACAGAAGCCTGAGCATGGGACAGGGGCTTTGCATCAGGATTCCCGTGAAGGTTATTTCACAAGTGAATGCTGTTGGTAACACCTGGGTGAGTCAGTGGGTTAGGCCACTGCCTTCAGCTCAGGACATGATCCCAGAGTCCTGGGATGGAGCCCCACATCGGGCTGTCTCCTCAGCAGGGAGCCTTCTTTCCCTTCTCTGGGGGTGCAACACTGCCTACATCTTTTCGCTCCCTGCAAAATGAAAAAGTAAAATCTTGAAGCAATAAAAAAATAAATACATAAATAATAAATAAATAAAAGAGAGGGCATGATTTCCTATTGGAATCTAGGTCATTTGTGCGGGGCAGCTCAGGGTTCCCCCATGGGGAAAGTTTGGGAACCAGGCCTTTGAGGACAGAAGACTGAGCACATGACTTGGGCTTCGCATTATGCTAAGGCTGAAGGTCATTGCTATAGGGTATGCTTTCCAGAACACCTGTGTACCTCATTGGATGTGACCTCTTGCCTCGGCCCAGGTCCAGATCCCAGGGAAGAGGAATCTAGTTTGACACGGGGCCCTCCCCACTGCAGGGAGCCTTATTCCCCCTTCCTTGAGACAAAAACACAGCCTACTTGTGATCTCAGTCTGTCCAACAAATAAATAAAATCATCATAAATAAATAAATAAATATATTCAGGTATGTTTTATATAGTGATCAAGTGCAATTCTGCAGTGTGGCTCAGGGTTCTTCCATCGGGAGATTTTGGGAACCAGGCCTCTGAGGTTGGAAGGCTGAGCAGCCGACCACGGCTTCATGGGAGGTATAGGGTTAGGGTTAGGGTTAGGGTTAGGATTAGGGTTATGTTTAGGTGAGGGTTAGTAAGGGTTAGGGTTATGTCTTAGGAACAAGGCATGTCGGAACTGGCCACACAATACTGGCACACCAAGGGCTGAGTTGAGGGTGGGACGCAGCAGAACCTCAGGCGATGGAATTTTGGACGGGACAGGCCAAGAGGGTGGAATGCCCTCAGGGGAGCATGCTGGTTTCTATATATCTGAAGGTACTGGATAGCACAGAAGGAAAGGGTCAGTTTCTGCCTGAGAGGCTGAGTCCTTCCTACAGACTGACTTTCCCATCCACAGGAGGACCTGGGTTCAGTCCTCCGGTGTCCAGAGTCTGATCACGTAACCTAGGCTTAGGGTTTGGCTCTGGGAGAATGGCTGACCTGATTTGTCAGGGCAGAATTAGGCTTTCCAAGGGACTCAGTTGAGGATGTAGCCCTGGCGGACCATCCTATTCCCGGATTGTGGTGTGGGGGTCCTAGGAAGGTGTTGGTAGAATGATCGGACAGGCAGATTTCTCCCGCCCCGAGGGTCTTGCACAGGGCTAAACTTCTCATTTGCCTAGTGGGCGGCACCCAGAGGCCTGCGATGTGAAGAAGGAATCCCCTTCCTAGAGGGCTACCAGGGCAGACAACCGGGAATAGAAGTCTGAAGAAGCACCCTCGGGTTAGGGTTAGGCCGATGCACATGGGAGGCCCTACCGGCCCTTGCTGAGGGATCATCAAACTCCTGGTTCCCGCTTCAGGTGAGCGCTCCTTGGAGCTGTGTCCCCAGGGGTGCATGCAGATTTCACCTGTTCTACGGATTCAGCTCATTTCTAAAGGGCAAACGTTCCCATTGGCATCTATGGACATTGTGCGGTGCACCTCAGGGTTCCCGCATCTGTGGAGTTCATGGACCAAGCTACTGAGGACAGAAGCCTGAGCATGGGACAGGGGCTTTGCATCAGGATTCCCGTGAAGGTTATTTCACAAGTGAATGCTGTTGGTAACACCTGGGTGAGTCAGTGGGTTAGGCCACTGCCTTCAGCTCAGGACATGATCCCAGAGTCCTGGGATGGAGCCCCACATCGGGCTGTCTCCTCAGCAGGGAGCCTTCTTTCCCTTCTCTGGGGGTGCAACACTGCCTACATCTTTTCGCTCCCTGCAAAATGAAAAAGTAAAATCTTGAAGCAATAAAAAAATAAATACATAAATAATAAATAAATAAAAGAGAGGGCATGATTTCCTATTGGAATCTAGGTCATTTGTGCGGGGCAGCTCAGGGTTCCCCCATGGGGAAAGTTTGGGAACCAGGCCTTTGAGGACAGAAGACTGAGCACATGACTTGGGCTTCGCATTATGCTAAGGCTGAAGGTCATTGCTATAGGGTATGCTTTCCAGAACACCTGTGTACCTCATTGGATGTGACCTCTTGCCTCGGCCCAGGTCCAGATCCCAGGGAAGAGGAATCTAGTTTGACACGGGGCCCTCCCCACTGCAGGGAGCCTTATTCCCCCTTCCTTCAGACAAAAACACAGCCTACTTGTGATCTCAGTCTGTCCAACAAATAAATAAAATCATCATAAATAAATAAATAAATATATTCAGGCATGTTTTATATAGTGATCAAGTGCAATTCTGCAGTGTGGCTCAGGGTTCTTCCATCGGGAGATTTTGGGAACCAGGCCTCTGAGGTTGGAAGGCTGAGCAGCCGACCACGGCTTCATGGGAGGTATAGGGTTAGGGTTAGGGTTAGGGTTAGGGTTAGGGTTATGTTTAGGTGAGGGTTAGTAAGGGTTAGGGTTATGTCTTAGGAACAAGGCATGTCGGAACTGGCCACACAATACTGCCACACCAAGGGCTGAGTTGAGGGTGGGACTCAGCAGAACCTCAGGCGATGGAATTTTGGACGGGACAGGCCAAGAGGGTGGAAGGCCCTCAGGGGAGCATGCTGGTTTCTATATATCTGAAGGTACTGGATAGCACAGAAGGAAAGGGTCAGTTTCTGCCTGAGAGGCTGAGTCCTTCCTACAGACTGACTTTCCCATCCACAGGAGGACCTGGGTTCAGTCCTCCGGTGTCCAGAGTCTGATCACGTAACCTAGGCTTAGGGTTTGGCTCTGGGAGAATGGCTGACCTGATTTGTCAGGGCAGAATTGGCTTTCCAAGGGACTCAGTTGAGGACGTAGCCCTGGCGGACCATCCTATTCCCGGATTGTGGTGTGGGGGTCCTAGGAAGGTGTTGGTAGAATGATCGGACAGGCAGATTTCTCCCGCCTCGAGGGTCTTGCACAGGGCTAAACTTCCCATTTGCCTAGTGTGCGGCACCCAGAGGCCTGCGATGTGAAGAAGGAATCCCCTACCTAGAGGGCTACCAGGGCAGACAACCGGGGATAGAAGTCTGAAGAAGCACCCTCGGGTTAGGTTTAGGCCGATGCACATGGGAGGCCCTACCGGCCCTTGCTGAGGGATCATCAAACTCCTGGTTCCCGCTTCAGGTGGGCGATCCTTGGAGCTGTGTCCCAAAGGGTGCATGCAGATTTCACCTGTTCTACGGATTCAGCTCATTTCTAAAGGGCAAACGTTCCCATTGGGATCTATGGACATTGTGCGGTGCACCTCAGGGTTCCCGCATCTGCAGAGTTCATGGACCAAGCTACTGAGGACAGAAGCCTGAGCATGGGAAAGGGGCTTTGCATCGGGATTACCGTGAAGTTTATTTCACAAGTGAATGCTGTTGGTAACACCTGGGTGAGTCAGTGGGTTAGGCCACTGCCTTCAGCTCAGGACATGATCCCAGAGTCCTGGGATGGAGCCCCACATCGGGCTGTCTCCTCAGCAGGGAGCCTTCTTTCCCTTTTCTGGGGGTGCAATACTGCCTACATCTTTTCGCTCACTGCAAAATGAAAAAGTAAAATCTTGAAGCAATAAAAAAATAAATACATAAATAATAAATATATAAAAGAGAGGGCATGATTTCCTATTGGAATCTAGGTCATTTGTGCGGGGCAGATCAGGGTTCCCCCATGGGGAGAGTTTGGGAACCAGGCCTTTGAGGACAGAAGACTGAGCACATGACTTGGGCTTCGCATTATGCTAAGGCTGAAGGTCATTGCTATAGGGTATGCTTTCCAGAACACCTGTGTACCTCATTGGATGTGACCTCTTGCCTCGGCCCAGGTCAAGATCCCAGGGAAGAGGAATCTAGTTTGACACGGGGCCCTCCCCACTGCAGGGAGCCTTATTCCCCCTTCCTTCAGACAAAAACACAGCCTACTTGTGATCTCAGTCTGTCCAACAAATAAATAAAATGATTATAAATAAATAAATAAATATATTCAGGCATGTTTTATATAGTGATCAAGTGCAATTCTGCAGTGTGGCTCAGGGTTCTTCCATCGGGAGATTTTGAGAACCAGGCCTCTGAGGTTGGAAGGCTGAGCAGCCGACCACGGCTTCATGTGAGGTATAGGGTTAGGGTTAGGGTTAGGGTTAGGGTTATGTTTAGGTGAGGGGTAGTAAGGGTTAGGGTTATGTCTAAGGAACAAGGCATGTCGGAACTGGCCACACAATACTGGCACACCAAGGGCTGAGTTGAGGGTGGGACTCAGCAGAATCCTCAGGCGATGGAATTTTGGACGGGACAGGCCAAGAGCGTGGAATGCCCTCAGGGGAGCATGCTGGTTTCTATATATCTGAAGGTACTGGATAGCACAGAAGGAAAGGGTCAGTTTCTGCCTGAGAGGCTGAGTCCTTCCTACAGACTGACTTTCCCATCCACAGGAGGACGTGGGTTCAGTCCTCCGGTGTCCAGAGTCTGATCACGTAACCTAGGCTTAGGGTTTGGCTCTGGGAGAATGGCTGACCTGATTTGTCAGGGCAGAATTAGGCTTTCCAAGGGACTCAGTTGAGGACGTAGCCCTGGCGGACCATCCTATTCCCGGATTGTGGTGTGGGGGTCCTAGGAAGGTGTTGGTAGAATGATCGGACAGGCAGATTTCTCCCGCCCCGAGGGTCTTGCACTGGGCTAAATTTCCCATTTGCCTAGTGGGCGGCACTCAGAGGCCTGCGATGTGATGAAGGAATCCCCTACGTAGAGGGCTACCAGGGCAGACAACCGGGGATAGAAGTCTGAAGAAGCACCCTCGGGTTAGGGTTAGGCCGATGCACATGGGAGGCCCTACCGGCCCTTGCTGAGGGATCATCAAACTCCTGGTTCCCGCTTCAGGTGGGCGCTCCTTGGAGCTGTGTCCCAAGGGGTGCATGCAGATTTCACCTGTTCTACGGATTCAGCTCATTTCTAAAGGGCAAACGTTCCCACTGGCATCTATGGACATTGTGCGGTGCACCTCAGGGTTCCCGCATCTGCAGAGTTCATGGACCAAGCTACTGAGGACAGAAGCCTGAGCATGGGACAGGGGCTTTGCATCAGGATTACCGTGAAGGTTATTTCACAAGTGAATGCTGTTGGTAACACCTGGGTGAGTCAGTGGGTTAGGCCACTGCCTTCAGCTCAGGACATGATCCCAGAGTCCTGGGATGGAGCCCCACATCGGGCAGTCTCCTCATCAGGGAGCCTTCTTTCCCTTTTCTGGGGGTGCAATACTGCCTACATCTTTTCGCTCACTGCAAAATGAAAAAGTAAAATCTTGAAGCAATAAAAAAATAAATACATAAATAATAAATATATAAAAGAGAGGGCATGATTTCCTATTGGAATCTAGGTCATTTGTGCGGGGCAGATCAGGGTTCCCCCATGGGGAGAGTTTGGGAACCAGGCCTTTGAGGACAGAAGACTGAGCACATGACTTGGGCTTCGCATTATGCTAAGGCTGAAGGTCATTGCTATAGGGTATGCTTTCCAGAACACCTGTGTACCTCATTGGATGTGACCTCTTGCCTCGGCCCAGGTCAAGATCCCAGGGAAGAGGAATCTAGTTTGACACGGGGCCCTCCCCACTGCAGGGAGCCTTATTCCCCCTTCCTTCAGACAAAAACACAGCCTACTTGTGATCTCAGTCTGTCCAACAAATAAATAAAATGATTATAAATAAATAAATAAATATATTCAGGCATGTTTTATATAGTGATCAAGTGCAATTCTGCAGTGTGGCTCAGGGTTCTTCCATCGGGAGATTTTGGGAACCAGGCCTCTGAGGTTGGAAGGCTGAGCAGCCGACCACGGCTTAATGTGAGGTATAGGGTTAGGGTTAGGGTTAGGGTTAGGGTTAGGGTTATGTTTAGGTGAGGGTTAGTAAGGGTGAGGGTTATGTCTTAGGAACAAGGCATGTCGGAACTGGCCACACAATACTGCCACACCAAGGGCTGAGTTGAGGGTGGGACTCAGCAGAACCTCAGGCTATGGAATTTTGGACGGAAAAGGCCAAGAGGGTGGAATGCCCTCAGGGGAGCATGCTGGTTTCTATATATCTGAAGGTACTGGATAGCACAGAAGGAAAGGGTCAGTTTCTGCCTGAGAGGCTGAGTCCTTCCTACAGACTGACTTTCCCATCCACTGGAGGACCTGGGTTCAGTCCTCCGGTGTCCAGAGTCTGATCACGTAAACTAGGCTTAGGGTTTGGCTCTGGGAGAATGGCTGACCTGATTTGTCAGGGCAGAATTAGGCTTTCCAAGGGACTCAGTTGAGGACGTAGCCCTGGCGGACCATCCTATTCCCGGATTGTGGTGTGGGGGTCCTAGGAAGGTGTTGGTAGAATGATCGGACAGGCAGATTTCTCCCGCCCCGAGGGTCTTGCACAGGGCTAAACATCCCATTTGCCTAGTGTGCGGCACCCAGAGGCCTGCGATGTGAAGAAGGAATCCCCTACCTAGAGGGCTACCAGGGCAGACAACCGGGGATAGAAGTCTGAAGAAGCACCCTCGGGTTAGGGTTAGGCCGATGCACATGGGAGGCCCTACCGGCCCTTGCTGAGCGATCATCAAACTCCTGGTTCCCGCTTCAGGTGGGCGCTCCTTGGAGCTGTGTCCCAAGGGGTGCATGCAGATTTCACCTGTTCTACGGATTCAGCTCATTTCTAAAGGGCAAACGTTCCCATTGGCATCTATGGACATTGTGCGGTGCACCTCAGGGTTCCCGCATCTGCAGAGTTCATGGACCAAGCTACTGAGGACAGAAGCCTGAGCATGGGACAGGGGCTTTGCATCAGGATTACCGTGAAGGTTATTTCACAAGTGAATGCTGTTGGTAACACCTGGGTGAGTCAGTGGGTTAGGCCACTGCCTTCAGCTCAGGACATGATCCCAGAGTCCTGGGATGGAGCCCCACATCGGGCTGTCTCCTCAGCAGGGAGCCTTCTTTCCCTTTTCTGGGGGTGCAATACTGCCTACATCTTTTCGCTCACTGCAAAATGAAAAAGTAAAATCTTGAAGCAATAAAAAAATAAATACATAAATAATAAATATATAAAAGAGAGGGCATGATTTCCTATTGGAATCTAGGTCATTTGTGCGGGGCAGCTCAGGGTTCCCCCATGGGGAGAGTTTGGGAACCAGGCCTTTGAGGACAGAAGACTGAGCACATGACTTGGGCTTCGCATTATGCTAAGGCTGAAGGTCATTGCTATAGGGTATGCTTTCCAGAACACCTGTGTACCTCATTGGATGTGACCTCTTGCCTCGGCACAGGTAAAGATCCCAGGGAAGAGGAATCTAGTTTGACACGGGGCCCTCCCCACTGCAGGGAGCCTTATTCCCCCTTCCTTCAGACAAAAACACAGCCTACTTGTGATCTCAGTCTGTCCAACAAATAAATAAAATGATAATAAATAAATAAATAAATATATTCAGGCATGTTTTATATAGTGATCAAGTGCAATTCTGCAGTGTGGCTCAGGGTTCTTCCATCGGGAGATTTTGGGAACCAGGCCTCTGAGGTTGGAAGGCTGAGCAGCCGACCACGGCTTCATGTGAGGTATAGGGTTAGGGTTAGGGTTAGGGTTAGGGTTATGTTTAGGTGAGGGGTAGTAAGGGTTAGGGTTATGTCTTAGGAACAAGGCATGTCGGAACTGGCCACACAATACTGCCACACCAAGGGCTGAGTTGAGGGTGGGACTCAGCAGAACCTCAGGCGATGGAATTTTGGACGGGACAGGCCAAGAGGGTGGAATGCCCTCAGGGGAGCATGCTGGTTTCTATATATCTGAAGGTACTGGATAGCACAGAAGGAAAGGGTCAGTTTCTGCCTGAGAGGCTGAGTCCTTCCTACAGACTGACTTTCCCATCCACAGGAGGACCTGGGTTCAGTCCTCCGGTGTCCAGAGTCTGATCACGTAACCTAGGCTTAGGGTTTGGCTCTGGGAGAATGGCTGACCTGATTTGTCAGGGCAGAATTAGGCTTTCCAAGGGACTCAGTTGAGGACGTAGCCCTGGCGGACCATCCTATTCCCGGATTGTGGTGTGGGGGTCCTAGGAAGGTGTTGGTAGAATGATCGGACAGGCAGATTTCTCCCGCCCCGAGGGTCTTGCACAGGGCTAAATTTCCCATTTGCCTAGTGGGCGGCACTCAGAGGCCTGGGATGTGATGAAGGAATCCCCTACCTAGAGGGCTACCAGGGCAGACAACCGGGGATAGAAGTCTGAAGAAGCACCCTCGGGTTAGGGTTAGGCCGATGCACATGGGAGGCCCTACCGGCCCTTGCTGAGGGATCATCAAACTCCTGGTTCCCGCTTCAGGTGGGCTCTCCTTGGAGCTGTGTCCCAAGGGGTGCATGCAGATTTCACCTGTTCTACGGATTCAGCTCATTTCTAAAGGGCAAACGTTCCCACTGGCATCTATGGACATTGTGCGGTGCACCTCAGGGTTCCCGCATCTGCAGAGTTCATGGACCAAGCTACTGAGGACAGAAGCCTGAGCATGGGACAGGGGCTTTGCATCAGGATTACCGTGAAGGTTATTTCACAAGTGAATGCTGTTGGTAACACCTGGGTGAGTCAGTGGGTTAGGCCACTGCCTTCAGCTCAGGACATGATCCCAGAGTCCTGGGATGGAGCCCCACATCGGGCAGTCTCCTCAGCAGGGAGCCTTCTTTCCCTTTTCTGGGGGTGCAATACTGCCTACATCTTTTCGCTCACTGCAAAATGAAAAAGTAAAATCTTAAACAATAAAAAAATAAATACATAAATAATAAATATATAAAAGAGAGGGCATGATTTCCTATTGGAATCTAGGTCATTTGTGCGGGGCAGCTCAGGGTTCCCCCATGGGGAGAGTTTTGGAACCAGTCCTTTGAGGACAGAAGACTGAGCACATGACTTGGGCTTCGCATTATCCTAAGGCTGAAGGTCATTGCTATAGGGTATGCTTTCCAGAACACCTGTGTACCTCATTGGATGTGACCTCTTGCCACGGCCCAGGTCAAGATCCCAGGGAAGAGGAATCTAGTTTGACACCGGGCCCTCCCCACTGCAGGGAGCCTTATTCCCCCTTCCTTCACACAAAAACACAGCCTACTTGTGATCTCAGACTGTCCAACAAATAAATTAAATCATTATTAAAAAAAAATACATATTCAGGCATGTTTTATATAGTGATCAAGTGCAATTCTGCAGTGTGGCTCAGGGTTCTTCCATCGGGAGATTTTGGGAACCAGGCCTCTAGGCTTGGAATGCTGAGAAGCCGACCACGGCTTCATGTGAGGTATAGGGTTAGGGTTAGGGTAGGGTTAGGGTTAGGGTTATGTTTAGGTGAGGGTTAGTAAGGGTTAGGGTTATGTCTTAGGAACAAGGCATGTCGGAACTGGCCACACAATACTGCCACACCAAGGGCTGAGTTGAGGTTGGGACTCAGCAGAACCTCAGGCGATGGAATTTAGGACGGGACAGGCCAAGAGGGTGGAATGCCCTCAGGGGAGCATGCTGGTTTCTATATATCTGAAGATACTGGATAGCACAGAAGGAAAGGGTCAGTTTCTGCCTGAGAGGCTGAGTCCTTCCTACAGACTGACTTTCCCATCCACAGGAGGACCTGGGTTCAGTCCTCCGGTGTCCAGAGTCTGATCACGTAACCTAGGCTTAGGGTTTGGCTCTGGGAGAATGGCTGACCTGATTTGTCAGGGCAGAATTAGGCTTTCCACGGGACTCAGTTGAGAACGTAGCCCTGGCGGACCATCCTATTCCCGGATTGTGGTGTGGGGGTCCTAGGAAGGTGTTGGTAGAATGATCGGACAGGCAGATTTCTCCCTCCCTGAGGGTCTTCCACAGGGCTAAACTTCCCATTTGTCTAGTGGGCGGCACCCAGAGGCCTGCGATGTGAAGAAGGAATCCCCTACCTAGAGGGCTACCAGGGCAGGCAACCGGGGATAGAAGTCTGAAGAAGCACCCTCGGGTTAGGGTTAGGCCGATGCACACGGGATGCCCTACCGGCCCTTGCTGAGGGATCATCAAACTCCTGGTTCCCGCTTCAGGTGGGCGCTCCTTGGAGCTGTGTCCCAAGGGGTGCATGCAGATTTCACCTGTTCTACGGATTCAGCTCATTTCTAAAGGGCAAACGTTCCCATTGGGATCTATGGACATTGTGCGGTGCAACTCAGGGTTCCCGCATCTGCAGAGTTCATGGACCAGGCTACTGAGGACAGAAGCCTGAGCATGGGACAGGGGCTGTGCATCAGTATTACCGTGAAGGTTATTTCACAAGTGAATGCTGTTGGTAACACCTGGGTGAGTCAGTGGGTTAGTCCACTGCCTTCAGCTCAGGACATGATCCCAGAGTCCTGGGATGGAGCCCCACATCGGGCTGTCTCCTCAGCAGGGAGCCTTCTTTCCCTTCTCTGGGCGTGCAACACTGCCTACATCTTTTCGCTCCCTGCAAAGTGAAAAAGTAAAATCTTGAAGCAATAAATAAATAAATACATAAATAATAAATATATAAAAGAGAGGGCATGATTTCCTATTGGAATCTAGGTCATTTGTGCGGGCAGCTCAGGGTTCCCCCATGGGGAGAGTTTGGGAACCAGGCCTTTGAGGACAGAAGACTGAGCACATGACTTGGGCTTCGCATTATGCTAAGGCTGAAGGTCATTGCTATAGGGTATGCTTTCCAGAACACCTGTCTACCTCATTGGATGTGACCTCTTGCCTCGGCCCAGGTCAAGATCCCAGGGAAGAGGAATCAAGTTTGACACCGGGCCCTCCCCACTGCAGGGAGCCTTATTCCCCCTTCCTTCAGACAAAAACACAGCCTACTTGTGATCTCAGTCTGTCCAACAAATAAATAAAATCATTATAAATAAATAAATAAATATATTCAGGCATGTTTTATATAGTGATCAAGTGCAATTCTGCAGTTTGGCTCAGGGTTCTTCCATCGGGAGATTTTGGGAACCAGGCCTCTGAGGTTGGAAGGCTGAGCAGCCGACCACGGCGTCATGGGAGGTATAGGGTTAGGGTTAGGGTTAGGGTTAGGGTTATGTTTAGGTGAGGGTTAGTAAGGGTTAGGGTTATGTCTTAGGAACAAGGCATGTCGGAACTGGCCACACAATACTGGCACACCAAGGGCTGAGTTGAGGGTGGGACTCAGCAAAACCTCAGGCGATGGACTTTTGGACGGGACAGGCCAAGAGGGTGGAATGCCCTCAGGGGAGCATGCTGGTTTCTATATATCTGAAGGTACTGGATAGCACAGAAGGAAAGGGTCAGTTTCTGCCTGAGAGGCTGAGTCCTTCCTACAGACTGACTTTCCTATCACAGGAGGACCTGGGTTCAGTCCTCCGGTGTCCAGAGTCTGATCACGTAACCTAGGCTTAGCCTTTGGCTCTGGGAGAATGGCTGACCTGATTTGTCAGGGCAGAATTAGGCTTTCCACGGGACTCAGTTGAGGACGTAGCCCTGGCGGACCATCCTATTCTTGGATTGTGGTGTGGGGGTCCTAGGAAGGTGTTGGTAGAATGGTCGGACAGGCAGATTTTCCGGCCCCGAGGGTCTTCCACAGGGCTTCATTTCCCATTATCATAGTGGGCGGCACCCAGAAGCCTGCGATGTGAAGAAGGAATCCCCTACCTAGAGGGCTACCAGGGCAGGCAACCGGGGATAGAAGTCTGAAGAAGCACCCTCGGGTTAGGGTTAGGCCGATGCACATGGGAGGCCCTACCGGCCCTTGCTGAGTGATCATCAAACTCTTGGTTCCCGCTTCAGGTGGGCGCTCCTTGGAGCTGTGTCCCAAGGGGTGCATGCAGATTTCACCTGTTCTACGGATTCAGCCCATTTCTAAAGGGCAAACGTTCCCATTGGGATCTATGGACATTGTGCGGTGCACCTCAGGGTTCCCGCATCTGCAGAGTTCATGGACCAGGCTACTGAGGACAGAAGCCTGAGCATGGGACAGGGGCTTTGCATCAGGAATACCGTGAAGGTTATTTCACAAGTGAATGCTGTTGGTAACACCTGGGTGAGTCAGTGGGTTAGGCCACTGCCTTCAGCTCAGGACATGATCCCAGAGTCCTGGGATGGAGCCCCACATCGGGCTGTCTCCTCAGCAGGGAGCCTTCTTTCCTTTCTCTGGGCGTGCAACACTGCCTACATCTTTTCGCTCCCTGCAAAGTTAAAAAGTAAAATCTTGAAGCAATAAATAAATAAATAGGTAAATAATAAATATATAAAAGGGAGTGCATGATATCCTATTGGAATCTAGGTCATTTGTGCGGGCAGCTCAGGGTTCCCCCATGGGGAGAGTTTGGGAACCAGGCCTTTGAGGACAGAAGACTGAGCACATTATTTGGGCTTCGCATTATGCTAAGGCTGAAGGTCATTGCTATAGGGTATGCTTTCCAGAACACCTGTGTACCTCATTGGATGTGACCTCTTGCCTCGGCCCAGGTCAAGATCCCAGGGAAGAGGAATCTAGTTTGACACCGGGCCCTCCCCACTGCAGGGAGCCTTATTCCCCCTTCCTTCAGACAAAAACACAGCCTACTTGTGATCTCAGTCTGTCCAACAAATAAATAAAATCATTATAAATAAATAAATAAATAAATATATTCAGGCATGTTTTATATAGTGATCAAGTGCAATTCTGTAGTGTGGCTCAGGGTTCTTCCATCGGGAGATTTTGGGAATCAGGCCTCTGAGGTTGGAAGGCTGAGCAGCCGACCACGGCTTCATGTGAGGTATAGGGTTAGGGTTAGGGTTAGGGTTAGGGTTAGGGTTACGGTTAGGGTTAGGGTTATGTTTAGGTGAGGGTTAGAGTAATGGTTAGGGTTATGTCTTAGGAACAAGGCATGTCGGAACTGGCCACACAATACTGGCACACCAAGGGCTGAGTTGAGGGTGGGACTCAGCAGAATCCTCAGGCGATGGAATTTTGGACGGGACAGGCCAAGAGGGTGGAATGCCCTCAGGGTGGCATGCTGGTTTCTATATATCTGAAGGTACTGGATAGCACAGAAGGAAAGGGTCAGTTTCTGCCTGAGAGGCTGAGTCCTTCCTACAGACTGACTTTCCCATCCTCAGGAGGACCTGGGTTCAGTCCTCCGGGGTCCAGAGTCTGAACACGTAACCTAGGCTTAGGGTTTGGCTCTGGGAGAATGGCTGACCTGATTTGTCAGGGCAGAATTAGGCTTTCCACGGGACTGAGTTGAGGACGTAGCCCTGGCGGACCATCCTATTCCCGGATTGTGCTGTGGGGGTCCTAGGAAGGTGTTGGTAGAATGATCGGACAGGCAGATTTCTCCCGCCCCCAGGGTCTTCCGCATGGCTAAATTTTCCATTATCATAGTGGGCGGCACCCAGAAGCCTGCGATTAGAAGAAGGAATCTCCTTCCTAGAGGGCTACCAGGGCAGGCAACCGGGGATAGAAGTCTGAAGAAGCACCCTCGGGTTAGGCTTAGGCCGATGCACATGGGAGGCCCTACTGGCCCTTGCTGAGGGATCATCAAACTCGTGGTTCCCGCTTCAGGTGGGCGCTCCTTGGAGCTGTGTCCCAAGGGGTGCATGCAGATTTCACCTATTCTACGGATTCAGCTCATTTCTAAAGGGCAAACGTTCCCATTGGGATCTATGGACATTGTGCGGTGCACCTCAGGGTTCCCGCATCTGCAGAGTTCATGGACCAGGCTACTGAATACAGAAGCCTGAGCATGGGACAGGGGCTTTGCATCAGGATTACCGTGAAGGTTATTTCACAAGTGAATGCTGTTGGTAACACCTGGGTGAGTCAGTGGGTTAGGCCACTGCCTTCAGCTCAGGACATGATCCCAGAGTCCTGGGATGGAGCCCCACATCGGCTGTCTCCTCAGCAGGGTGCCTTCTTTCCTTTCTCTGGGCGTGCAACCCTGCCTACATCTTTTCGCTCCCTGCAAAATGAAAAAGTAAAATCTTGAAGCAATAAATTAATAAATAAATAAATAATAAATATATAAAAGAGAGGGCATGATTTCCTATTGGAATCTAGGTCATTTGTGCGGGGCAGCTCAGGGTTCCCCCATGGGGAATGTTTGGGAACCAGGCCTTTGAGGACAGAAGACTGAGCACATGACTTGGGCTTCGCATTATGCTAAGGCTGAAGGTCATTGCTATAGGGTATGCTTTCCAGAACACCTGTGTACCTCATTGGATGTGACCTCTTGCCTCGGCCCAGGTCAAGATCCCAGGGAAGAGGAATCTAGTTTGACACCGGGCCCTCCCCACTGCAGGGAGCCTTATTCCCCCTTCCTTCAGACAAAAACACAGCCTACTTTTGATCTCAGTCTGTCCTACAAATAAATAAAATCATTATAAAAAAATAAATAAATATATTCAGGCATGTTTTATATAGTGATCAAGTGCAATTCTGCAGTGTGGCTCAGGGTTCTTCCATCGGGAGATTTTGGGAACCAGGCATCTGAGGTTGGAAGGCTGAGCAGCCGACCACGGCTTCATGTGAGGTATAGGGTTAGGGTTAGGGTTAGGGTTATGTTTAGGTGAGGGTTAGAGTAAGGGTTAGGGTTATGTCTTAGGAACAAGGCATGTCGGAACTGGCCACACAATACTGGCACAGCAAGGGCTGTGTTGAGGGTGGGACTCAGCAGAATCCTCAGGCGATGGAATTTTGGACGGGACAGGCCAAGAGGGTGGAATGCCCTCAGGGGAGCATGCTGGTTTCTATATATCTGAAGGTACTGGATAGCACAGAAGGAAAGGGTCAGTTTCTGCCTGAGAGGCTGAGTCCTTCCTACAGACTGACTTTCCAATCCACAGGAGGACCTGGGTTCAGTACTCCGGTGTCCAGAGTCTGATCACGTAACCTAGGCTTAGCCTTTGGCTCTGGGAGAATGGCTGACCTGATTTGTCAGGGCAGAATTAGGCTTTCCACGGGACTCAGTTGAGAACGTAGCCCTGGCGGACCATCCTATTCCCGGATTGTGGTGTGGGGGTCCTAGGAAGGTGTTGGTAGAATGATCAGACAGGCAGATTTCTCCTTCCCCGAGGGTCTTCCACAGGGCTAAACTTCCCATTTGTCTAGTGGGCGGCACCCAGAGGCCTGCGATGTGAAGAAGGAATCCCCTACCTAGAGGGCTACCAGGGCAGGCAACCGGGGATAGAAGTCTGAAGAAGCACCCTCGGGTTAGGCTTAGGCCGATGCACATGGGAGGCCCTACCGGCCCTTGCTGAGGGATCATCAAACTCCTGGTTCCCGCTTCAGGTGGGCGCTCCTTGGAGCTGTGTCCCAAGGGGTGCATGCAGATTTCACCTGATCTACGAATTCAGCTCATTTCTAAAGGGCAAACGTTCCCATTGGGATCTATGGACATTGTGCGGTGCACCTCAGGGTTCCCGCATCTGCAGAGTTCATGGACCAGGCTACTGAGGACAGAAGCCTGAGCATGGGACAGGGGCTTTGCATCAGGATTCCCGTGAAGGTTATTTCACAAGTGAATGCTGTTGGTAACACCTGGGTGAGTCAGTGGGTTAGGCCACTGCCTTCAGCTCAGGACATGATCCCAGAGTCCTGGGATGGAGCCCCACATCGGGCTGTCTCCTCAGCAGGGAGCCTTCTTTCCCTTCTCTGGGCGTGCAACACTGCCTACATCTTTTCGCTCCCTGCAAAGTGAAAAAGTAAAATCTTGAAGCAATGAATAAATAAATACATAAATAATAAATATATAAAAGAGAGGGCATGATTTCCTATTGGAAGCTAGGTCATTTGTGCGGGGCAGCTCAGGGTTCCCCCATGGGGAGAGTTTGGGAACCAGGCCTTTGAGAACAGAAGACTGAGCACATGACTTGGGCTTCGCATTATGCTAAGGCTGAAGGTCATTGCTGTAAAGTATGCTTTCCAGAACACCTGTGTACCTCATTGGATGTGACCTCTTGCCTCGGCCCAGGTCAAGATCCCAGGGAAGAGGAATCTAGTTTGACACCGGGCCCTCCCCACTGCAGGGAGCCTTATTCCCCCTTCCTTCAGACAAAAACACAGCCTACTTGTGATCTCAGTCTGTCCAACAAATAAATAAAATCATTATAAATAAATAAATAAATATATTCAGGCATGTTTTATATAGTGATCAAGTGCAATTCTGCAGTGTGGCTCAGGGCTCTTCCATCGGGAGATTTTGGGAACCAGGCCTCTGAGGTTGGAAAGCTGAGCAGCCGACCACGGCTTCATGTGAGGTATAGGGTTAGGGTTAGGGTTAGGGCGAGGGTTACGGTTAGGGTTAGGGTTATGTTTAGGTGAGGGTTAGAGTAAGGGTTAGGGTTATGTCTTAGGAACAAGGCATGTCGGAACTGGCCACACAATACTGGCACACCAAGGGCTGAGTTGAGGGTGGGACTCAGCAGAATCCTCAGGCGATGGAATTTTGGACGGGACAGGCCAAGAGGGTGGAATGCCCTCAGGGGAGCATGCTGGTTTCTATATATCTGAAGGTACTTGATAGCACAGAAGGAAAGGGTCAGTTTCTGCCTGAGAGGCTGAGTCCTTCCTACAGACTGACTTTCCCATCCACAGGAGGACCTGGGTTCAGTACTCCGGTGTCCAGAGTCTGATAACGTAAACTAGGCTTAGCCTTTGGCTGTGGGAGAATGGCTGACCTGATTTGTCTGGGCAGAATTAGGCTTTCCACGGGACTCAGTTGAGGACGTAGCTTTGGCGGACCATCCTATTCCCGGATTGTGGTGTGGGGGTCCTAGGAAGGTGTTGGTAGAATGATCGGACAGGCAGATTTCTCCCGCCCCGAGGGTCTTCCACAGGGCTAAACTTCCCATTTGCCTAGTGGGCGGCACCCAGAGGCCTGCGATGTGAAGAAGGAATCCCCTACCTAGAGGGCTACCAGGGCAGGCAACCGGGGATAGAAGTCTGAAGAAGCACCCTCGGGTTAGGCTTAGGCCGATGCACATGGGAGGCCCTACCGGCCCTTGCTGAGGGATCATCAAACTCCTGGTTCCCGCTTCAGGTGGGCGCTCCTTGGAGCTGTGTCCCAAGGGGTGCATGCAGATTTCACCTGTTCTACGGATTCAGCTCATTTCTAAAGGGCAAACGTTCCCATTGGGATCTATGGACATTGTGCGGTGCACCTCAGGGTTCCCGCATCTGCAGAGTTCCTGGACCAGGCTACTGAAGACAGAAGCCTGAGCATGGGACATGGGCTTTGCATCAGGATTACCGTGAATGTTATTTTACAAGTGAATGCTGTTGGTAACACCTGGGTGAGTCAGTGGGTTAGGCCACTGCCTTCAGCTCAGGACATGATCCCAGAGTCCTGGGATGGAGCCCCACATCGGGCTGTCTCCTCAGCAGGAGCCTTCTTTCCTTTCTCTGGATGTGCAACACTGCCTACATCTTTTCGCTCCCTGCAAAATGAAAAAGTAAAATCTTGAAGCAATAAATTAATAAATAAATAAATAATAAATATATAAAAGAGAGGGCATGATTTCCTATTGGAATCTAGGTCATTTGTGCGGGGCAGCTCAGGGTTCCCCCATGGGGAGAGTTTGGGAACCAGGCCTTTGAGGACAGAAGACTGAGCACATGAATTGGGCTTCGCATTATGCTAAGGCTGAAGGACATTGCTATAGGGTATGCTTTCCAGAACACCTGTGTACCTCATTGGATATGACCTCTTGCCTCGGCCCATGTCAAGATCCCAGGGAAGAGGAATCTAGTTTGACACCGGGCCCTCCCCACTGCAGGGAGCCTTATTCCCCCTTCCTTCAGACAAAAACACAGCCTACTTGTGATCTCAGTCTGTCCAACAAATAAATAAAATCATTATAAATAAATAAATAAATATATTCAGGCATGTTTTATATAGTGATCAAGTGCAATTCTGCAGTGTGGCTCAGGGTTCTTCCATCGGGAGATTTTGGGAACCAGGCCTCTGAGGTTAGAAGGCTGAGCAGCCGACCACGGCTTCATGTGAGGTATAGGGTTAAGGTTGGGGTTAGGGTTAGGGTTAGGGTTATGTTTAGGTGAAGGTTAGAGTAAGGGATAGGGTTATGTCTTAGGAATTAGGCATGTCGGAACTGGCCACACAATACTGGCACACCAGGTCTGAGTTGAAGGTGGGACTCAGCAGAATCCACAGGCGATGGAATTTTGGACGGGACAGGCCAAGAGGGTGGAATGCCCTCAGGGGAGCATGCTGGTTTCTATATATCTGAAGGTACTGGATAGCACAGAAGGAAGGGGTCAGTTTCTGCCTGAGAGGCTGAGTCCTTCCTACAGACTGACTTTCCCATCCACAGGAGGACCTGGGTTCAGTACTCCGGTGTCCAGAGTCTGATCACGTAACCTAGGCTTAGCCTTTGGCTCTGGGAGAATGGCTGACCTGATTTGTCAGGGCAGAATTAGGCTTTCCACGGGACTCAGTTGAGGACGTAGCCCTGGCGGACCATCCTATTCCCGGATTGTGGTGTGGGGGTCCTAGGAAGGTGTTGGTAGAATGATCGGACAGGCAGATTTCTCCCGCCCCGAGGGTCTTTCACAGGGCTAAACTTCCCATTTGTCTAGTGGGCGGCACCCAGAGGGCTGCGATGTGAAGAAGGAATCCCCTACCTAGAGGGCTACCAGGGCAGGCAACCGGGGATAGAAGTCTGAAGAAGCACCCTCGGGTTAGGGTTAGGCCGATGCACATGGGAGGCCCTACCGGCCCTTGCTGAGGGATCATCAAACTCCTGGTTCCCGCTTCAGGTGGGCGCTCCTTGGAGCTGTGTCCCAAGGGGTGCATGCAGATTTCACCTGTTCTACAGATTCAGCTCATTTCTAAAGGGCAAACGTTCCCATTGGGATCTATGGACATTGTGCGGTGCACCTCAGGGTTCCCGCATCTGCAGAGTTCATGGACCAGGCTACTGAGGACAGAAGCCTGAGCATGGGACAGGGGCTGTGCATCAGGATTACCGTGAAGGTTATTTCACAAGTGAATGCTGTTGGTAACACCTGGGTGAGTCAGTGGGTTAGGCCACTGCCTTCAGCTCAGGACATGATCCCAGAGTCCTGGGATGGAGCCCCACATCCGGCTGTCTCCTCAGCAGGGAGCCTTCTTTCCATTCTCTGGGCGTGCAACACTGCCTACATCTTTTCGCTCCCTGCAAAGTGAAAAAGTAAAATCTTGAAGCAATAAATAAATAAATACATAAATAATAAATATATAAAAGAGAGGGCATGATTTCCTATGGGAATCTAGGTCATTTGTGCGGGGCAGCTCAGGGTTCCCCCATGGGGAGAGTTTGGGAACCAGGCCTTTGAGGACAGAAGACTGAGCACATGACTTGGGCTTCGCATTATGCTAAGGCTGAAGGTCATTGCTATAGGGTATGCTTTCCAGAACACCTGTGTACCTCATTGGATGTGACCTCTTGCCTCGGCCCAGGTCAAGATCCCAGGGAAGAGGAATCTAGTTTGACACCGGGCCCTCCCCACTGCAGGGAGCCTTATTCCCCCTTCCTTCAGACAAAAACACAGCCTACTTGTGATCTCAGTCTGTCCAACAAATAAATAAAATCATTATAAATAAATAAATAAATATATTCAGGCATGTTTTATATAGTGATCAAGTGCAATTCTGCAGTGTGGCTCAGGGTTCTTCCATCGGGAGATTTTGGGAACCAGGCCTCTGAGGTTGGAAGGCTGAGCAGCCGACCATGGCTTCATGTGAGGTATAGGGTTAGGGTTAGGGTTAGGGTTAGGGTTAGGGTTACGATTAGGTTTAGGGTTATGTTTAGGTGAGGGTTAGAGTAATGGTTAGGGTTATGTCTTAGGAACAAGGCATGTCGGAACTGGCCACACAATACTGGCACACCAAGGGCTGAGTTGAGGGTGGGACTCAGCAGAATCCTCAGGCGATGGAATTTTGGACGGGACAGGCCAAGAGGGTGGAATGCCCTCAGGGGAGCATGCTGGTTTCTATATATCTGAAGGTACTGGATAGCACAGAAGGAAAGGGTCAGTTTCTGCCTGAGAGGCTTCCTACAGACTGACTTTCCCATCCACAGGAGGACCTGGGTTCAGTACTCCGGTGTCCAGAGTCTGATAACGTAAACTAGGCTTAGCCTTTGGCTGTGGGAGAATGGCTGACCTGATTTGTCTGGGCAGAATTAGGCTTTCCACGGGACTCAGTTGAGGACGTAGCTTTGGCGGACCATCCTATTCCCGGATTGTGGTGTGGGGGTCCTAGGAAGGTGTTGGTAGAATGATCGGACAGGCAGATTTCTCCCGCCCCGAGGGTCTTCCACAGGGCTAAACTTCCCATTTGCCTAGTGGGCGGCACCCAGAGGCCTGCGATGTGAAGAAGGAATCCCCTACCTAGAGGGCTACCAGGGCAGGCAACCGGGGATAGAAGTCTGAAGAAGCACCCTCGGGTTAGGCTTAGGCCGATGCACATGGGAGGCCCTACCGGCCCTTGCTGAGGGATCATCAAACTCCTGGTTCCCGCTTCAGGTGGGCGCTCCTTGGAGCTGTGTCCCCAGGGGTGCATGCAGATTTCACCTGATCTACGAATTCAGCTCATTTCTAAAGGGCAAACGTTCCCATTGGGATCTATGGACATTGTGCGGTGCACCTCAGGGTTCCCGCATCTGCAGAGTTCATGGACCAGGCTACTGAGGACAGAAGCCTGAGCATGGGACAGGGGCTTTGCATCAGGATTCCCGTGAAGGTTATTTCACAAGTGAATGCTGTTGGTAACACCTGGGTGAGTCAGTGGGTTAGGCCACTGCCTTCAGCTCAGGACATGATCCCAGAGTCCTGGGATGGAGCCCCACATCGGGCTCTCTCCTCAGCAGGGAGCCTTCTTTCCCTTCTCTGGGCGTGCAACACTGCCTACATCTTTTCGCTCCCTGCAAAGTGAAAAAGTAAAATCTTGAAGCAATGAATAAATAAATACATAAATAATAAATATATAAAAGAGAGGGCATGATTTTCTATTGGAATCTAGGTCATTTGTGCGGGGCAGCTCAGGGTTCCCCCATGGGGAGAGTTTGGGAACCAGGCCTTTGAGAACAGAAGACTGAGCACATGACTTGGGCTTCGCATTATGCTAAGGCTGAAGGTCATTGCTATAAAGTATGCTTTCCAGAACACCTGTGTACCTCATTGGATGTGACCTCTTGCCTCGGCCCAGGTCAAGATCCCAGGGAAGAGGAATCTAGTTTGACACCGGGCCCTCCCCACTGCAGGGAGCCTCATTCCCCTTTCCTTCAGACAAAAACAAGGCCTACTTGTGATCTCAGTCTGTCCAATAAATAAATGAAATCATTATAAAAAAATATGTTCAGGCATGTTTTATATAGTGATCAAGTGCAATTCTGCAGTGTGGCTCAGGGTTCTTCCATCGGGAGATTTTGGGAACCAGGCCTCTGAGGTTGGAAAGCTGAGCAGCCGACCACGCCTTGATGTGAGGTATAGGGTAAGGGTTAGTTTTAGGGTTAGGGTTAAGGTTATGTTTAGGTGAGGGTTAGAGTAAGGGTTAGGGTTATGTCTTAGGAACAAGGCATGTCGGAACTGGCCACACAATACTGGCACACCAAGGGATGAGTTGAGGGTGAGACTCAGCAGAATCCTCAGGCGATGGAATTTTGGACGGGACAGGCCAAGAGGGTGGAATGCCCTCAGGGGAGCATGCTGGTTTCTATATAGCTGAAGGTACTGGATAGCACAGAAGGAAAGGGTCAGTTTCTGCCTGAGACGATGAGTCCTTCCTACAGACTGACTTTCCCATCCACAGGAGGACCTGGGTTCAGTCCTCCGGTGTCCAGAGTCTGATCACGTAACCTAGGCTTAGAGTTTGGCTCTGGGAGAATGGCTGACCTGATTTGTCAGGGCAGAATTAGGCTTTCCACGGGACTCAGTTGAGGACGTAGCCCTGGCAGACCATCCTATTCCAGGATTGTGGTGTGGGGGTCCTAGGAAGGTGTTGGTAGAATGATCGGACAGGCAGATTTCTCCCGCCCCGAGGGTCTTCCACAGGGCTAAATTTGCCATTATCATAGTGGGCGGCACCCAGAAGCCTGCGATGAGAAGAAGGAATCCCCTTCCTAGAGGGCTACCAGGGCAGGCAACCGGGGATAGAATTCTGAAGAAGCACCCTCGGGTTAGGGTTAGGCCGATGCACATGGGAGGCCCTACCGGCCCTTGCTGAGGGATCAACAAACTCCTGGTTCCCGCTTCAGGTGGGCGCTCCTTGGAGCTGTGTCCCAAGGGGTGCATGCAGATTTCACCTGTTCTACGGATTCAGCTCATTTCTAAAGGGCAAACGTTCCCATTGGGATCTATGGACATTGTGCTGTGCACCTCAGGGTTCCCGCATCTGCAGAGTTCATGGACCAGGCTACTGAAGACAGAAGCCTGAGCATGGGACAGGGGCTTTGCATCAGGATTACCGTGAAGGTTATTTCACAAGTGAATGCTGTTGGTAACACCTGGGTGAGTCAGTGGGTTAGGCCACTGCCTTCAGCTCAGGACATGATCCCAGAGTCCTGGGATGGAGCCCCACATCGGGCTGTCTCCTCAGCAGGGAGCCTTCTTTCCTTTCTCTGGGCGTGCAACACTGCCTACATCTTTTCGCTCCCTGCAAAATGAAAAAGTAAAATCTTGAAGCAATAAATTAATAAATAAATAAATAATAAATATATAAAAGAGAGGGCATGATTTCCTATTGGAATCTAGGTCATTTGTGCAGGGCAGCTCAGGGTTCCCCCATGGGGAGAGTTTGGGAACCAGGCCTTTGAGAACAGAAGACTGAGCACATGACTTGGGCTTCGCATTATGCTAAGGCTGAAGGTCATTGCTATAGGGTATGCTTTCCAGAACACCTGTGTACCTCATTGGATGTGACCTCTTGCCTCGGCCCAGGTCAAGTTCCCAGGGAAGAGGAATCTAGTTTGACACCGGGCCCTCCCCACTGCAGGGAGCCTTATTCCCCCTTCCTTCAGACAAAAACACAGACTACTTGTGATCTCAGTCTGTCCAACTAATAAATAAAATCATTATAAAAAAATAAATAAATATATTCAGGCATGTTTTATATAGTGATCAAGTGCAATTCTGCAGTGTGGCTCAGGGTTCTTCTATCGGGAGATTTTGGGAACCAGGCCTCTGAGGTTGGAAGGCTGAGCAGCCAACCACGGCTTCATGTGAGGTATAGGGTTTGGGTTAGGGTTAGGGTTATGTTTAGGCTTAGGATTATGTTTAGGTGAGGGTTAGAGTAAGGGTTAGGGTTATGTCTTATTAACAAGGCATGTCGGAACTGGCCACACAATACTGGCACACCAAGGGCTGAGTTGAGGGTTGGACTCAGCAGAATTCTCAGGCGATGGAATTTTGGACGGGACAGGCCAAGAGGGTGGAATGCCCTCAGGGGAGCATGCTGGTTTCTATATAGCTGAAGGTACTGGATAGCACAGAAGGAAAGGGTCAGTTTCTGCCTGAGAGGCTGAGTCCTTCCTACAGACTGACTTTCCCATCCACAGGAGGACCTGGGTTCAGTACTCCGGTGTCCAGAGTCTGATCACGTAACCTAGGCTTAGAGTTTGGCTCTGGGAGAATGGCTGACCTGATTTGTCAGGGCAGAATTAGGCTTTCCACGGGACTCAGTTGAGGACGTAGCCCTCGCAGACCATCCTATTCCCGGATTGTGGTGTGGGGGTCCTATGAAGGTGTTGGTAGAATGATCGGACAGGCAGATTTCTCCCGCCCCGAGGGTCTTCCACAGGGCTAAATTTGCCATTATCATAGTGGGCGGCACCCAGAAGCCTGCGATGTGAAGAAGGAATCCCCTACCTAGAGGGCTACCAGGGCAGGCAACCGGGGATAGAAGTCTGAAGAAGCACCCTCGGGTTAGGGTTAGGCCGATGCACATGGGAGACCCTACCGGCCCTTGCTGAGGGATCATCAAACTCGTGGTTCCCGCTTCAGGTGGGCGCTCCTTGGAGCTGTGTCCCAAGGGGTGCATGCAGATTTCACCTGTTCTACGGATTCAGCTCATTTCTAAAGGCCAAACGTTCCCATTGGGATCTATGGACATTGTGCGGTGCACCTCAGAGTTCCCGCATCTGCAGAGTTCATGGACCAGGCTACTGAGGACAGAAGCCTGAGCATGGGACAGGGGCTTTGCATCAGGATTCCCGTGAAGGTTATTTCACAATTGAATGCTGTTGGTAACACCTTGGTGAGTCAGTGCGTTAGGCCACTGCCTTCAGCTCAGGACATGATCCCATAGTCCTGGAATGGAGCCCCACAACGGGCTGTCTCCTCAGCAGGGAGCCTTCTTTCCCTTCTCTGGGCGTGCAACACTGCCTACATCTTTTCGCTCCCTGCAAATTGAAAAAGTAAAATCTTGAAGCAATGAATAAATAAATACATAAATAATAAATATATAAAAGAGAGGGCATGATTTCCTATTGGAATCTAGGTCATTTGTGCGGGGCAGCTCAGGGTTCCCCCATGGGGAGAGTTTGGGAACCAGGCCTTTGAGGACAGAAGACTGAGCACATGACTTGGGCTTCGCATTATGCTAAGGCTGAAGGTCATTGCTATAGGGTATGCTTTCCAGAACACCTGTGTACCTCATTGGATGTGACCTCTTGCCTCGGCCCAGGTCAAGATCCCAGGGAAGAGGAATCTAGTTTGACACCGGGCCCTCTCCACTGCAGGGAGCCTCATTCCCCCTTCCTTCAGACAAAAACACAGCCTACTTGTGATCTCAGTCTGTCCAACAAATAAATGAAATCATTATAAAAAAAAATATATTCAGGCACGTTTTATATAGTGATCAAGTGCAATTCTGCAGTGTGCCTCAGGGTTCTTTCATCGGGAGATTTTGGGAACCAGGCCTCTGAGGTTTGAAAGCTGAGCAGCCGACCACGGCTTCATGTGAGGTATAGGGTAAGGGTTAGGATTAGGGTTAGGGTTAAGGTTATGTTTAGGTGAGGTTTAGAGTAAGGGTTAGGGTTATGTCTTAGGAACAAGGCATGTCGGAACTGGCCACACAATACTGGCACACCAAGGGCTGAGTTGAGGGTGGGACTCAGCAGAATCCTCAGGCGATGGAATTTTGGACGGGACAGGCCAAGAGGGTGGAATGCCCTCAGGGGAGCATGCTGGTTTCTATATATCTGAAGGTACTGGATAGCACAGAAGGAAAGGGTCAGTTTCTGCCTGAGAGGCTGAGTCCTTCCTACAGACTGACTTTCCCATCCACAGGAGGACCTGGGTTCAGTCCTCCGGTGTCCAGAGTCTGATCACGTAACCTAGGCTTAGGGTTTGGCTCTGGGAGAATGGCTGACCTGATTTGTCAGGGCAGAATTAGGCTTTCCACGGGACTCAGTTGAGGACGTAGCCCTGGCGGACCATCCTATTCCCGGATTGTGGTGTGGGGGTCCTAGGAAGGTGTTGTTAGAATGATCGGACAGGCAGATTTCTCCTGCCCCGAGGTTCTTCCACAGGGCTAAACTTCACATTTGCCTAGTGGGCGGCACCCAGAGGCCTGCGATGTGAAGAAGGAATCCCCTACCTAGAGGGCTACCAGGGCAGGCAACCGGGGATAGAAGTCTGAAGAAGCACCCTCGGGTTAGGGTTAGGCCGATGCACATGGGAGGCCCTACCGGCCCTTGCTGAGGGATCATCAAACTCCTGGTTCCCGCTTTAGGTGGGCGCTCCTTGGAGCTGTGTCCGAAGGGGTGCATGCAGATTTCACCAGTTCTACGGATTCAGCTCATTTCTAAAGGGCAAACGTTCCCATTGGGATCTATGGACATTGTGCGGTGCACCTCAGGGTTCCCGCATCTGCAGAGTTCATGGACCAGGCTACTGAGGACAGAAGCCTGAGCATGGGACAGGGGCTGTGCATCAGGATTACCTTGAAGGTTATTTCACAAGTGAATGCTGTTGGTAACACCTGGGTGAGTCAGTGGGTTAGGCCACTGCCTTCAGCTCAGGACATGATCCCAGAATCCTGGGATGGAGCCCCACATCGGGCTGTCTCCTCAGCTGGGAGCCTTCTTTCCCTTCTCTGGGCAAGCAACACTGCCTACATCTTTTCGCTCCCTGCAAAGTGAAAAAGTAAAATCTTGAAGCAATAAATAAATAAATAAATAAATAATAAATATATAAAAGAGAGGGCACGAATTCCTATTGGAATCTAGGTCATTTGTGCGGGGCAGCTCAGGGTTCCCCCATGGGGAGAGTTTGGGAACCAGGCCTTTGAGGACAGAAGACTGAGCACATGACTTGGGCTTCGCATTATGCTAAGGCTGAAGGTCATTGCTATAGGGTATGCTTTCCAGAACACCTGTGTACCTCATTGGATGTGACCTCTTGCCTCGGCCCAGGTCCAGATCCCAGGGAAGAGGAATCTAGTTTGACACTGGGCCCTCCCCACTGCAGGGAGCCTTATTCCGCCTTCCTTCAGACAACAACACAGCCTACTTGTGATCTCAGTCTGTCCAACAAATAAATAAAATCATTATAAAAAAATATATATTCAGGCATGTTTTATATAGTGATCAAGTGCAATTCTGCAGTCTGCCTCAGGGTTCTTCCATCGGGAGATTTTTGGAAACCAGGCCTCTGAGGTTGGAAGGCTGAGCAGCCGGCAACGGCTTCAGGTGAGGTATAGGGTAAGGGTTAGGGTTAGGGTTAGGGTAAGGGTTATGTTTAGGTGAGGGTTAGAGTAAGGGTTAGGGTTCTGTCTTAGGAACAAGGCATGTCGGAACTGGCCACACAATACTGGCACACCAAGGGCTGAGTTGAGGGTGGGACTCAGCAGAATCCTCAGGCGATGGAATTTTGGACGGGACAGGCCAAGAGGGTGGAATGCCCTCAGGGGAGCATGCTGGTTTCTATATAGCTGAAGGTACTGGATAGCACAGAAGGAAAGGGTCAGTTTCTGCCTGAGAGGCTGAGTCCTTCCTACAGACTGACTTTCCCATCCACAGGAGGACCTGGGTTCAGTCCTCCGGTGTCCAGAGTCTGATCACGTAACCTAGGCTTAGCCTTTGGCTCTGGGAGAATGGCTGACCTGATTTGTCAGGGCAGAATTAGGCTTTCCACGGGACTCAGTTGAGGACGTAGCCCTGGCGGACCATCCTATTCCCGGATTGTGGTGTGGGGGTCCTAGGAAGGTGTTGGTAGAATGATCGGACAGGCAGATTTCTCCCGCCCCGAGGGTCTTCCACAGGGCTAAATTTGCCATTATCATAGTGGGCGGGACCCAAAAGCCTTTGATGTGAAGAAGGAATCCCCTACCTAGAGAGCTACCAGGGCAGGCAACCGGGGATAGAAGTCTGAAGAAGCACCCTCGGGTTAGGGTTAGGCCGATGCACATGGGAGACCCTACCGGCCCTTGCTGAGGGATCATCAAACTCCTGGTTCCCGCTTCAGGTGGGCGCTACTTGGAGCTGTGTCCCAAGGGGTGCATGCAGATTTCACCTGTTCTACGGATGCAGCTCATTTCTAAAGGGCAAACGTTCCCATTGGGATCTATGGACATTGTGCGGTGCACCTCAGGGTTCCCGCATCTGCAGAGTTCATGGACCAGGCTACTGAGGACAGAAGCCTGAGCATGGGACAGGGGCTTTGCATCAGGATTACCTTGAAGGTTATTTCAGAAGTGAATGCTGTTGGTAACACCTGGGTGAGTCAGTGGGTTAGGCCACTGCCTTCAGCTCAGGACATGATCCCAGAGTCCTGGGATGGAGCCCCACATCGGGCTGTCTCCTCAGCAGGGAGCCTTCTTTCCCTTCTCTGGGCGTGCAACACTGCCTACATCTTTTCGCTCCCTGCAAAGTGAAAAAGTAAAATCTTGAAGCAATAAATAAATAAATACGTAAATAATAAATATATAAAAGGGAGGGCATGATTTCCTATTGGAATCTAGGTCATTTGTGCGGGGCAGCTCAGGGTTCCCCCATGGGGAGAGTTTGGGAACCAGGCCTTTGAGGACAGAAGACTGAGCACATGACTTGGGCTTCGCATTATGCTAAGGCTGAAGGTCATTTCTATAGGGTATGCTTTCCAGAACACCTGTGTACCTCATTGGATGTGACCTCTTGCCTCGGCCCAGGTCAAGATCCCAGGGAAGAGGAATCTAGTTTGACACGGGGCCCTCCCCACTGCAGGGAGCCTTATTCCCCCTTCCTTCCGACAAAAACACAGCCTACTTGTGATCTCAGTCTGTCCAACTAATAAATAAAATCATTATAAATAAAAAAATAAATATATTCAGGTATGTTTTATATAGTGATCAAGTGCAATTCTGCAGTGTGGCTCAGGGTTCTTCCATCGGGAGATTTTGGGAACCAGACCTCTGAGGTTGGAAGGCTGAGCAGCCGACCACGGCTTCATGTGAGGTATAGGGTTAGGGTTAGTGTTAGGGTTAGGGTTAGGGTTACGGTTAGGGTTAGGGTTATGTTTAGGTGAGGGTTAGAGTAATGGTTAGGGTTATGTCTTAGGAACAAGGCATGTCGGAACTGGCCACACAATACTGGCACACCAAGGGCTGAGTTGAGGGTGGGACTCAGCAGAATCCTCAGGCGATGGAATTTTGGACGGGACAGGCCAAGAGGGTGGAAAGCCCTCAGGGGAGCATGCTGGTTTCTATATATCTGATGGTACTGGATAGCACAGAAGGAAAGGGTCAGTTTCTGCCTGAGAGGCTGAGTCCTTCCTACAGACTGACTTTCCCATCCACAGGAGGACCAGGGTTCAGTCCTCCGGTGTCCAGAGTCTGAACACGTAACCTAGGCTTAGGGTTTGGCTCTGGGAGAATTGCTGACCTGATTTGTCAGGGCAGAATTAGGCTTTCCACGGGACTGAGTAGAGGACGTAGCCCTGGCAGACTATCCTATTCCCGGATTGTGCTGTGGGGGTCCTAGGAAGGTGTTGGTAGAATGATCGGACAGGCAGATTTCTCCCGCCCCGAGGGTCTTCCACAGGGCTAAATTTGCCATTATCATAGAGGGCGGCACCCAGAAGCCTGCGATGAGAAGAAGGAATCCCCTTCCTAGAGGGCTACCAGGGCAGGCAACCGGGGATAGAAGTCTGAAGAAGCACCCTCGGGTTAGGGTTAGGCCGATGCACATGGGAGGCCCTACCGGCCCTTGCTGAGGGATCATCAAACTCGTGGTTCCCGCTTCAGGTGGGCGCTCCTTGGAGCTGTGTCCCAAGGGGTGCATGCAGATTTCACCTGTTCTACGGATTCAGCTCATTTCTAAAGGGCAAACGTTCCCATTGGGATCTATGGACATTGTGCGGTGCACCTCAGGGTTCCCGCATCTGCAGAGTTCATGGACCAGGCTACTGAAGACAGAAGCCTGAGCATGGGACAGGGGCTTTGCATCAGGATTACCGTGAAGGTTATTTCACAAGTGAATGCTGTTGGTAACACCTGGGTGAGTCAGTGGGTTAGGCCACTGCCTTCAGCTCAGGACATGATCCCAGAGTCCTGGGATGGAGCCCCACATCGGGCTGTCTCCTCAGCAGGGAGCCTTCTTTCCTTTCTCTGGGCGTGAAACACTGCCTACATCTTTTCGCTCCCTGCAAAATGAAAAAGTAAAATCTTGAAGCAATAAATTAATAAATAAATAATAAATATATAAAAGAGAGGGCATGATTTCCTATTGGAATCTAGGTCATTTGTGCAGGGCAGCTCAGGGTTCCCCCATGGGGAGAGTTTGGGAACCAGGCCTTTGAGAACAGAAGACTGAGCACATGACTTGGGCTTCGCATTATGCTAAGGCTGAAGGTCATTGCTATAGGGTATGCTTTCCAGAACACCTGTGTACCTCATTGGATGTGACCTCTTGCCTCGGTCCAGGTCCAGATCCCAGGGAAGAGGAATCTAGTTTGACACGGGGCCCTCCCCACTGCAGGGAGCCTTATTCCCCCTTCCTTCAGACAACAACACAGCCTACTTGTGATCTCAGTCTGTCCAACAAATAAATAAAATCATTATAAAAAAATATATATTCAGGCATGTTTTATATAGTGATCAAGTGCAATTCTGCAGTGTGCCTCAGGGTTCTTCCATCGGGAGATTTTTGGAAACCAGGCCTCTGAGGTTGGAAGGCTGAGCAGCCGGCAACGGCTTCAGGTGAGGTATAGGGTAAGGGTTAGGGTTAGGGTTAGGGTAAGGGTTATGTTTAGGTGAGGGTTAGAGTAAGGGTTAGCGTTCTGTCTTAGGAACAAGGCATGTCGGAACTGGCCACACAATACTGGCACACCAAGGGCTGAGTTGAGGGTGGGACTCAGCAGAATCCTCAGGCGATGGAATTTTGGACAGGACAGGCCAAGAGGGTGGAATGCCCTCAGGGGAGCATGCTGGTTTCTATATATCTGAAGGTACTGGATAGCACAGAAGGAAAGGGTCAGTTTCTGCCTGAGAGGCTGAGTCCTTCTTACAGACTGACTTTCCCATCCACAGGAGGACCTGGGTTCAGTCCTCTGGTGTCCAGAGTCTGATCACGTAACCTAGGCTTAGAGTTTGGCTCTGGGAGAATGGCTGACCTGATTTGTCAGGGCAGAATTAGGCTTTCCACGGGACTCAGTTGAGGACGTAGCCCTGGCAGACCATCCTATTCCCGGATTGTGGTGTGGGGGTCCTAGGAAGGTGTTGGTAGAATGATCGGACAGGCAGATTTCTCCCGCCCCGTGGGTCTTCCACAGGGCTAAATTTGCCATTATCATAGTGGGCGGCACCCAGAAGCCTGCGATGTGAAGAAGGAATCCCCTACCTAGAGGGCTACCAGGGCAGGCAACCGGGGATAGAAGTCTGAAGAAGCACCCTCGGGTTAGGGTTAGGCCGATGCACATGGGAGACCCTACCGGCCCTTGCTGAGGGATCATCAAACTCCTGGTTCCCGCTTCAGGTGGGCGCTCCTTGGAGCTGTGTCTGAAGGGGTGCATGCAGATTTCACCTGTTCTACGGATTCAGCTCATTTCTAAAGGGCAAACGTTCCCATTGGGATCTATGGACATTGTGCGGTGCACCTCAGGGTTCCCGCATCTGCAGAGTTCATGGACCAGGCTACTGAGGACAGAAGCCTGAGCATGGGACAGGGGCTTTGCATCAGGATTCCCGTGAAGGTTATTTCACAATTGAATGCTGTTGGTAACACCTTGGTGAGTCAGTGCGTTAGGCCACTGCCTTCAGCTCAGGACATGATCCCAGA